>NC_143583.1:209616944-209976987 GCF_048544385.1 Mastigoproctus giganteus
GTTTCTTGGTGTTAAATTCTTCTAATAACTTGTTTAATTTGGCTTCCACCCCTGCGATCTGTTTCTCTAAACCGTCTAATTTCTTATCCCTACTGTTTTCGGGTTTTGTTTCCCCTTCGGATACTAATATGTTAATGTCCTTTCTAGTGTTCCCCCTACCATGAAAATCTAGTTTCTCCTCTTCGACGGCTAGTTCTGCCGCTTCTGCTAAGGATTTTGGCTTACTCCTTAGTATCTCTCGCCTATATCTTTCTCTAATTCCCGATAAAAACTGGTCCATTAGAATTTTATCGAAGGCTCCATTTTCATTTTCGGAAACTTCGGTGTTTAGTTTAATTGTTCTAAACTTCTTATAGTATTCTTCCACGGTTTCGCGACTGGTTTGTGTTATGTTGCTTAGCCTATTGATTCCTTCCAGAAAGGTAATTTTCTCAGAGAATAGCTTTCTTAATATTTTCTCGAATTGTTCGAGAGTTTCAACTTCTGTGGACTGCGTAGTTTCTAAATATTTTCTCTGTGCTGCGCCTTCTAATTTAAACTCGGCCATAGTGACTACCTCTAATTCTGTTAGCCCTTCCTTTTCTTTTATCATTATCAGTTTACGCAGGAAATAGTCTACACTTTCCGATGGTTCGCCCCTAAAAACTTTTAAGAACTTACTTAATCTAAGGGATCCATTATTGTTACTCACTATGCTAGAACTTGTTTCCACTGATTCTTCCCTTCCATTATTTTCTGTTCTTTCCCTGTCCCTACTGCTATGTGCCCTTCTTGTAGCCATCTTTAATTTAATTGACAAATTAATTAACAGTAATATAATTGCCCTTTTTAAGTTTAATCTGTCCTAAATGCTTATCTCTTAGCCTAATAATGAATTCCTATACCCTTAATTACTCCTAATGCTTCAATATTCCTTTCTTTATATTCACCTTTATCTACTCAATCCAAGTTCAATCTGTGATCAATTCACTAATACATAATTAAACGTGTTTCAATGTTTAACACTTTAAATCTATAAATTTCTTATCTTAGCAAATTTATCTGATGATCAATCCAATACCATATAAATAATCAACTCAATGCTTAACTTTTTATCTCCACCATTATTTACCTTAATATTTTTCAACCAATAATCAATTTTATATTAAACAACAATTCTAAATCGATATGATATGTATTCTGGCTCGCCAGCTGAATTTTTTTCTCAGTTTCAGCAACTGGGCTTAACTTATTTCCTTGCTATTCTGGTACACTGCCTTCCGTTTGGGAATTATATCCTGGCTTGCTTTCGCCAATTGTGGGGGGGGGGGATTTTTGAAAATGTTATTTTATATATTTGGTTATATTTCCCCTTTTAACAACTCCCCTTTATAATAACTCCCCACTTGCGCAATCTGACTATTTTACTTCACAGAAAATTTCCAAGTTCTAGGGGAAAATCTCCTTGATGAGTTTAATTCCCTTTGGATAGGCTTTTTCTCAGAATAACAAAGAGACACACAAATGTTGTATAATAAAAATACAGTTTATTGGACACTTTTACATAGATACATCAAACAAAAGAAATTTATTAAACTCATGACCAATTAGATTTAATTTCATCTTCTTATAACAGAATGTAAATGAGCAAAGTAATTTGCCTATTGAGCAAACTCAAGGAGGGCTATTTCCTTTACATAAATCATAAACAACTATCTCCTCTTTTAAACTAACAAAATGTTTCTACTTCCTTACTCCTGAGTTCAATTGACTTTCAAAAGAATCTATTAACATTCTCCTTTCATTACAAAACAATTCCTACTCCAAATTGATAAAGCTCCGATACTCTTAATTTCAGTATAAATCATTACTCTGTTTTCTAACAGATTATAGCCTACAATCTTCTCTAATCTAGGTAATTATTATTACTATCAAATTTCTACAATTAACTACTTGCACATTCGGGGGTTACTGACATCCGTCTATCCCCTTCCAAAATTCATACTTAGTCATTCACTTATTTAACCAAATATTAACAAGTATCAATCACATCAAAAATTTTATATCTATTCCCTTCCAAAATTTATCTATATGTATATTGACTTGCCCTGGGTAATGTCCTTCAGCCCATAACATTCACTAACTTATTCATTACAATAAAGTACTACTTATACATAAGTGTTCAATCAAAAGTTCTGATAAATTGGTTATCAAGTGTCTATAATCGATGTGATGGTGAGAGTACTTAAACAAACTAATCACTTACTGACATAACTTGGCAGACTTCACGGTACATCCTTCTCTAAGCGAGTAGGGGATCCTTTCTATCTGGGTCGCATCTCACAATCACTGGGGGAGTTCGATATAAGATACTGGATTCCTTCCTGGGTACCTTTGTATTTCTTTATGGACGCATTAATTTCATCTGATCAGAATGGCTGTACTCCTTTTGTCCGGCTTCGGATTTCATCAGCTCTAGCGTACTTGCTCTCAGAATATCAGGCAATCTCGTTCCTTCATAATGGAGTTGACTCCTTCTCATCTACTTTAAGGATCTTGAAAATTTTTCCCTCTTTTCTATGGCACGTGTTCATCTCTCACTTCAAAACTCAGTCTACTTTTGACTGACTGTCTGACCGACTTCTGCACCTCAACTTCATCTTCCACTTACTCGACTGCTTCTCTCACTACTTATTAGATCACTGACTTAACTGTTCACTTAAAGCTTATCTACCCCTCATACTGACTACACATTAAACTTAGCCACTTTTCTCCGCCGGCTACTCTATCTAAAAAAACTCATTCCTTTCTTTTCTTCTCCAACTCTCATCTTACTGCCCCACTCACTGACACTGAACCCCTCTCATCTTACTGCCCAACTCACTGACACTGACCCACTCTCCTCTTACTGCCCAACTCACTGACACTCACCCACTCTCATCTTGCTGCCCAACTCACTGACACTGACCCACTCTCTTCTTCCTGTCCTCCGCACTTCTTCTCCCACTCACCCGACCAAAAACAATCTCTTACTCCTGAATTTTCCACGCCTCCCCACAGTGGGTTTCTTCCAATCACCTCTTTCCTATATTCATTTTTATCCTTTCATTTGTTGGCAGGTCAGCCAGCCTAGTGGCACGTGATTCACAATACCCCTCTCCTTTTTTATTTCCTACCTGTTAACATCCGTTGAGCTCTTTCATGTAGGCCGAATGCATCAAAACACCTCCTCCTGTGTCACCACAGCTTGTCTCTATAGCACTTCAGAAAAACCACAAATTGTGACACTAGCTACTATAGCATCTATTTTTAGAAACTAGTGTGCGTTTTGCCGTATGCGTTTCCGGTGCGTGACCCCTCATAAAACTTAAGTTGTTTTTGCAGCGCCGGACCCCCTGCTGGGTTTGTCATAGTATTCTCCGTCAGTTTTCTGTTTTGACGGATGCAAAGCTAATTTTCCTGTTTTTCGTTCTTCCTACCTTTTAAGTTTTACAATCCTTACTGGATAATTCTTGTTTATTGAAACTGACGCTATTAACATTTCTCCCAACGGCAAGAATCCAAAAAGGAAAACTAACTTCAGAAGTCAAAAAAAATATTTTATTTTTGTAAGATTTTCAGATCTTACAAATGCTTTGTCATTTAGATATTTCAGTATGATGTAACATATGCCGTTAGAATTCCTTGAGTTCTTCTTCTGTAAAGGATTAATTATATGGATAGGAAGTGGTAGCAAAATTGATCTTGCGCAGTTCAGCACGAAGTTTAATTATCTAAAAACATGAGTAAATATGTAGTAGAAGCTGATATTTGAAAGAATTGGATGGAACTATTTCAGCAGGGGAAGATAGATCACTATTTCTCCAGCGAGGGATTCCCTTCATATTTTCCACTTTTAGAAAGCCTGTATTCGTCTCCAGATCAGCAGTGGATCTGTGTCTTTTGTAAAGCGGAAGAAAATGTTTTCCAGGAGTCTTGTTTAACTTTCCAACAACTCGTCGGGCTTCAGCATTCAGTCTCTTATAATTGATGAGGTTTTCTGTGGTGGGGCAATTGCGGAATTGATTCCAATCCTCGGTTGCTACAGTTTGTCTGATACTACAGTTATCAGGGTTTGTTTTCTCATGAAGTGTATTTTAGGAAATAACTTGCTTTGTAAAATAGTACCGACCTGGCTCACTTAGCAATAGAAACTGTTGGAGAAACCAAGACACTTCTATGGCTAGAAGCTATTATGTAGCTTTTGATAGCTGCATACGTCAGTGCAGGCATACTTGACAAAGATTTGTTTTCTTTCTTCAGGATACGTTACTTTGTTTTCCACTTTGTATTTTTAGAATTTTTTTACCGAGTTCCAAAATTCACACGTCTTAGAGAAGATCGGATAATTTCTTTTATGATTTGGCCAGAGAGGGGAAGTGGTAGTACGGTCTGTTTAGTTATGTTCTTTGGATCCATAGTGAGGGTGGACTGAGTTGCTTGGCATATGCGTACATAAATTGCATGTATTCTCTGGTCCGATTACTTATTTTGCTGGAGGATACCCGAGTTTCCGGATGTGGAGTAGGGAACCTTGCTGTCTACAGCCACAACAGATATCATGTATATATTCTATGATGGGGTGGCACCCGGAACATTACTTCAATTAGACCAAACGTTATTCTGTATAATTACAGGTCACGATAAAGGCCGGACGTAGCGTTGGTTTGGGCCTGCATTAGTTTAGTGTAAGAAAGACTGTGTTGTTCGTGTTATCATCCGGCCACTCTGCTACTGGATGGGGAGGAGGGTAATCCTAACGATCATACGCCGCCAACCCAGGCACCAGACCAAACCGCGAGGAGATGGGCGGTGAGCAATTACACGTGGAGGTAGGCCTCTGTAAACAGTCTCCAAAAGAAGACAGCGAATTTACATCCATAGGCAGATAACCTAATCAACAGGTTAATCATCCATCCAACGTCAATCCTGTATTCAGAGCGACCAGGTTACTTAACTCCCGTCACCCCGAAAACAAATAAAATAAACAAAAATAAATTGGGGGCAGTCAGCAAAAAAAAAAAATGTGAAGAACAAAAGCTCAACCCACAGAAATAACGTTCAACTCGAACAAATTTTGAAGTTAATCAATGAAGTGAAGTATAATACAAAGCATCGGATAAACACACACTGCTCGACCGACAAAATTAACAGAACAAAATGTTTTTCATGAATATTTTATTGTGAACAGTGTTGCCGAAGGCAAATATTTGATGTCATAGTCATCCTGGCATGCAAATTCTGAATATCAAATAGAAATCGATCTACCATCTAACGGCGCTTTATGGCCATGTTGCCTTCCGCCGTATAGCCCACAAACAAACTACCACCTTCCAGAGCAGCACATTATGCAAATGATTCATGCCTATAAAAACACGGGTTGCAACCGCAGCACTTCATTCCCGTTTTTTGGCTTGCTCAGTGAGATGGCCACATCTCCAGTACTCAGGAATGCAATTCATCGTCGTTGAGATGATTCTTGAAACCGGGAATTCGCAGTTTCAAGAATCATCTCAAGAATCATCTCAAATATGATTCTCGGTTTCAAGAAACCGGGAATCATCTTTGAATTCCCGGTTTAATTCGCAGGTGGATGTGACACGTTGGCTTAATGTGTCATGCAGTGTCGCCTCGGCACTATGGAGGAAATTTCAGAAGACAGGATCCATGAGAAGAAAAGCTGGCCAAGGTTGCCCGAGGGCCACGTCAACCAAAACAGATCGCTATCTGGCCCTACGATGTCCTATCATTAACTGTCTCTTGAGGTTGCTGCGGCCACAGATGAAAGCATTTCCAACTGGACTGTGTTCAGAAGGCTCAATTCGAGTGGACTCTACACAAGGAAGCTGGTGGTTTGGATTCCATTAACCCCGGCGTATAGAGGAAACCATGGAGGCCGTAATAAACTACAAAAAAAAAATAAAACGTCCCATTAACCCCAAACCGACGCAGAGCTCGTCGAAACTGCTGCTATGAACATGTGATTTGGAGTCCTGACAAGTGAGTTACAGTTCTATTCTCTGATGCGTCCCGTTTTAGCCTTCAAACAGATTCTAGACGATATTTCATCTGGAAATGAAGAGAAATGCGGTACCATCCCTCCAACATCAGAGAAAGGGAGGGATGCGGTACCATCCCTCCAACATCAGAGAAAGGGAGGAATGCGGTACCATCCCTCCAACGTCCAACGTGTGAGGCGGAATAATGATCAATGGCTGCACTCCTCTTCATGTTTTTTGATAAAAGGTACCGTAACTGCGTAGAGGTCCCGAGAACAGATCCTCGAACCTTATGTGCAACTTTTTAGGGGTGCGGTTGGCCCAGATTTTCGTTTCATGCACAACATGCACATAGAGCTCAAGTTGTGGAGGAATATCTTGAAACTGAAGATATCCAGAGATTTCCGGTGGCCAGCACTATCAGCAGACTTAAATTCGATCAACGTGCGTGGGACGCACTTGGGTGTAGCGTTGTACGCCGAGAGCCAACTCTTCGGTTGCATTGTGAGGTAAATTTTTCCACAGTTTGCGCTGTGGGATTTGTTCCCACAGAATCTTATCGACAACCTTATATCGAGCAGGGTTTACCGGTGTCAGGCCTGTTTAGCCGTTGGAGGGGATCATACGCCGTATTGATGTCATGCGACCATATATTGGAGCATCTTGTATCGACGACTGTAATGTGACATTTTTGGTAATTCATATACAACCCCTATAAATATCCCTTATACCTGTCCGAAGTTTCTCGTTGTTTCCTTATTTCATCGTGTTTCGGAATTCCAGCATGGTTGGAAGTCCGAAACACGAGATAGAAATGATAGTTTTGGTAAGGTTTATCCATTGATAATGGCAATTCAATGACAAAATTCCTGGTTACTTGTTCAGTAGAAGATGTATCCCAAGGTGTCTGCCAGATATTTACAACTTCAGTCCAAATACTACGCTTTTATTTTTTGATGTCATTATTAAGATTAATTCTAATGTCCAGTAATTGGAAATTTTTACGAAGGTGACAGCATAACTCACAATAAATTACACGAAGTTCTAAGAGGAGAGTTCCGGTCAAAACTTGTAAAGAAGCTGGAGAAACTGAGCGACATGCCTGAGCAAGAGTCAGAAACATAGTTCTTTGAATGGATCAGTTTATTTCGGAATGTTTTTTTAACTCTGTGAAACCACGCTTCGGGCTTGAAGGTTACTCATCAAGTAACCGTCAAGAAATGTTTTGCCCTAGAGTATTGGTTTCTTAGATAGCTGCATAGTAAACTTCGTTTTCCCATACAATATCAGGCAACAGCTTTATGAAAACTTGAACGCAAAGCCTTTGTCTGGAGTCATGCTTCTTGCAAAGTTAATTATCTCTGCAAGCGAGTCACCAAACTTAGCCAACATAATAGGTCCCCCAACAGAGAAAATTCAAGAAAGCAACAACAATTTAAGTCCAAACTTTCCAGACTCAAACAATTGGACAGAATGTTCCCTAATGCCTCATAAATCATCAATGCCCCAATTGGAGAATGTTCCCCAATGCCTCTTCACCTTATAAATTATCACAACATTGATTGCAAGAGGTTACTCAACTGTGAAGCCTACAGGAGTCAAATTTCCAATCAAATGATGAGAAATAAAAACAGCAGCTTGCCAGCAACCTAGGAAATGCATCCGAATCCGAGAACCAAATGCGATGTTCTGCAATATATTTTTTGATCATTATAATTCCTATTCATTGTTAATGTATATATAAATTCTGCTACGTATTTGTCTTTATATTTATCTTCTTTGTATTGAATTTATGCTCCTAGCCTAGTACTGCGATTGCTTGCTGTATTTGCAATAAATAAATATTTATTTATTTAACCATTCGTTTAGAACTAAGTTCCAAACTACAGGTCCCAAAAAAAAGGCCTTGAGGAAAATTTCAATATACTGATTCTTGGATCTGTGTCTTTAAAAGAATCATGGAATAGGTAATAAAGGTGAGAGGTACAATTGGCTGATCTTAAGCGTTAGAGGACGCTTTCTCACCACAGAGAACGAAACGCGCCTCGAAATCAATGAATATAGCTAGCTCGTATTTGGCTGTTCAATTATAAACATTAAGGAATAAGTCCACAATGGCATCCTCACAGGAACGTCCAGGAGAAAAACCATACTGCATGTTGGATAATAGTTGTTTTTAATAGAAAAAATTACAAATTCTGAGGGCGATTATTCTCTCAAGTAGTTTCCCAATAATTTGCTAATAGCGAAATTGGTCTAGTCTTCAATATAAAGGTTTCTCCAGTTTATGAATTAAACCTAATAGGGCACTTTTTTAGAAAACTGGGAAGAGACCCATAGAAAGACATTTATTAAACGATAATAATATAGTATTGTGAAATACTTTAATTACTCTCAAGATGAAGATACTCACAACTCGGGCGTTTGGAAGACTAGATCTTAGTAGTAACAAATTCTATTTCAGCCGTTGTAAAAGGTTCCGTTATCTCAGTAGACGTATAAGAAGTATTGAATCTAATCTCGCGTTGTCCGCGGCAGGATTATCAGTGGAAAATAGACGGTTTAAAATAGCGTTGATGGTATTATGCCAATTCATACTTTCTTCATTAACTTGCACAACAGTGTTAAAAATATCCGCAGCAAATGTTCACTTTTATTTACTTATTTTCCAATTTATACAAGATACCCAAGGGATCAGAGCTACCGAGAGCGTACTACATTTTTCCTGGAATCTCTTTCTGCAGTAGCGATAGATTTATTCTATTTTTAGATATTTGACTTCAGCTGGAGGCTAATTTCTGTGTCGCTAAAACCGATGTCTTGCTTGATAAACTTCTTTCCTGAGAACTGTTAGGTTTCTGTTTCAGCAAACGCACGTTTTGGGGATGTTACGGTTTTTATTTGTCGAGAGAATGCATGCTTTCATAGGTGATTCCTGAATAGAGTTAAATCATATCCAAAGCATTTAACTGTTTCAGCAAAACGATCGAATTTTCAGTTGTTGTAATTGGCATAGTTTGCATTGATAGTAATACAGCATTTGATGTTTTAAGTTATTTTCTGCACGGCATATAGCTGGATAGGAGTAAGTTGTCCATAAATTGCGTGCGTTCTTAGGTCGATTTTCTGGACGAAAAACCCGAGTTTCCTGGATAAAAACCATTCTGTCCTCGCTTGAGACCTACTAACTCAGACACGTTGTGAAAAAGGCCCATAAAGATTCCTTACGTCATCGACAGGATTCGAACTCAGGTATTTTCCTGGTGTGGGAAGGACGGCGATCCTACCAAATGTAATTGTAGTCTCCCTCTCCAGTGAAAGTACTCTCTAGAGAAATCATTTTTGATAGATCGATCAAATCTGTCGCATTTATCCCATGTTTTATCGTGATCTTGGAATCATCGCTGGTCGTCCCTTGGATAAAGTCTATGGTCAACCGTCCCACGGTGTTCAGTCTATCAGCTTTTCCGTCAAGGCGGGACACCCTACAATTACCGCTACCATCAGTGAAGAGTGGGCGCCCCACTGGACCGGTGACTGCTACTCTGTCCATTCTTGGAATGCCTTAACCACTGCACTTCACGAAGAGCCCGCACGATTTTCAGTTTACAACTTTAGTTAAAATCGGATTACTCTTTCATAGTGTTCCGGTTATTTTAGCATGTGACTCTTTTCTTAATGTTGTTGCCAATATTTCCAGTTAGAAAATTCTAACATATTTCGCCGACTTTAGAAGATTCTGTATATAATGTTCTTGACAGAAATGAATTATAAGACCTTGATAAAAAAAAAGGGCTGTCTTGACAAGAGTTACCAAATGATGTCATATATTACGGGCAATATTTTAATTCCTCCTACATTGATAACCAAGACCACTTTATTTTTCAAAGCATCCTCTTTAAAAGACAAAAGTACGAGGTTCTCTTATCAATTTACTAATTTTAAACAAAGTTGTTTTTATTGGTTTCATTAACTAATGAGACCGGTTTTTGCACTTAATGGGAACAAGAGATGCCTGCAAGAGTTACGCGCCTCACTTTTCTTTCTACTTCCAACAGTCCCCAAATTACACGCTTGCCTGTAACCGCTTCAACTCTGACGAGAACGTCTCCTTATGCGAACGACGCCTACTTGTTCAAAACCAATGTTTTTCTCCTTCAGAATTTTAATTACGAAGGTTTTGTTCTTTCACCTTTCCTGTGTTAGTCTGAAGCTGTACTTTGACAAGTATGGTTGAAGGGTGCAAGGTTTAATTTCTCGAAGTGCCGTTTAGTTAGTAACTTTGCGTTCGTTTTAATATGGATCGCATTTTAATAAAGGCGTTTCCTTTCAAAATTCGGCTCGCCATCTCTAAATAGCATTCCTCAATTG
Source organism: Mastigoproctus giganteus (assembly GCF_048544385.1). Lineage (NCBI taxonomy): Eukaryota > Metazoa > Arthropoda > Arachnida > Uropygi > Thelyphonidae > Mastigoproctus > Mastigoproctus giganteus. The sequence goes on from NC_143583.1 coordinate 209,627,333, forward strand.
TGGTCTACATTTATTATAACAAAAAACTCACTGCGATGCCGATGGACTTTCTGGGGGGGTAAAATGAGTGATGCCTAAAGTATAGCTTCAATTCTATTCGCGTATACAAAGATTAAAGCGAGCCTTTATGTTTACCCATACCTGGTACTTTATTTTTCGAAAAAATGTCCACCATAACTTAGCCGCTAATCCTGTTTCTAATACCAAAGTTTTATACCTTGCTCATCAATTCATTTCATCCACTATATTTCTTATTTAATCAGTTTCTTTTCTGAATGGTCCTATAATGTGTAGACCCGAGTGTAGCTTCCAACTGTTAAGTAGCAAAATAGCACCATCTGTAAAATATCTGGGTTTCGATGATTCGTCTGAACGTTGCAGATCAATTTATTGGCCTCCACTAATTTTGTTTTTGCTTTATTAAGCTAAGTATATAAGGTGTATGCTGATGAGCCGAACTCAGGTTTTCCGTTCAGCAAACAGAAAATCGACCGCAGAACACACTCAATTTAAAGACAGCGTACACAGAGCAATATGGCCTTAGTGGTTAATCCTTGCTGGGATGCAGTTAGATACTGTATCCCAGCAAGAAGGATTTTAAGAATTGGCCTTGTCTCCGACTGGACATTCGAGCCCAGACTTCTCCAAACCAGTGTCGAGTGGAGAAACAATTATAACTTCTTGGATGATGATTCATTTGCAATTCTGTGAGTTGATGGCTTCCCTCTACCCACAATAAGGAATAGAAACAGCACTTGTGAGTTGAAGAACAGCAAGAGCATAACCTCCTCAGTGCAATCGAAATCATTCCGAGTACACGCTCTTTGGTTCAGAATATCTAGCCTTGAGACACTTTGAACTTTGACATTTTCAGTACTTCAGTTTGGATGATGGTTCAGGCAGATCCATAACAGATATCCAATTTACTGCCCCCAACATGCCCTCGCGGTTAGTACAGTGGTTAGGATCATTGTTCCCCTATATTGTGTGGAAAAGACCTGGATTCAAATCCCATCTCAACAGAGAAACGTTTATTAGATTTTTCAGAGGTTAGCCGGATTAGTCGGTCTCGGTAAAGGTTGCCTGCAAACTGATAATTCGGAGGTAAACAATGAGGCGATTTAATTTCAACCCAGACTTTATTATTTTATACGAGGCCAAACCAACATGAATTACCACTATACGGCACATAATCGCACTCCTAGCGTCTGAGCAGTAAGAATAGCACCAGATGACGTTGGATTCTATTACACGGGGTGTGGAACAGTGTTGTACGGGTCTTATCAAATGACTAATGAATGAGAAAGCGAAATCCGCTGAAATCCAACGCAAGTTGTATACACATATGGTGAAGTGGTCAACGTGTTCGTGATCATTTTCACCGATGCTAGCATTCTTCGCGTGATCTGAGAGGATCTGAATTTGGAAAACAGTGGCGTGCGTTAAAAGAAGCGTTCATCTTGCTTCCAAGATGTACCTAAGTGTTGGAAAAGGGGATAAATTATTTACGGACACTTCATGCGCATAAATGTTGTACGAAGATGGTCAATCACAAAGTGCAGCGCATTTCTATGCCAGAACATTCCCACCATACTGAACTGAAGAGAACTCATTCTGTCAGTGAATACTGAATTATGAAGAGAATACTTCATATCTGATTCAGAGCGATCCAGATGGAGTGGTATCACATTGGTATTGGAAGTTCCCCTCCAATCAACGAAAAAGTTCAAAATAAGTAAGTTAATCAGTGCGGTCGTGGACAGTGTCTTCTGGGATGCAGAAAAGTAACTGATGTCATTTTCCTGCGGTGAGTTTAGAAATTAATAATGTTAGTTTTTACAGTAATTTCCATACAGTGATTGTGCGCGGACAAATGGCCAGTAACTGTCACAGGGTCACTCCACATTAGAACGTATGATCGCATACCACAACTTTGATAACGACTACACTGGGAACCGCAGACTGAAAAGTTGTGAGGCATCCTCCCTAAAGTTCTGCCCTGAGCCCGAATGATGTTAACATGCTCGGGCCGATGGAAGTATCTAGGAGGATGGAAATTCCAAACGGTGAAGGATGCAAGAGCAATATCCTGTGATCAGTTTGCATCATTCTGCTTATCCGGAACCAATGCCTTTCCATGCCGATGCAATAAGTGGTCAGTACATATGGCTAATAGCTTCAAAAGAAGCGTTGGCATTATGGTCATTATAACACAGGTTCGTAATTCTTGTCAGAAGCACCGAGGCAACGTGTTTTCGGAATGAAAAACCCAAACCTCGGGGATCGAAAGCAAACGATATTAATTAAGGTATATCAGGCTTAATGTCCAGGTTTGCAGACGATACAAAGGTTAGCAGGGTTGTTAATGACACTAATGGCAGTACCCTACTACAACAGTATCTAGAAAAGTTGAGCAGATAGGCTGAGAGGTGGCAAATGAAGTTAAAATTGACAAATGTAAAGAAATGCATATGGGTAGCAGTAACCCTAGAGAAATGTACCAACTATGTGGTTTTTGGAGAATGAAAGAGACCTGGAGGTAATTTCGCAGTCACATATGAAGTTTTCTGAACAGTGCAGACAGTCTGCAAGAGTAGCTCATGGTATTTTGGCAATGATATACAGGAATTTTTCTAGCAGAGATAAGGAGTTGATTATCCCCTTGTGTAAGGCAATGGTCAGGCCACACCTTGAGTACTGCATACAGGTCTAGAGGCCTCATTTTAAGAAGTATGTAGAGCTGCTGGAACGAGTACAGAGAAGGGCAACGATATTGGCGAATGTAACAAAGGGTTGCGCTTAGGAAGAAAGGCTTAAGTTCTGCAAATTGCAGTGTCTGGAGACTAGGTATCTGCGAGGTAATCTGATTGAGGTGTATAAGGCCTTGAATGATTTGAGCAAATTCAATGCTAATGGGATTCTTTCTTTTGCCCAGATGAATCGTCTGAGGGGACATAAATTCAAATTGAGGAAAGACAGTTGTAGGATAGATGTGTGGAAGTTTGCTTTCTGCCAGCGGGTGGTTGATTGAAGGAACAAATTTCCATGTGTCGTTGTAGAAGTTGACAGCTTAAATAAATTCAAGGCAGAACTGGACAAACATTTGGAGTGAATGGATGGATGAAATGAGAAGATTTTTCTCTTTTTTTTGGCTGATGCTGTATAAATTTGCTTTCTTGCATCATAGGCCTATACTCATGCTAATGGGGGCTTTAGCCTGAGACCGTGAAACTCGACCTAATAGCCGACTAATCCGTTAAATCGGTGGAAAAGCATAAAATTTGCTCACTAATCAAAATAAAATACTAACTTATTTAAGCCTTTTCCACACGAAGTGAAAAAACAGTGATTGTGCTCATTGTACCATCCCCTAAAGTCCTGAGAAAAGGGAGAGGCTAAAAGTTTCTAAAGTCACCAAGGTAACTGAATATGCATACATAGAAGCGTCTTACAATTAATGAAAGAAATATGCTTTTATAACCAACAGTTCCGTTTAAGTTCCAGAAATAAGTTATTTATTTGTATTTCATTGACTGTTCCTTTCCACGGTTTCCTTTTTGTCTGTGAAAGAAAAGAAACATTTTAATTCTTTTGGAGCTAAGTAGTTTCTAAAATATGTTAGTTTTGTAACCGCCGAATTCTTATGAATTATCTGTGATAAAAAAAAAAATGTGCCCTCTTATGCCACGAAAAATGTAAACAACCACTTCATAAACTTTAATTGTGTGTACAGAAGAAGAGCCTTCGTTCATTATCTTTTTCATCTTCGTTTATCTTTCACATTCCGTTATCTCTGTGGATATCTTGAATATCTTTGCAACAAAGCAAACAGGGAAATGAAGTTTGCAAATCAAACAACTATTAAGGACAGCCGCAAAAATTCTGAAGAGTACTCTTAGACAATAAGAATTCATGTAAGGAGATGCAATGCTTGTGGGAAAAAAATCTATGATTTTTCGAATCATGGGTTTTAAACTCTTAAGAGTCTTAAGAAATTAAGTAAATAAAATTTCGAAAAACGCTTTGCATTTACGTTCAAACTCCAACAACAGTTTAAATACTGAACAAAAGTTTTGAATAAAACAAGTTTGTCTGAAAGGAAGCGCTGAAGAATTATGAATAGAAACCATTTCAGAATGCTTATGGAGTAATGACCACTTAGAAACTTTGCTTTCAGTATTTTTGCTCTGTTTGGTTTTCGACTTTAAACGTTTTTATATAAAAGCAATGAATTCCTACTTTTGCCAATCCCTAACAACTCCCTCTTTCTCTTTCTGCTTCGTCTCCTGCTGTTGTCTTTTTCTTTCGGTGGCAAAGTCTTCTTACCAGATTCCTTTTTTCCTATTGTCTTATGGTCTTTCTCTCACAAAATCTGCTTATATTTATTGATTTCTGTGCACTTCAATAATCAGATGGCTGACAACGTTTGCATGGTTTTTAAAAGGTTAATATTTCGAAAAAAGTATGTGGAAGCAATTGTAGATGACTATCCATCGATGCCCATCAAAAGTACAAATAGCACTGGGTCAGTTAACGCCCATCAAGCGTAAAGCGAGGTTCGAAAAAAGAATAAAAAATGGCGAAAAGATGGTTGTTGATGTTGTAGAATTTTGGGAGTATCAGCGACCAAGCCCATATTGTTCCATATATATTGTCTGTAAATTTCGTGTGTTCTGCGGTCGATTTTCTGTTTGCTAGACAAAAAAACTCGAGTTTCCGGGAGGAAAAACCATGCTGCCCAAGCCTGCGACCGACTAACTCAGTCACGTTGCAAAAAAGACCAATAAAAATTCCTTCCATCATCGAAAGAATTCGAACTCAAGTCTTTTTCCACACGGTGTGGAGAGGACGGCGATTATATTAACTTTGCTACCCACGAGGTAGAGAAAATGTGGACGCTGTATATTACATAAAGTAGATATACAGCGTATATCTACTTTATGAGTACAAACTGGTCAAAAACGCATACAAACATCACCTAAGATATACACAGTATCCACAACAGATATGGCTAGCGCATTTTCAGCCGAAAAATGGTTCAAAAAGCTTAAATATGGTGGGGTTCACCAAATGCACCCTGTGAGGGACGACTGACAGTCATTGATGATGACTCACCGAAGGTCTCCACTGAGTCAGATTCGGTATGAACAAGATTCAGTATGAGCAACGAAACCATTTGCGTTTGCATAACTGGAAAAGGTATACAAACTGAACGAATGGCTGCGCATAAACTCCCAACCAACAACAAAATCCTAGAGACTGCCAATTTGGTTGGTCTGCTTCCGCGTCACCAAACAATGAGCTACTTTTTGGCCAGTTGACATGCGACTTAAAAAATGTCTTATGGCAGAAACACCAAACGATCACATCACTAGTTACCACCCTATGAACGAAACTGTGCAGCATACATCGAAGTCCCCACTTCATCAACACAAGGTTTGGTATGTGTCTGGTGGGATGCAGCTATCTGGTTCAGAGAACATCAAGTGTTTCTCTTCATTTTTTTTTTATTTTGCCTTAAATGTTCCTGATATTAAAACATGGAAAGCGCATGCTTCAGCAGGTCCCGTAGAAAGATCAGTAGTTATCAGACGAAAACAATTACTCACGAAATGAAAAGTTCTAAAGAAACACTCATTATTGGCTCTCAACAGACTTTTCGGAAACACAGGTGTCTAGCAATCTGTTCCAGAAAATGAGGATTTTAAAACATTATTCCATGGTTAAGCTGGGTATCTATCGATACAAGCTGGAGCAACCAGTTACGGTAAAGAGGCCATAAAACTGCAGGTTGTTACTTTTAAGTTCCTGCTCCTCTCTCTCTCTTCCATTCTTTTCTTTCCATCAGGCTTCTTTAAGCAGATCTTTCTCTCTTGTCTCTCTCTCTCGCTCTATCTCCCCCTTCTAGCTTCTTTCTATCTTTCATTACGGCTCTGCCTTCTATCTTCGTTTTTAAAGCACATTAAATCCAAGGATTTTGATTAGAATGATGAAGCATTGAGTTGCATGGCCTCAGAAAATCTGATTAAAGCCATCTCATAATTAGTAGCTTTTATTCTACATGGCCTGAAGAGCGATTTAATTAAAGTGTGAATTATGGGTGCGCGAATAATTAGGAGACAGAAAAGCAAAGCTTCCACTCCCGTTGCTTTCTTTATGACACAGCTGAATTCGCTGGAAATTAAGCAGGATACGAGCAGAATGGTGCGCATTAAACGGTGATCTTTAATGGAGGAGTCTCGCAATATTCTGGGACTAATATCTGCTCATGAAGGGATGTTGCATAGTGAAATGAAGTTTTCATGAAGTCCAACAAAAAGGTGGACTGTTGAAATTATACAGGAGGCTTTATCTTGAGATAAGATTAAGTGATGTTGGTGCATTATATTGGCCATTCGGAGAACTGCCGTGGCAATAGAAGGTCGTAAAGATGAGTCGAGTAGATGGCGATGATGATAATTACGTAGATATGAATTTCAATTTTGTTTTACTTTTTATCTCTGGCGTTATCTAAAGCACCATTTTTGCAACTTTTGAAGAGCACGGTCCACCTAAAATTCAAGACAATTCTCGCAGCCCACGTGCGCATCATTTGTCTTATTTTTTTAAATTCAGATACAGCTTTCATTTCAGATACATTTTACATTAATTAGTAGATACATAGGAGAGGCTACTTTTGCTAGTCAGAGCAGTACGCAGAGATCACGGATCAGTCACACAGGGATCTCATCCATGATGAAGATGATGATGATAGATGAGTTCTGGTGGGGTTATGACTGGGGAACAGTATCATCCGGTATGGATGATACTGATATGCTCCATCAAACTAGTCATTTTGGGAGGTTATTCATTGCATTGAGCCTTCGCGGACAACACAGTGGTTATAATCCGTCCTCCTCACACCGGGTGGAAAAAAGCCCGGGTTCGAATCCCGTTAATGAGCGCCAGGAACTTTTATGGGCTTTTTTCCCCTCCATGGCTTACTAAATTAGTAAGTCTCAAAAGCAATTAGTTCGAATCCCGTCAAGGACGCGAGGAATTTTTATGGATCTTCTTTGCAACGTGGCTGAGTTAAGTCGGTCTCGGGCGAGGGTCACACGAAAAACTCGAGTTTCCAGCAAACAGCAAACCAACCATAAAACACACACAATTTACGGACGCACTACAGTGCAATATGGCCTAAGTAGCTGATGCCCCTAAAACTGTTACTACAACAACATCCTCCGATCTCCTGACTGCCCATTAAGTGTTTAAGTCAGCCCCTTTTAGTCTAAAATACTGCAGTTCTGCTGCAATGGCACAGCACATTGATTGCTAATCTGGCAGCCTATGATGACTTCTCGCTGGAAGTCGCTAAGCTCGGTACTTAGATCCCATCTACATCTAGCTTAAATACAGTTATTTTTACATCTATTTCTGACAACCAAGGAACAGCGTAGGTTTCATTTTCCAAAATCTCAGAAATTTTCGAATACCTCTGGCAATATAGTGTATACATTTTCCAAAGACACTGCCCAAAACATTTGGAACTTCTCTTTAGGAACTGATTTCGAGACTGCGTCAATCTTTTCAATAATCTGGTTCTTTTGGATTTAATTTTGAAACAATCAAGAGTTCAAATGAGTCTAAGTCTGCAGGATAAAATGGTTGTTGAAGATGACTAATACCATTACGATAAAATGCTGTTTCAGAAATACGAATATAAGCCCTCGTAACTTAATGTGAAAAAGGAAGTCACTGCCAAGATCACAGTTCTACCTGTCGTGGAGCGTTTCGAAAAATTCTCAAAGGCTTTGCGAATTTCTACGTAATAAGCCTATTTATTTATTTGCATAGTTTCACGTGATTACCACAGTGTGGTGAGTCGGATATGCCAGCGCATTGTCATGTAACAAAATGATGGTGTCATCAAACGGTGGCATCCTAAGTATTGAACACTTTCCGTTTAAGAAGAAGAAGAAAAACTCTGTTTTCTTCTTATCATGACGTATGCAAGCACTGGCTTTGCAATGCTTGCATACACCATAAGAAGAATTCTGCCGGAACAGAAAAACCTCGGGTGTCACACTGAACACGAAATATTCACATGTATACGTTACCCTTCAAGCACTATTGAACACTTCTGTTTTCATAGTCCATTGGACCTTCCCGGATAACAAAGTGACTCAGACTAATATATAAGGAAGGCGCTTGAGCTATAAGTTTTAGTTGTTCCTGCCATGGCCTGAATAACCGAGCTGAATGATTTCGATTACAGCTGAGTTCGATTGAGCTAATTTCGATTACAGCTGAGGAGTCTGATTACAGCTGAGTGATTTCGATTATATCACATGTTGGTTTGTAATTTCGTTCAACTGCTGACACAAAACACCATTAAAAGTTGACCATCAGTGATGTTATCCTGAAGGGTGAAGGTACTACATAACAACCAGCAGCGCACAAGAAGACCACGAATGATCTCTCTACGTGACCAGAAGATACTCAGAAAGGCAGAATGGCAATTTCGCCATACATCCCTGAAAATAACCAAACGTTTAAAGCGTCGGGGGGGGGGGAGAAGGGTTCAGATGTGTATGTATGTATGAGCACACTACATGCGGAGCCGCCAGACCCGATTTTTAGGGAAGCAGCGGGGCATAAGCCAAATATAACCAACCGCAATCAAGCGGTCTCGCCTTGCGGAATACAACGATCGCAGTAATCAGTCCATACAGCGCAGTCCAACAGAACAGTGGAAATGGGTTTTATAGAGTGGCAGATCTAGCTACACCCTGTTCCGATTAGATGGCGTGTGTGGAGGACACTGGAGAACCCTGGAATCCAATCTTCCAACAATAAATTTAGCGAAGGTAAGGTTATGGTTTGAGATTGTTCCTCATGGCTATGACCTTTGGTGGTTATGCGGGAAAACAATGAACACCGACGCTACCTTAACATTTTGGGTAATTCGATGCTCCAGATGTGACAGTTCTTTGGTACAGATTTTTACTTCAACAGGTTAATGCTGGTGCAAAGCGACGACTTGGACCTTATAGAACCCGTATGAGAAACGGCACCACTCCTTGGAGACATATCATCATGACAAAAAATGTTCTCACGCTTGCACGGCTTATAACGAGGCGAATTGATGCTCCATCAGTATCCGCATTAATCTCTGGCCCGAGGAGGGCAAGAGGGAAGCACCCCGACTCCTGTCTCCCTCTACGTCTTACTCTGTCAAACATTGATTCCCTGAGGAACATGCTTCCAGCCAATTGTCTTCGGATCTTCAATAAATTTAGGATCCACCCTGATAGGTTCTGTGAAGACAAGCCCTACAGGAAGGAAATCCTCAAGAACTGCTACCAGATTATGAACTTATAATACTCCCCTTCTCCTGGACAGACTTTTTTTTTTTTTTTTTTTTTTTATTATTTATTTTTTTTTTAACTTGCCTATTTGTATATGGCAAAGACTTTCTGTTTTCATGTAATCATGTATATTACTGTATATTTTGTACATTATTGTTTATTTAACCCTGTAAAAGTCTCGGGTCGAGCACGAATGTACCCTTGTTTATTGTACATTGTGTTGCTCGCACCTTAGTCTGTATTCACACCCTTCTGGCACAGAGCCGTCCCGGGGTGACCCAAGGTTTCTTGGGAAATAAACTGATTTTAATAATAATAATAATAATAATAATAATAATAAACATTGGATAAGGGCCGTCCAAACAAACACGATTTCGTTGATGACTGAAGGAATCTCTAACGCACTCTTCAATTGAGGCTGTAGTTAGCCGATCTCAGGCAGAGATTGTTGTTGTAGTGGGGGTTTTAGGAGCATCGGCGACTAAGTCCATATTGCTCCGTGTATATTGTCTTTAAATTGCTTATGTTCTGAGGTCGATTTTCTGTTCTGGACGAAAAACCAGATTTTCCGGGAGGAAAAAACATAGGCAAACCTTGCCCGTGACTCGTAACTTGCTTGTAACTCGGCAGTGAAGTAAAAAATCCCCAAAAAAGAACTTTTCAGTGCGGACCGAAATTAGGCAGAGGGAGCAGCGTTTATCACGAGTTTTTCTGGTTTTTCACCATGAACAACATGCAAATCAGATAGATAATCTTCTTATTTTTCTTATAAATAAAATGAATCGTGTCGTTGACGGAGTCGAACTCAAGCCTTTTCCAACTGGTAGGGAACAATAGTGACTGCAACAACTGCGCTACCAGCGATGACCCTGAATGAAGATGACGATAAGAAATTTCAGTTCTCTGAATAAAATTTTTGAAGAGAGAAAATGATAAATCAGTGAAAGTATTTCTGTTTGTCCAAATATTGAGCGAGATTTCTCGAACACTCGGTATATCATTAACTGAATGAACAGGAGAGGTCTAGGAGTGGTCCGAGCACTCTCCAGGTCTGGAGATTGGAACCTTAGATTGAAGAGCCTCTTAGATATTCCTCTAGTCAACTAGTAAAGAGACTCTTTAATAGGAATGTAATTAATCGACCTCAGGAAGAGGGAATACACTCATGAACCAAAATATCATGACCGCCTCTGTCTTCACGAGTGGACACATCCCACAGCACCTAGAACTAATGTCACTGACCGGCGCAGCATATATAGTGAAGGCAGTTCCTGTCAGTTCTTCAGTACGAAGCCCATGCAATGGGAAAAGAGAAGGACCTGGTGGAGATTGGACGGTGAATGATTTACGGCGCTAGGAAGGCGGGAGTCAGCATCTCAGCAATTGTCAGCTGTTCGAGGGTCGCTGTAGTGAAAGCGTAGATGGAATGGCTGGAAGAGAGAGACACAACCATTAAACATGCCGGGAAGAGAAGACCAGCTCTTTCTCTTTGACAGTCGAGGTGAACGGTAGTTGGCACGTGCTGTCAGGAACAACACACAGCTCACGATCCCTCAATTAACGACAGACTACAACCAGAGAACACGGTGAAACGTTTCCGAGCACACAATCTGTCATAATGAACACTACAGAATAAGCATTGTTTTAAATGACTTTGTATACATACAAAATGCAAATTTGTTTGTTCTGCTACCAATTTCATATAGCCAATTTTTTTTTTTTTTTTTTTTCATGGCTCTGAGTTGGCAACTAACAGATTCACAGCTCATATCTCCAATCGAGCGGACACTCTTACAGATAGGCCTACGGTGTAGATCTGTTCATGTTGACCGATTTATCGACATCCCTGCCTGCGATGGGCACAGGGGTACCGTTCCTGGACATTGGATGACTAGAAAAAAGTCAGCTGCTCTGATGAATGTAGGTTCTAGATCATTAAGGCCAATGGAGAAAAACAGGCCGGCCGGTGGTATCATGGTTTGGGCGATGTTTTCATGAGCATCACTGGGTCTCCTTATTCCATTGGACAAACCCTCATCGCCAGATCCTACATCGGCCTTGTTTCGAAACAAGTTTTGTCCTACATGGTGACTGTGTATCCAGATGACACTAGACTCTTTCAACGAGGCAATGTCCCGTGTCACAAGGCTAGCATTTTGAGGGAATGGCTCGAGGATGATGTCCAAGAATTTTGCCTGCTCCACTAGCGGTTAAAATCCCCCGGCATCAAGCGCATTGAAGGATTGTGGGGTGCAGTGAAACGCAAAATTCGCCAGTTCTTCGCTCTGTTGACGAATTCCGAGACGTTCTTCTGTCCAGCTATTTCAAGCTACCAGAGAACACATTCCTCAATCTCGTGGAGTAGATTTCATGCTGGATGAAAGCAGTTATGCCGGCGATAGGTGGCCCAACACGCTATTAGGTAGGTGGTCATAGTATTTTGGCTCATGAGAATAGAGTATAGAGCCGATCTCGCTCGTGACGGGTGGACTCTGTGAAAACACCACCAAAAAACATAAAATCAGTAAAAGCCACAAAAACAGAAATATAGTACAATACGCATAAAATACGTAATATTGTTAAAAGAAAAAGATTAAATGAATAGTGAAGAGAGATGACATGTACGCTAATTGGCCAACATATTTGGTACACCTAGCAAGTGAGAGTATGTCCACCTTTAACCCTCAAAACAGCCAGGAATTCACAGTAGTACAGGCTCTATGAGATGTCGAAAGCATGCCACAGAGACGCTGGTCCATACTGACCCAACTGCTTTCCAGAGTTGCTAAAAGTTAGATGATTGTAGTTATCTAATGCGAAGAACTCGATCCACCTCATCCCACAGTTGCTCAATTGAAATGGGTTCAGATGATAGAGAATCCGCACTCGTATTCTTGGAACCAGTTCTGTCACGACTGGTCTTATGATAGGGCAGCTGTTTTGTTGTTGTTGTTTTTGGCTCAAGCGCTGCTTAGGCCATATTATCCCTATCAACAATATGGAGGCCACACATGGTGACTCTTATGAGAACAAATAGAAGCAATCATACAGTTGTATCTTTTTTAGAAAGCAGAAAATCTTCAGTAGACTTGCATCGTGACGTATGATATGGCAAAGTACTTAAAGGTTCTTTAACATTTGGTAGAAACATAAATGACACTTTTCGGGAATGAGTGTATCAGGTGCATTCAAAAATAATACGCTTCATTGTGAGTGGAGAGTTGCACTGCGGAGGATCGCTTCCTGTGAGGAGAAAAAGGTGAGTAAGCTGACTGTGACCAATTTGTGCTCTGGTTAGGATTACTTCCTCCATTCTGTTTACACGGAAGAAGGAGGCCCATTACTGTGGTTCAGGTTTTATTTGAAGGAATTTATTATGTGTTTGAGCTTGCCATAGAAGTGTCCATTGTTCTTACATATTCTTTGTATTTCAGATCTGTAGTCAAGATATTGAACTCAATGATGTGACGAGGCGTGTTAGATGGATGTTTGGCGGCATATATTCATTTCCTGTTGTCCCACTGTGGCTTGGCATCCAGCATAAGATGATTCCTTATGGTGTTCCTGGATATTCATCAATTTTGTTCTTATATACAGTACTTTATTAAGGGATGCGTAGATGAGGAAGTATTTTGTAATGCTAACAGTACACCCTGCCAGTTCGTATATAATATACTTTTTTGGATAGCGAGAGATGGAGGGTATTTTCTAGGGGAAACTTGATAATTCAGTTGTAGAACTTCTGCATTCAGTGGGAAGATACACAGATGGCGTTGTAAAGGAAAACAGCTGAGGCATCCACTCCACTGTCATAATTTTGTATGTTGACATTTGCAAGGGAACGTTTTCCGCAGTTTAGGAAAAATTTGTCATAGGAAGATGTAATAGAGGACCATGGGGCATCTGAACTTTCGATCTCGAAGGACTTTGTCAAGATGTATATTCCAAGTTTGTGTTAGTGCTTGTAATCTGATACCAATAGGCTGGCTGACTTTCCCTGGGTTCATTTCTATATTACGTTGTAAACCGTGGATCATTAAGTATATGCCAAATGGGGTAATTAGGTAAACTTCGAATTTTAGCTTCATATTTCAAAAGTAGCATTTTTCTCTCGATACTCCGTACAAGCTCATGGGCCTCAATATAAAGACTTTGTACTGGCAATGTTCTACACGCCCTATAGCAATTTTAAGGGCAGAATATTGAACAGGGGAAAAACGTACTAGACGCTCTCTCTAGTATAATCATACACTGGGACCAGTAATCAAGGCGAGATCTGATTAGCGATCTATACAAGAGCGCTAATCAGATCATTTTCTCAAAAATGAACATACTCTTCTATAACATGGGATGGAGATCATTACACTTTACTTCATCTCATGTTGTAAAAGAGTATGTTCATTTTTTTTGGGAAGTAGTCCGTAGGTGCTTAATGTATTCTAAGAAGTCCAATTTACTACCGAAAATCAGACATATGCTATTCACAACTGTGACAAGATGGTTTGTTAAGAGTAGCTCTGGATGAGGATGCATCTTCCATATGTTACAAAAGTGTATGCCTCTAGGTTTCTGGTAAGATAGTCGGTACCTATTCTGTGCCACCCTTAGCTCAATATTATTAATTGAGATTTGGAGTTACCTCTCAATGAGGCAAATATTCTGAGAACTGCCAGAATCAGTCAGATCACAGGCATAGAGTTTATAGGGTTGAGATAATACTTTTGGTCATCTGATTTATTCTTAATTTATTTATTATTATTTAAGTGACACTGAGTATCGAACCATGTGGGACTCCTTCCTCTTGTACAGTATATAGATTTTCGAGAGGACTTGTCGATAGCGGACTTTAAAGGATCTATGCTGAAGTAAGTTTTGCCTAAAGGTCAGGGGAATGAAGATCTCTCATGACAAAGCACCCTGTGGTGAAGAAGGCTTTCTCTATGTCAGGGCATACCATGATGATATGTTCATTTCGGATAAATGCATTGCGGATGTTTTTTCGGCTTTGACCATGAGATCCAGGAATAATCGATTTTCCTAAAACCAAACTGATTATCAGAGGCTAGATTTTGGGAGTCAAGATACCAAGTCAATTGAAGGTATATATAATTTTTCTAGGGTCTCACTCAAGCACCTGGTAAGAAAATTGGGTCTATCCTCGTTGAGGATTTCCAGGAGTGATGCCAGGAACTGGGGAATGAACGCTCAATGAAGATGTAATTGTTGACGGTCAGCAGTCACCGTTCAGGATAATGATTTATTATCTAAGTGCTGGAGCATTATGTAAAATATTCTTCCTTAGGAATAGCAACACTGTTCTTTGAGGTAGATATGACTTCTCAAAGTTGAAGCATAGTCAGTGGTTGATTGTAGGGTAAAGAAGATGTAGTTCTGAAGTTCAGTTGGGAATTTTTCAGCTACAGCATCTTCTGGAATGATGATCTTATGCACTCGAGGCAGACAACTGTGAAAATATGGTCCGTGGGATATTCGAAATCTCTGTAGGTGTAGAAATCTCCTGCACATTCCAGATGAAACGTGAAGAGGATAATGGAGGAAATTTGCCACTTAGTAGCTTTATTTTTCTCCATATTATTGTTATATTAGTATTTTAATTAACTGAGGTTGCAAATCGAATACAGGAGTCGCTTTGAGCTTTCTTCCTTATGTGGCAGGCCTTGGCTTTAAGTTTCTTATAATTTATAAGATTGGTGGTGTTAAGGTGTTTGCGGAATAAATTCAACCCTCGGTTTTTTTATTTTATTATTTTATTTTTTCACTCTTACAGCCTTCGTTCCACCAGTAATTTATAGTTCTGTGGTTACTTGATCGTGATTTCGAGATGGCAGCAGACGCAGCTGCTAAGAATAGTATTTGTTTCGTAATGTAGTCAGTGACTGTGTCATTAGTTCAAGGTTTGATGATCTGATCATTAAGAGATACGTAGGAAATGTACTTTGCTCAATTTGCCTAGGAAAATTTCCATTTTATGCGGTTTTCGGAGGTTATGAAGTGTGATGTTTGAATTCGCCACGTTAATGGATAGTGGTCACTATTGAGCGGCTCGTCAAGAGCTATCCACTCAATACTAGGAAAGAGGGTGGTAGAGCAGATAGAGAGAGAGAGATTTATTACAGACTCTGTTCTTGCAGGGAGAGAGAGATGCAAGTTGGTAAGCCAGTATTCAGTATGGTTAAATTTTGTCTGTCAATGAGCATTTAAATGAATTGCCCTCGTCCGTCTGCATTGGAAAAACTCCAAAATGGATGATGTCCATTTGCCCATTAAAAGAAGAGATACGTTTTTGTAGAATTATAAAAGCATCAGCAACTAAGGCCATATTTTTCCGCATATACTGTCTGTAAATTGTGTGATCTGTGGTCGATTTTCTGTTTGCTGGACGAAAAACCCAAGTTTCCGGGAGAAAAAAAAAACTATGCTACCCTCGCTTGAGAACGACTAACTCATCCACGTTGTGAAAAAGGCCCATAAAAATTCCTCACTTCACCGATGGAATCGAACTCAGATCTTTACCACCAAATGTCGGGAGTTCGTTTATTCTGTCAACTGTGACAGAATATCCACGCGTGTGGTATAAGGATGATTGAGCGGCAGATAGGTTAAGACAAGTGTCAAAGTAATACCAGGCGCTATAGACGGAACATTACTTCAGTGGGAGTTTGTAAGGGAATGTTTTTCGAGAGATTTGTGCATCACAAGTATGGCTTCCTCTCCGTGAGCATCATTTCTAAGTGGCCTGTCTTGTCGAAAGAGAGTATAACTTTCTATCGAATGAGATACCTGAGGTGTTAAACACGAATATCTCTTGTAAGCAAATACCAACTGGATTATGATGCTGAATTATCTCGTGGATGCCATTAATAGTGGCTGCGAAAGACTCTGCAATTCCACTGGACGGCGTTGTGCATTGTTTGGATTTAAATGAAGAATCTGAGTCGGTCAGCGTTTTGGAAGTCTGTTTGTTGTTGTTGGGTTTCATTGGTACATTAGCAACTAAGGCTATAATGCGCCAAAACTAGGTTATAAAAAAAGTGACACTTTCAGTGACCTAATGGATTAGGTCACTAAGTCAAGATATATATATAATAAAACAGATATAAACTGTACAAATCATAGATCGATAAAGTTGTTGTTGTTGTTTGGGGGCTTTACGGCGCAAGGACAGCAAAGGCCATAATGCGCCTAACTATGGTGATGTTAAATCTTGAATTGCGTCCGTATAGATGCTGTTCAAATTTATATTTATATTGTGTTGTATAGTTTTATATGTTTGAGGAAATCAAAAATTTTGGACACCTGTGGTGTGTCTCCTAGTAGATCAGAAATGCTGAGAGAGGTGTTCGTCGTGGGAAATGAAATAAACAGAGCCTGTCGCTGAATACTGTACTTGGGACAATCAATAAGTAGATGGTGGACAGTGAGCTGAGTGTTGCAGTTTGTACACAGTGGTGGGTCAGTGGCTGCCAGCAAATAAAGATGTGTCAGGTGTGTGTGGCCTATCCTTAATCGGGCTAATACGACTTCTTCATGTCGGTTCTCACGGATACTAGATCTCCATGGTTTTAGATATTTTTTTATGCCAAGTAGCTTATTGTTGGCTTGATTCTGCCAGATATGTTGCCATAGTTCAAGGCATCGCTTATTTATAATGTATTTATAGTCAGATATAGGTGTAGTGAAGGATTGGTCTATAGGATCGGTAGCAGTTTTGGCAGCTAGGTCGGCCTGTTCGTTTCCGGAAATGCCAGCGTGACCAGGGATCCAACATAACAGAACCTGTTGTTTCTTCTGGTTTAACTTGGTCAGAGTATTCCAGATCTGTCTAAGTAAGGGGTTATCATTTTTTGTATTGTGTTGTATAGCTTGGATAGCACTAATGGAGTCGGTATAAATAACGCTGTGGAGTCTTGTTCTTGAGAGTATGTAGTTTAAGGCTATGTGGATAGCACAGAGTTCTGCAGTATAGCTGCTACATTCGGTGGGGAGTTTTTTGGACAAAGTGATGTTAGGAAATACTGCTGCTGCACCGACATGCTTTTCAGTTTTAGATCCATCTGTGTAGATCGGTGTGTACTGGCCGTGCTGGGTTCTCAGTGCGGCATGTATTTGTAGCACGTTCTGTTGGGACATGGTGTGTTTTCCCCAGGCTGTGAATGAAAAGTCACACGGCGGTATATGATACATCCATGGTGGGACTGCATGAGAGGTAGTAGGCTGTATCTTACTCAGGTCAATTTGCCAGTCAACTTGTAGTGAGCGAAGACGTATCCCAGTTGGTGGGTTTATTGATGGGTAAGCTCTATAAAGGTTTTCCCATTTAGGATAAAAAACACCATTCCAAGTAGGGTGGTTTGGATGCCCTTTGAGTTTTGCAGCATAATTTAATAAAAGCATTTGTCTCCGTAGCTGTAAGGGTGTTTCATGCGCTTCGGTATATAGGCTCTGTACCGGTGATGTACGGTACGCCCCCAGTGCAAGACGAAGGGCGCTGTGGTGTACAGGATCAAGCCAACGTAAAGCGCTTGGTCTAGCAGAGCTATATACGACAGAACCATAATCCAGACGTGACCGAATTAGTGCACGGTAGAGATTTAGCAGCGTGTAACGGTCAGCTCCCCACGTTGTGCCCGATAGAACTCTTAGAATGTTAAGCTTTTTAAGACAGTTAGTCCGGAGCGTTTTTATATGATCAAGGAAAGTGAGTTTTTGGTCGAATATCACACCCAGAAAGCGAACACTAGGGACCACTGGTATGACCTGATTTTCTAGTCTAAGTTCCGGATGTTGGTGTAGGTTACGCTTTCTACAGAAATGTATCCCAACTGTTTTTTGGTGTGAGAGACGAAAACCATTGTTTTGGGACCATTTGGCTATTTTATTGATAGCACATTGCAACTGCCTTTCTATCATTCGCATGTTAGGCGAATGGCAGGCGATACTGAAGTCATCAGCGTACAGGGTAGTGGATATCGTTTGTGGTAGGTCGTGTGTTATTGAATTCATTATTATACTAAAGAGAGTAGCACTTAGCACTGACCCTTGTGGTACTCCTTCTTCCTGGATGAATTTTGAAGATAACTGGTTGTGAACTCTAACTTGAAAAGAGCGGCAATGCAGGAAGTTTCTGATAAACTGTGGTAGGTGTCCGCGAAATCCCAGATCGTATAGGGTTCGCATAATACCATATCTCCAAGAAGTGTCAAATGCTTTTTCGATGTCAAAGAAGACCATTGCAAGATGTTCTTTTCGGACGAAGGCATCCCGGATGTTTATTTCTGTCTTGATCAAAAGGTCAAGAGTGGATCTGCCTTCCCGGAAACCGCATTGCACAGGATTTAGGAGATCATTTTCAGCTAGAAACCAGGTTAGGCGGGCGTTAACCATTTTTTCCATGACCTTGCTCATACAGCTAGTGAGTGCAATAGGTCGATAATTTTGCGGATTTGTAGGGTCTTTGCCTGGTTTTGGAAAAGCCAGAATGTACGCGTGGTGCCATTTGTCGGGGAACGTGTTTTCTTTGAATATTCTGTTATAGAGGAGTAACAGAGTCTTGAGAGCCGGTTCGCTGAGTTTTGCTATCATGATGTAGTGGATTCCATCTGGCCCTGCTGCACTGAGTTTAGTAGACGATAGAGCATGATGCAACTCTGACATTGTGAAGGGGAGATTGTACGCAGAAATTGATGCTGATTCAAAATTGATACGTTTTTTTTTCAGCTTGTGCTTTGTGTGCCTGAAAATATTGCGAGTATGATGTTGCGGCTGATATATTCATGAAAGTTTTACCCAGGGTGTTTGCGATATCCTCAGGTTTTGTGATATCGTGGCCATTGACAGTGAGCATGGGACAGTTGACACGTGGGTATTTTGCGTACATTCGCTGTATTTTTGCCCATATTGTTTGAGTTTTTGTCGTGCTTGTGATTGTGGATGCGAAGCGTCTCCATGCTTCCCTTCTACTAGTCTGCCTGACTCGTTTTGCCCTTGCTCTTGCCTGTTTAAAGCGGATGAGGTTTTCTGTTGTGGGGAACTTCCTGAAGATGTTCCATGCTTTGTTCTTCTGTTTTTTAGCTGCATTACATTCATCATTCCACCACACTTTTGATTTGGCCGATATTTTTGTGGATTGTTTTGGAATTGCTTTGTCTGCTGCCTGCAGTATTTGATTAGATATGTATTCTACTGCCAGGTTTATGGATTTTTGTTGAATCTGGTTTTCTTCTAGTATTGCTAGCTGCTTGTACACATCCCATTCAGCTTTTGAGAAGTTCCATTTGGGGATCCGATAAGAGAGGTGGGGAATGCTTGTGTTAATGCGACATATCACAGGATAATGATCACTGCCCAGTGGATTGCTGTGAATAGTCCATCCAAATAGAGGATATATGGTTGCTGTGCACAGAGAGACATCAATAGCTGATGTGGATCCTGTCGGAAGATGTGTATAGGTGTGAGCCCCATTATTGAGAGTTATCAGATTCTGTTGATCGAGTAATTTTTCAATGATTTGTCCACGCTTGTCCAGATTGTGGTTTCCCCACAGCGGATGGTGACTGTTGAGGTCTCCTAAGATACAGTAGGGTTTGGGAAGTTGTATTACTAAGTCTTCTAAATCGGCATAGCTTATATTTTGGTTAGGTGGCAAGTATAGTGAGACTATGGTTAGATCAAAGTTGATATGGACTCGTGCAGCAACTGCCTCAAGGTTTGTTTTTAGTGGGAGTGGCTTTGAGGGTATCTGGGCATTGATAATCAGTGCTACTCCTCCATGGGCAGGATTGTTCGAATTTTGTGCAACACGATCTTGACGATGTATTATGTATTTCCGAAGGGAAACATTTATATTTGGTGTCAGATTGGTTTCCTGTAAGCAAAAGGCAATAGGGTCATATTGTGAAAGAAGATCTTGGATGTCGGACAAGTTACTGCGATAGCCTCTGCAGTTCCACTGTAAGAAAGTAAGCATTATTTGGGTTTAGTGGAACCCTCGACTTCTTTTCGAGGGACAGAAGATTTGCCTCGGTCAAGTTTAACTTTTCCCTTCTTTGGGAAATAAGGTTTCCCTGTATCCATATCCTCATTGGAGAACAGTTCTAGAACCTGTTCGTCGTGATTTAAATTGTCTTCTGAGTCCATGTATTCTGTTTGGTTTGAGTCAGGAGTAGAAGATACTGTGGTATTCTGTTGAATGGCATCAGGTTGTACTGAGATTGGTGTATTTATGGCTTTGCTTTGTTTGTTTTTCGTTTGGGGCGTTGGTACTGGGGACAACAGTGACCTTGCCCATTCAGCTAGTGATTTACTTGGTGGTATAGATACTTCCGTTTGGGTAGAAATTGATATGTGTTTTGTGGTTATTTGTGCATAAGTGGGCTTATTAGTATTTGGAACCGGTAGGGATTTTTTGGCCTCTTGGTAGGTTACGTTATGTTCGGTTTTGTACCGCTGTATCTTTTTTTCACGCTGCCAAAGGGAACACTCTTTGGAATATGCTGGGTGTGCCTCTTTACAGTTCAGACAGATTGGTCTTGTGGCTGTGCAGTCAGTACTAATGTGTTCAGTGGATCCACACGTGGCACAGGCAGCTACTCCTCTGCAGACTGTCTGTGAGTGCCCAAATTTCTGGCATTTATAGCAGCGTAATGGGTTCGGGATGTACGGTTTAACTCGGCAGTTAAGGTAGCCTGCTTTTATCACTGTTGGTGGCTTGGGATTGTCAAAAGTAAGTATTATGTTCCGTGTAGGAACTAGTATGCCATCTTTCTTTGTCATAATTCGTCTGACATTAATGATTCCTTGGTCGTGTAATTCTTGTTTTAGTTCTTCGTCTGACACGTTCATGAGGTCCCATTCGGTGATGACACCTCTTGACGTGTTCAGGGAAATGTGGGGTGAAACGGTGATAGAAGTTCCACCAAAAGTTTTCAGTTTTTGTAGTTGCTCAGCCTGTCGAGCAGTGGCAACTTCAACTAGTAGGTCACCTGATCTTAGACGACGGACTGTCTTTGGAGTTCCTATTGTGCTTTCTAGGCATTTCTGCACTAGAAATGGAGAGAGCTTTCCAACTGGTTGTTCTTCAGTTGAATGAATAATCAAGAATGTTGGAGTTCGGATTCTGCCTACGTCAGTCTTTTGACGTTTTGCTGCGACAGAACCAGACTCCTCTTGTTCTTGCCTTGTCAAGGTTTCTTCTATGCACCCAGTGTTTTTCTGGGTTTTACGGACTTCTTGCTCCATTTCGCCCTGGAAGGGAGACCTTTTCCCCTCCAGGTTACCGGCCCCGCCACGTGGAGGCAGGAGCAGTGCCACCTTTGTGACCAAGCGGTAGTGGGTTAGTAGTAATGCAAAAATAAAAGAAAAAAAAGAAAGAAGGTTACTTTTCCTCCTGTTCAAGTAAAGTGATTTCTTTACTGAAGCTTATTTAATTGATTGTTAGTGTAACGCTGTAAATAAAGAAGACGATTTTATTTATTCAAGAGAGCGCAAATTCACTGGCAAAGACACTTGATCACAAAATCGCTTGGCACCTGGGGCCAGATCGATAAAGAAGTAACAATAAAAAGGTAAATATTTAAATGCGTGTAAAAATGTTTACTGATTTTAAAAAACTAAAAACAGCTGTCACATGGTCATTCTCGGATAATATCTGGCTGAGCGTATAAGGCACAGCCAGATGACTAAAAGCGGTAAAATATAAATCACGTTCGTCTCTAAAACGTGGACACTCAGTTAAAATATGACGAATAGTTAAAAAAGTGTCACAATTCTCACACATAGGAGAGTCGTCAGCACTCAGCAGAAATGCATGATACCATTATCATGACTGTGTCCTATGCGGAGGCAAGTTGCTAAACGTTTTGGTCGTTCTCTCTCCATTGTTCACTCATAAATTTTTGAGTATTATTCTAGATCGTAAGTTAAGCTTCCATGAACATATCTTGCACCTTCATGATAAAATAGCCAAGTATAAATCTATGCTTCTCCGTCTTTCGCAGCAATCCTGGGGTATTAACCACAATACCCTTTGTCTTTTGTACAAAGTGGTGTTTGTTCCTATGGCGCTGGCGCCTGGTTTTGGTATACTAAGAAGATTGCCATCTTTTCAGAGAGGCAAAGAGGTTTTAAACGGTTGCCTACCTCTAGAGCTCCAAATCGCTTATCGAGGTTTTTGCTATTACCTTAGACATGCCATTCCAGCTGACTTTTTAGACTTAACTGTTAATATCCACTGCGATCCTAAAACCGAAAAACTCGTTGCTGGAACAACCTGGTTCAACTCTGGCAAGATCGGTGGTCTTCTTCTTCTAAAGGTATGGCCATAAAAAAGTTTATTCTACGTGTCCTTTGCCTTACAAAAGTATTCTAAAATGGTTCAGTCCGCGTCTCCGCACTCTTTTTCTTCTAACTGGCCATGGTTCCCTTCTTGCTAAGCTTGCTATGTTTAACCTGTCTGATTCTCCCCTCTGTAACTGTGGCAGCCCAGAAGACTGGCAGCATGTTCTTTTCACCTGCCCATATTACTTGAATCTTCATCATCCTCTGTCTGCTGTGTATCAACCATTTTCTCCAGGCAATGAGTCGTCTCTCTTGGACTTCAAAATAAAATTTCATCTTCTGCAAGACTTTGCACATAAAGCCTTTTCCAGACGTGGACAACTCATCAGTAGTGCCCCAATTTCAGGAACTACTTCTATTCCAACTCTACCTCCAGCCCAGACTAGCATCTCCATCGTCGCCATCTCGTCGTCACTACCACCATTTTTTTACCTCAAGTACCATCTCCCCACTACCTTCGACTTGGACAGTTGGTAAACAAACTTGTACGACGCCGAATGATATCACTGTGTCTTCTCGACTTCTATCTCCTGCTGGCCTCAGGCTGGTCCTGAGGCAGGTCATCTTCTGGCACCACCTTGTACTGGTGAGGGATTTTTATTCATTTTATTAACTTATTTTTATCTTTAATTTTTCTGATTATTATTTTTTTTTTCAAAAAATCATTTTACTTTAAATTTTTTTATTTATTTAACTTTTAATTCCTTTTATTTTATTTGCTAATATTTTGAATGGTTTGAACATTCAGTACGTGACGCTCGAGGTTTTTTGCGGTTTGCGCTCAGTTGTGGCCCGCCTCCTCACGGCATGGATGGGTATCAGGACGCGCCTCACTAGTGCTTGTTGCTTCCTGATAGCAAAGCGACCAGAAACAACTAAACAATATAACAAACAAATACACGGCACAAACATAGCATTACACACATTTCTGGCCTTTCTGCAGTGATTTTGTAACATCCCAGTGTACCACGGCGGAGTTGAACTAGCGTTTGGGAGCCGCTTTACATAAGATACTATACATGTCCACGCGGAGGCGAGCTAAAACAACTTTGTCTCTGCGGTTGCTGCCCAGACTAGACTGCCAGTGTTTGATTACAGGGCTTTATCAGATACAGCTTGTTTGTGACTTGCTCATGCCAAAATTGTTGCCATTGTGAGAATAATAAATAAATGTTCTGTTTATACTCCGGGACGACCAAACAGTCAGAGGAGTTAACAAGATAGACAGAATACAAGAAACAGCACCGTATTCAGCAGTCACGGGCTTGAACCCCGGTCACTCAAGGCACGTGTACTTATGCACCCGCGCGCGTGACCACTAGGCTACGGTAATTTTTCATGTATTAGCTGCCTGTATTCTGTATAGGGGACTAACAGGCCAAGAGTGTTGTGGGGTTCTGGTGATCTGACCGCGGCATCTGCCAGTTCATTATCCCTGATCCCAAATTGGTTTGGATCCCAAACCAATTTGGGATCAGGGATAATGACCCATATCCAACAGAAATGAAGGTCGAACCAACGCTCAGAAAGAGAGTGTAACGTCTGCTGGATATGGGTCAAGAATGAATGAGGGTTATACCTCGTCCCCGATAAAGCCTGCAGTATACTTAGAGAGTCAGTTTACGCCATACACCTTTGGTACTTGTGAGTTTTAATGTGGTCCAAGGCTAATTGTACAGAATACAACTCAGCTGTATATATGCTGCATTCATGGAAATCTTCCGAGATAATGTGATCGGGGAAGATGGCGGTAGATCCGACAGATAACTCTGAATTCGAGCCATCAGTAAAGACAGGCAAGAAGTCAGGGTACTGGGCACGGCGGGCAGCATAGAGTTGTCGGTAGACATATGGTGGGGTGGTGGCCTTACCCCAATTTTTGATAGAGAAGTCGCGTGATGGTAGGCGAGCATGTCAGGGTGGAAGTAGTTGCCTTGGTGCCTGGGCAACATTGTCTACCGTAATGCTGAGCTCTCTGAGCAGCTTTTGGACAGGGATACCAAACGGACGGTTGGCTGTGTGACGGGTGTTATAAAGAGTTGACTCAAAAACGGATGTCCACGTAGGGTTATCTGGCAGGGATTTCAATTTAAAAGTATATTTTGGTGACAATTGCTTTCGTCGCAAGGACAGTAACGGATCACCTGCTTCGACGTATAAACTCTGGGCAGGGGAAGTTCTAAATTCCCCAGTAGCAATACGGATGGCTTAGTGGTGAACTGGGTCTAGCCACCGCAGTACACTGTTTCTAGCCGATGCGTATACAGTACTTGGAACCCATAGTCTAATTTAGATCGGACAAGTGCACGATAAAGGCGGTGTAAAGTGCAGCGGTCTACACCCCAGTTATTGGAGGAGATAGCACGTAGGAGATTCAATCCCCTCGTGCACTTTGTCCGCAGTTGAAAGATATGTGGCAAAAAAACTCAACTTCCTATCGAATACAAGTCGCAAGAATTTCGTCTCGGCTACTACAGGAATGATGTTTTGTCCGAGCTTGAGTTCTGGTTCAGGATGATTGTACCGTTTGCGACAGAAGTGTACGCTACCACTGCCCAAGATTTCATACGATTAACAGCGTACTGCAATTGTCTTTCGATAACCCTGATGTTGCATGACTGACAGAAGATAGTAAAGACATCAACGAAGCGGGCACTGTTCACAGTTGGAGGAAGTTGTTCAGTACTAGAATTGACTTTGATAGCAAAAAGCGTAACTCTCAGGACTGACCCTTGGGGAACTTCCTTGGGGGACCGAGAGAGAACAGAACCTACACGAACTTGGAATGAACGGTTCATTAATGTTTTTAAATAAAAAGGGGTAGATGTCCCTTAAGACCCAGATCATGGATATCCTTTAAAATTCCAAATCGCCAAACCGTGTCATACGCTTTTTCCTTATCAAAGAAAATTGACCAGGTGATCGCGTTTGAGGAAAGCATCTCGAATAGATGTTTCCAGTCTTATAAAATGGTCAAGTGTCGACCTATTCCTTCGTAAACCACATTGCACTTTGGAAAGGAGGCTATTTTCTTATGAAGAAGAAATCTTTATTGCATACAAAATGCATATGCTGTACACAATACCCTTCACGGCTACAAGCCAGGGGTTTACAGTAAAGGTTAATACAAGGTAAAAGTCTAATATAAAGGTTACAAAGGCTAATACACTGCAATAAACAAGGATGAGATAGGAGAAAAATTATCTTATTACTAATTATACAAGTGTAATGAAATGAAAGCAAATGAAGACCGCATAAGATGGCCATTCATCATCCTTTCCAGGATCTTGCACATGCAGCTTGTCAAAGCAATCGGACGGTAATTATTAGGAAATTTTGGATCCTTTCCTGGCGTCGGAAAGGCAAGCACGATTGCCTTATGCCAGGAGCCCGGAAATTCGTCTTGAAGATAGACTCTGTTGTACAAACAGAACAGATGAAAGATGATTAATCATCTCATAATGGATATCGTCTGGCCCGACAGCACTCGGCTGGGACAGGGTTAATGCCGCTTTCATTTCCCATTCTGTGACGGGTCGATTGTATTGTTCACAGTTATTTGATGACAACTTCAAATGTTGCTTTTCATCATTTTGTTTGCGGACCAGAACCTCAGGGAAGGGATAAGATGTTTTGGCTAAGTACCTCACCCACCACAGAGCCCGACGAGAGGACGCTCACTCGTGAACTAGCAGGTACTGCGTACACGAATGGGACGCTAAGTTCGCTTAGGAGCACCATACCCACGTTTCCAGTAAGCCTTGATTCCGTCCCAGGACCAAAGGGAGGGAGACTTATTGGAACGCAGTTGATCCTAGCAGTACGAACCACCGGCCGATTGATCCCAGTGTCCGGGACCACCCGTCTTGTCGAAGCAGTGGCCGAAGCGATGTATCAAGGCTGGGCCCCTCAACCACTAGGATCCCCTTTCCGAGTTTCCATGGGTCGCGGCGCACGGTTGCACACGCCGGATTCCAATGAAGTAACCCTGGAACCAAGGTATGGGCATTGGATCCCAGTGATGCTAATTCTGGAAGACCAGTAGCATCACTGGGAGGTCCCCTCACCAGGTACAAGTGCACACGTCGAGGGATGGAAGGCTGTTTAAGGCGGTAAATTTTTATTTTATCTCTTTTTGTAAAAATGGGTCCTCTGGATGGATCTCCAGAATGGTTTCAATTTCTTCTCGACTGGAAATTTTAGTGATATCCGTAAGGAAAGAATCAGCGTGTTTCTTCCTGACAGAACTTGTGTTTTCTACTTGCACAGGAGTTTTATGAGCAGCAGCTGGTATCGACGCAGTTGTGGTGTTAGTCCTATCTGCAGTCTGTTGTTTATGAGGATTAAGGTGTAGAAGATTGCAAAGATCGAGCCCAATCAGAAATGGAGATTCTTGGCGAATTAATGTATCAGTCTGAACTGATACTAAATGAAATCTTTGGGAGGCTTCACCATGTGTAATACGTCTTCTGTTGTTGTAACTGTTTTCTTGTATGAAGAAAAGAATTACAACAAAACTGAATCAAAAAATTCCAAGAAAGAATTTCTTTGTTGTAATTCTTTCTTTCTATCTTGTATTTTTGTATTTTTTTTTTCTAGAAGTGAAGATACCATGCAATTTGCGTTCTGAAACGTCTTTTTATTAATCACTATTATATTTGGTTATTATTCGACTGACTGTTGTAATTTGACTCAACAAGTTGTTTGGGACAGAAAGATCCCCATTGATAGGATGTTAGGTTAGATGTTGGTTGAGTTTTAATTCGTTGTCATTGCGAATGTGATTGATTGTTTCAGATATCGAACGTTCCATCGTATTTGAATTATAACCTGGTGGTGATAATTCAAATACGATTATTCTTATTTGAATTATCGTTATTCAAATACGATAATTCGTTTAGTATTATCATTAGTAGGGGCATATGATGCAATAAAGTAAATTTATACATCATCCGCCAAAAAAAAAAAAAAAAAAAAATCCCATTTCACACATCCATTAGCTCTAAAAGTTTGTATACTTCTTTCTTGAATTTGTTTAAACGATCAACTTCCACACCGACAGTTGAACGTTTGTTCCAGCAATCAACTACCCGCTGGCTAAAGGCAAAATTCCGTACATCTATTCTACAAATGTCTTCCCTCAATTTGAATTATGCCCTCTCAGGTTCATAATCTGAGCAAGAGGAAGAATTCCATCAGCATTGAGCTTGCTCAAACCATTGGAGGCCTTTTACACCTCAATCAGATCATCATCTCGCAGGTGTCCAGTCTCCAGACGCTGCAATTTGCAGAACTTAAGCCTGTCTTGGTAGGAGGACCCCTTCTTTCCATCATCAATCTTGTTGCCCTTCTCTGTACTCGTTCTAGCAACTCTACATCCTTCCTAAAATGAGGCCTCCAGAAGAATTCCATCAGCCCTGTACGCAATACTCAAGGCGTGACCTGACCACTACCTTACACAAAAGGACTAGTAAAATTCTTGTATATCATTGGCAAGACCCGATGACCTGCTCTGGAGGCACTGCTCAGAAATTGTATTAAAAATATTAACTTACTGTCAAAATATGACGGAAGTAATATGGCGGGGGATACTGAATACAATTGTAGCTTAGATTTTTCCCCATTTAATAAAACACGGACAAAGATCCAAATAAGTGCGAAGAGATCCCTACTTGCAATGCTAAATAAGTTACCCCGAATCTTAAATGAAACAGGAAAATATCACCACAAAATATTTAAAACAAAAAAGAAATTTAAAGAAAAATAAATTGGAAGCGAAAATAGTCTCGCAAAATCATTCTGTGAACACACGTCTCTCATTGCTTTCGCCCAAGAAACCTTATGAGACCTAATTGAGACCTATTTTGCACTAACTGCACTTTTGCACTACTCCACCTGCAGTTTATAATCCATACTTCCAGAGGCCAACATAAGTCAATTAAATACAAGAACTGTTTGCAACCATTACTGAGTACTCTGTGCTTTGTGAGCAGGTGCAGAACCCTTCTGGAATAACCAACGCAGTCCATCAAAACAGATCATTTAAGGATAGAGACGGCTTTACGATTTTGCACTTATCTTATCCCTTGTCTCACATAAACGAAACTCAATGATGCCATTTTAGGAGACGCGGCATATGGATGCTGACCTCTTACCATTTTTAGATAAACTGTGCACCTCCTTGAGAGCTGTAGGCTAGACAAATGTCTTTATTAAACTGCCTTCAGTAGAGAAGGCTTTTTCATTCAACAATCTGGTGTCGAATTTCCTATCACGTCTCAGTTTTAAGATATAGATAGATAACTGGATTGTGTACAAAGACATCATTACTTTTGAAATACGATTTTTAAACTTATTAACTTTTGGTTGGTTTTGTTTATTGGACTAAAAGTTAAGCAAGCACATCATTACTGTTCTTGTAATATAGTATATTTTGATTTTGATGACTTTTCCAGACAAGTCCGTATTTGTATTAATTTTATTTCACCATTCAACTGTTCAGTATATAGTGTATGATAAACTACGCTACAAGAATTCACCTTCTGTTCAAATTTACCAATTGCTTTTACTGCTTTTAGATCGATGCATTGTTAAAATGGACAAGACAAAGCACAGAACTTGCGTCATCACCCAGACAACTTCTGCTATGTTTGTGGACACTTAACCCCAAAAACTCAGAGGAAGAAAATATACAATGTCACAAAAGTTGCATATTCATTGTACTTCGGCTGCAAGATCGGTGACCAAGAAAAAAATTGGGCTCCACATATCTATTGTATTACTTGTACAAGGAACTTAAGGCTGTGGTTATATGGCAAGCTGAGAGCATTACCTTTTGCCGTCCCTATGGTGTGGCGCGAGCCCAAGAATCATTTCGACGACTGCTATTTCTGTATGACAAAAATAAAAGGTATTTCCAAAAAGAGCAAACACTGCATCAAATATCCAAATATCCCATCAGCAATTAGGCCAGTGCCACACGGTAAAGAATTACCAGTATCTATGCCCCCAAAATCTTTAGGTATTGGAAGTAGTGATGAAGGTACAGAAGAAATCATTTTACCAGATGTCACGGAACCATGTACTTCACATGATTTGGACTGCGAGCCAGAAAAAGAAAAGGCCCCACACTACACTGAACAAGAACAATTAAGCGACTTGATCAGAGACTTGGGCTTACCCAAAGAGAAGGCTGAATTACTCGGATCCAGACTACAACAGTGGAACTTAGTCGCCAAAGGTAGAAACATTACAATATACCGTAAGCGAAATGAAGAGTTTTCAAGATATTTTGCAATGGGAAAACAACATGTATGTCTGCAAAGACATCGTTGGTCTTATGCACGAACTGAACATTGATCCCAATACCTCTGAATGGCGTTTGTTCATTGATGCGTCAAAGCCAAGTTTGAAAGCAGTATTGCTTCATAATGGAAATACTTTACCATCAATTCCTCTTGTTTATGCTGTTGGCCTGAAAGAAATTTACGATAGTATGTCCCAGATTCTTGCTGCTATACGTTACAATGACTATGCTTGGAATATTTGTGGTGATCTCAAAGTGATTGGACTGCTTGTTGGGTTGCAAGGTGGTTTCACTAAATACTGTTGTTTCCTGTGTTTGTGGGATAGTCGTACAACAGCCAAACACTACGCCGTACAACACTGGGATAAGAGAGAGATGAATATATTCCGGGCAAAAGCAATGTAAAGTATGTTCCACTGGTTTATCCACAAAAGGTTTTTCTTCCTCCTTTACACATCAAGCTTGGACTGATTAAGAATTTCACTAAGGCACTGGATAAAGAAAGCTGAGGATTCGCATATTTACTGAAAATGTTTCCAAATTTATCTCATGAAAATCTGAACGAAGGAATTTTCATAGGTCCTCAAATAAGAAAGCTCCTAAAAGATGAAGAATTTCAAAGAAACCTGAATGATGTTGAACTGGCTGCATGGAGGTCTTTCAAGGCTGTGGTACACGGATTCCTCGGAAAGAGAAAAAGAAGAGAACTATGAGCAACTGATGACAAACTTGCTGAAAAGTTACAAGAACATGGGGTGCCGAATGTCATTGAAAATGCATTCCTATCTGGATTTTTCCTGAAAACTTAGCAGATGTCAGTAATGAACAAGGAGAGCGCTTCCACCAGAACGTATCTGCAATGGAAAAACTATACCAAGGTCGCTGGGACTCTGCCATGATGGGAGATTACTGTTGGTTCCTTAAAGGGGAAAGCAATCTGGAGTATAAAAGGAAATCATTGAGTGGGAAACATGTCTAAGTAACATATATTATGCGTAATAATTAGAACCGTGTATGCTGATATTGTATAAAAACAAGGTGTATATCCGCGCAGTATAATGACACAATCGTGAGGAGTATTGTAAAAATTGGAAGCCGGACTTCAAATAGTGTTGTAACAATATTTCAAATGATTTGGCTCATTCGTGTCGCGTATCAAGACATAGTCACTTTACTCGCAACTAACATCCACAGAAGACGATACAGAGAACTGTCATTGACGAAACATGAAACTATCAAAACAAACTTTGAAATACGATTCTCAGTTTAAGCAAGAGTCAGTTCGCGGAGTTTTACGTATGATATGATTCTCATGTTTCCAAGTGTTATACTATTTTTGTACAAAGCCTCAGGGCACTCTAAAATAAGGACTAATAAGACATGTCATTCCCAATTCGGTTTCTCTATCCTCACATATTCGTACATTCTTATTTTTGCAGTATTTGTGGCCCGAATAAATACATTCAATGATAATGACAAATAATTGCCCAATCATATTTGGTCCACAGCGTGTTCATTACGTCATAATTGGACCGGGTGGTTCTTATTTAAAGTGAAGCACACAGCACCTTTTATCTGAGTAATATTCATAACAACTCTACGAAGATTACATTGATTTCTATTAGCCATCTGCGACAATAGAGTGGCTTCTCCAGTTATCACTCAATTGGCGATGTCTGGGTAGGAACGGGAGTAATCATTAAAGGCTTATTCAATCGGAACAAGCTAGCCAATTTCGGCAGAAGGGATTAGGGTTTTCTCTCTTAGTTATTCGGGTTTTCTAACCAAGAATAACTCATGGGAGGAACACCTACAACTTGCAAAATCGGCGCGCGAACGCACTTATACAGACCTGGTATACAATAGTTCAATATGGTCTAAGTTGCTGACGCTTCCTAAAACCAATAACGACCTTCTCTGATGATATAACAGTTATGCAACTTCGCCAGCTTGAAATGATTGGATCAGACTTTCTTCAATAAGACCTTTTCACTCTGAGTTGGCAGACGTGGAGGAATCTTTCTTTTCCTTTCCTTGAATAAAATTCAGAGTTTATATTAATTCTTATCTTTTTATTCAGTTAATTAAGGTTCATTAGATACTTTGAAGTTCTCATACAGCAAGCAGTGTTAATGCACTCCCGTTATGATCGCTAAAAGCATCTCCTCCCATTAGGCCTTTTACGAAGTCAACTTATAAGTCTGTTCCAAGAAATGCTAATTTCATACATCTGCAACCATAAACCGAGATTTGGAGAACACAAAATCTAAAAATAAAGATTGTTTTATTTCAGCTGGCCCAACAACGCGCTCAGATAAGATTTGCAATCGACGGTATTTCCTAATCTTAATTGAAAGTTTGTGCAGATTATGTTTGATCCTGCTCATTAGAGCAGATAAACTGTCTGGCTGTGAAGCAGATTCCTAAAATAATATCTATTTTGGACAATGCGAAGGACTGGTTAGATCCCAACCTAACGTTATTCATAATCAGAAGTAAGCCCATTAAGTATGTCTGCGTGCTGCAAAATTGGATTTCACATGTCTCGCCTATGTTTGCGCACGCGACCCAGGTGCCTAATTACAACCGCGGCCGCTATTCCGCAAGGCCCAACGTAGACGGCATCAACTAAACAAGATAACAAAACAGTCTTACAGCGTACGTAAGAAATTAGATTAGAAAAGGGGAGGGGAAAGCTCATTATCTCTAGAATTCTGTCAGTTTCTCTAATATCTGGGGAGCCCAAGACGTAATAACCCACGCTCGCCTCTACTCGGCTTGGATGTCATTAATAAATGCGAAATCCTCTCTCAGGACACTGCGTGAATTCGCTTCTAAAAAGCGACCACTAATTTCTCCAACCTCCTCCTCTGGGGATACGGGAAACGCGCTTTTTTTTTCTTTTTTTGTAATCACGTGGAACAGAAAGGTAATGACGATAAAACTGGTTAAGAGACTAATAATTCTCTTAAGCACAACTGAAATTTCGTTATAAATATCGATTAACTCGCATTTATTGGAGGATTTTACAGAAGATAGGATTATCTATCTGTCCTCTTGCCAAAACCTTCACGGCCATAATATTTTTAATACATTTGGAGAAAAAACAAATATTGGGATCGTCCCTACACGTTTATTAGGGTGGTAATTGTTCACTGAAAGCATCTAGCCATAAGAATGTGATTTCAACTCTTCTCCCTGAAAATTAGGACCTCTTTAAAACAGGGTCCCAAAATGTGTAATGGTACATTTTAATCTCCACAAAAGGAAACGGCGAAGGGCCTCATCGGATAGTAAGGTCCAAGCCATAGTTTGTGTAGTTTGTGCCTAAATCCGGGCTGAGGTCAGACCTATATTTTCCGTATTTTAATTACGAATGCCGTGTTAAGAATTTCAAAATTCATATTGTTCCACATGCTGGATTACCATTATCTGTCATAATCCTGAAATATGAACTTCCTATTTCAGTATTTACGTTTTCTTAAGTGGATATTTCTGTGCTAATTCATATGATGTTGCTAAAATTCGGAATACTTCTTCATTGCAGATTTAAAGACACCGTTGCTACAGTTTCGATTGTCACAGTGGCTCTTTCAGGTAAGTCCAAGGTCTTTGTGACTGCGTTTAAAAGACATTTCTGATTCATTTTATAAAATGCAGGACAGCTATGCAATATGGTTGCGAGGCTTGGACATTAACGAGTAAAGATGAGTAGTCGTTGAAAGTGTCCGAGCGTAGAATTTTACGAAAAGCCTTTGGGCCTGTATAAGATGTTGATGTATCCTGGATGATCAGCATGAACTATGAACTTGACCATCTTCACAAATCTTACGATGCGGACATCGTAAGATTTGTGAAGAGCCAGAGACATGCCTGGTTGGGATATGTTATGAGAATGGATGATAATAGAACTATGAAATGGAAACCTACAAGGAAGAAGGTGAGAGTAAGACCACCGAAAAGATGGATGGATGACGTAGAAAAGGACTTAAAGACTATGAGAATAAGGAGCTAAAGAATTTTGACTTCTGGGCGGGCTTATTGATGGAAAATCGTCGAGAAGGCTAAGACCCACCCTGGTTTATAACGCCAGAAGAAGAAGAATATGCTTTACAATCAAAGCTTTCCTAGAATTCTTTTCAATTTAAACATTTCTCCTCCGAGTGCTATCCTTCATCAGAAATATTTTGCCAGCTAATATAAAACTGTTGTAAATATTGTAGAAAGGTCTTTTTGGTCCGTCCGCTTAGCTCTTTCTTCAAGGTCCGAAGGAGCGGCATATACAAAAGATGTGGGAAACCACAGGTGGCGCCTAACCCTAAATACTATGCCACTATACCCTTAGCAATGTTTAACCCTGGAGAAAAGAAAAAAAATCCAACGGTGAATCTGATGCATCAACAAGATCTGATCGAAACGATCAGATCTTGTTGATGCATCTAAACCCCAGAGTGACATCTATATGTCCATATAGGCTGAAATCCCATCTTAGTCCTTGAACCCAAGGTCATTCTTCCTTATACCATAGATTTTAGTTCGAATCATGGGACTTGATGTTAACAACAGAAGACGAAGAGAAAAAGTCTGCCATCTTGACGAGATGGACGGAGCTTAGAAACACCTAATACTGGAATACGGATATTTTGCTCCGACTACCTGAGCAGAGTGAAAAAAGAAGCCCATAAGCGTTCCAAGTGTCTCTGACAGGATTCGAATCCGACGTTTTCCAGGCATTAACCCTGAACAGAATAGGTTACTGTTCCGGCGATATTTCTTTTCCAAAATCTGCGAATATGTGCAGTTTACTAACATGGGTCACCGTACAATACCGCCGTAGTTGAGGTCCCTTTTCTCTGCGATCACTTGGTTAAGGACATACACACACCCCACTCGAAATGTTCATTAAGAAGAAAACCTTCAGTTTTCGAAGAAAGGAAGAGATGCCAGTTTATTTCGAACGGAGGATGGGGGAAGGGACCTTCCCTCTAACCCACTTTCTTTTTTTTTTCTTTTTTTACAGAGGGGAGTTAATCCTTGCATATGCTTATCAAAAAAACTTCCCGGCGCAGTTAGGCGATAAGCAGTGCAGTGTCCACTTTATCTCACTCTGTTTCTTTCTGTCATTCTCCTGCAAAGACTACAAGCAAGCCATTCCCATCACAATGACGTAAACTAAGTGCAACCTCGTGGCTTTTAAGCTCCGAACGTGCTGCTAACAATCGCCATTTTTTTAAAGGAAGGATTTCGATCCATTGTGTTCTTCTGCACCTTTTGAGGTTTTCGAAGAGAGAGAGAGAGACTTAACCCGGCTCTGTCGTCAACACAAGGCCCGTGACAAACGCCGGGGGTATCCTAACCTCGAATCCGCAGCCGCCCGAACAATAGCGGCGAGGCAGCTGGTGTGTTGGCGCGTGGCTGTTCCGTGCGTGCGCGTGTATTACCGGTTTCCAGTGGGCCGGCCGTCTGGCTGGTGCAGACCGAATTCTGAAAGCGTTCTCCCGACGTATTGTACCTACAGCATAGTCGCACTGCGGCCCACCTGCGACGAACCCCACTTCCCCCTCCCCTTTCAACTTAGGGACGCTGGAAATGCGACCAGTCGGCCGTAACAGTGAATGACGCTTGTGAACGCACGGTAGGTAAGCTACATTCTGCGGGCTAAATCCCTGTCCGTTGCTGTTTGTGCATTACCTGTCAGCTGCGATCCCGTTAGAAGCACATTTCCATAACCACCCCTCCGCACAATTAACGTTTGTTCCTAAACCATGAAATAATTAATTCAAATTTAAAATAAAGAACAGTTTTTCATCCCCGGTTTTTCGCCACACGTACTACAAGTTTGTTGTTAACTGCGAGTGCAAATGAGAACAGCGCATCAGAACAAAGTACTTTTCAAACACGAAATACTTTTCACGAATGTCCAAAAGAGGGCGCGGTTATAATTAAATTAAATTGCGTAATCGACTGAATGGAGCATCACCGACGCGATGTATTTTCCCTCTTTCAAACAAAACGAGTGATGGCCGCAAATCACTTGCTGAGCTGAACGTGCCAAACGTTTAAAAAACAGTTTCAGGTATCGATGTGGCCGATGTACCGAGAGGAAAAGTCTTTGGTTGTGTGTTTTGCAGAAGGGGAGAATGTCCCAGTTTCCTGGCGATGTTTTTCATTTCCACCGGAGGCCATTGACCCAGGACACGGTTCCGTTTACTTCGCTCTAATACGGTGTGGCCTTTTGGGCAATGCGACTGACCATCGATGAAAGTGATCGGAACACCTTTCGTGGAGACAGATGCGAGCGTGAGGGTGGAAGTAAACAGAGGGCATCAATTCCTGCGGTAAAAGGGGCAATCAACAGCTGTTAGGTTGGAAACATCTGCCAGAGCGATGGGGGTAAGAGCGGCAGATGGTAAACCAGTTAAGCCCGATCACGTGGTGAAATACCGTATTGTTTAGAATTCTCGGCTGGAAAGGAAAAAGATCTGCGCGCGAGGTCCACCAGCGACATTATGCGGGCAGGTTAGTAATTTCGAATGTTCGGACACGCCTTTTGGGATATTTCGGTTCACCTTTTTCTGGATGCTTTCGGGCAAAGTTGAAATAGATTTCCGATGGTTATCTCCACTGGAAAATGAATCCAGATGACAAAGACGGACTTGAAATACGAA
The DNA here is from genome assembly GCF_048544385.1 of Mastigoproctus giganteus. Classification (NCBI taxonomy): domain Eukaryota; kingdom Metazoa; phylum Arthropoda; class Arachnida; order Uropygi; family Thelyphonidae; genus Mastigoproctus; species Mastigoproctus giganteus. The sequence goes on from NC_143583.1 coordinate 209,664,013, forward strand.
ATCTGCTTTCGAGTTTCTTCGCAGAAGAGAAAAGTCCATTCTGATTTAAAGAATGGCTGCAGTGGAAGGCAGTTCCCATTTCCTATTGTAAGTCTCGCGGATAAAGAAGAAAATAAAAATAAGTAAAAAGAAACACGGCCACCGGCACAAAACTAACAGCGAGACGCCGGCCCTGCGGAGCACGTGCCGGACGTGTGCCGTTCTTTCTCGGCGTCCTCGAAGAAGTGTCTATTCATCGGGTCCCCTCCTGGATATCCGCCACCCTACGGAGTCAGCGTGACAAAACAAAGAGGACTCTCCCCTCTCCGAAAGTCCCGTTCCCCCAACTCCCATCCTCCATAATCAGATGTCTCAATCTCCACCGGGCCACGGTGTCTGGCACGCGACTCACTAGGGGAAGGAGGGGTGGTACCAGTGGTCTCCGAGTGAAACTTGCTTGACGACCATACGGCGTTGCCTGAGTGCGTGTGTGAAACGCTGCGAGTTCCCAGACTATGGCAACCGTTTCTTTTCATCCTGGAAATTTTTTTTTTTTCTTTTCTCTCTCTTCCCTCGCAGATTGTGCTCTACACATGCGCAGTAGCTGACGATTCGGGAGCCTTTGCGCCTTCACGATTTTGATTGTACAGTGTTTGCTAGCTATCAGCAGTGCCACCACGTCAAATATCGTGCGCTCAGGAATACACGCCGCCCCTTCCCTTCAAGGAAAGGTAGGAGACTTCCCTTTTAATATTTTTTTAAACAAATAAATAAATACAGTATTTTTATGTTTGAATTAATGCTTCTTTCAGTTTGTAGACTTGGTCTCGTGTAGTGGATGTAGGGTTTTCCACCGACCAGGTTGTTCGTTTAGTGACAAACCGACCTTCAGAACATCCAATTCTTAAACGCAACGCTGCGAATGGTATTTTCTCTCGCGATAAGATGTTATTAATAACGAAGATAATGAGGACGCACTTGCTGGAGCTGCGAGATGTATATCAGGGGTGCTTACGCAACAGACGATTTCTTCCCAAGAATCGTGGAGCAGCATCCTGGCAGCGCGTGGTACGAAGTGATCAGAGACCTGTTATGAAATCGTCAGGCGTCTTGGAAGTTGGATGAGTCCATTAAAACTTCTGCCGTTCGCCCACGGTCTCCTCGCGCTCGACAACTGCCTCATTTCTCACGATTATTTTGCCGACGGAATGCTTTATGTTTATCGCCGCTGCGGCAACGTTGAAGTTCAAGGTGAACTGGAGGTCAGCCTTTCTTCATTGTCACCAACTTGAAGTCAGGAACTGTCTCGGCCTTCGCGTGCAGTTTCCTCGCTCGTGAGAGAGCAGAGATACTTTAGTGGCCGTTCTGTCGTTAGATGTGCATGCCGAAGATCATCTAGTGTCTGCGTCCATTGTGCGCTCGTGCACACAGTCCCAAAATTGGGAACATTTCAGCAGTATAGGTTGCTCTCAAAGATTCTGAAATTTTGACTCTTCTACTTGTCTTTAAATGTCATCTTCGTTCAATATACACCAAGTAATACAACAGTGACATTATCAACTGCAGGAGAGGGAAGCGGAACTCAAAAATACTTAAACTTATTAATATTAAACACCCCTTTAATCCGCTTGAGTTTTTTCCCCCTTAATTACGGTCAGCAGCCAATCAGATCTCGATATCTATTAAACTCGTTCTATCTGAACTTAACCGACGAGGGGGAAACTGAACAAAGGATCGGGTAGTTGGGGTTGAAGGGTGGCAGATGGTGCAACTTATGGATAAGGATAGAGGGAAAGGGGAGAGGACCTTCAAAATTTTAAAGGCCCAAAAGATAGCACGATTGATCGAGAAGTATTATTAGTCATGTTGCTGATGGAAAATTGAAGTCACGCAGTGAATATGCAAGACACGTGCTCGTTTCCGCAGGCTGACACAGGACTTGATATATCACGTTAAGTCCCTCAAGGTTATTACAAAGGAAATTATGGCACGATGCGTCATTGAAGATTGTCAATAAAAAAAACTCAAAAAGATCGTGCCTTAAAGGGGGAAGAGAAGAATGCTATTTATGTCCAAGACACGCCTTAATGAATATCAGAGAATTCCCTTTGGATGTTTGAATAGCCTTCCTCTGCAAGGAAAATTGTATATGAAAGCCAATTCTTCAACAGTGGCATCCTAAAAGAGTCAACAAAAGCATGAACTCGTCAGAATCGCTCTTTGATTAGAATAACAGCTTCCATGGCCTACAAGTATTGTCAATCAACATCCTGCTGTGTGCTTCTCATGCTCACCAAGTCTTTGACTCTCTTCGCTGAAATCTGTACCCCAGAGACTTCGTTTGGGGTACAAGAAATCTCTGCGGTACCAGTTTCATTCAAAACTCTTTGCCGAAGAAAACTCCCAAGAAATTTCTATGGAAAGATCGAAGAAGCCGTAGACATACGATCCATTTCAAGGATCCGTCTTAAAATAGAAGGCCAACGTAACAAAGAAGACACATAACTTAAGGCAGCATCGGAACTATGATCGTAATCGACTTCATAGGAGGATTTACATCAGTCCATTAAACCAAATGATTGCAGGGAAATTCTTGTCCACTCTGCCTTCATTGAAATGGAACCATAAAAAACTTTAAACACTGTTGCTGCCTGCGTGGAGAGGGTTTTAATTAAATCGTCGCTCTAGATATTGTGAAAATAATTTTAGAGATCGGAATTGCAATACACTGTAGGGCACTGCTATCGATTGCAACTTCATTTACGTTGGCAGGGGAGAAAAGTACCCCCACAGGAGACGCATTAAGCTTCTTAACGATGTCTTCCAAGATAGTTATGAAATTAGGTTGCAAATTAGGTTGTAAAATAGAAATGATGGCCTGATAGTGAGATAACAGGGTACAAGGGTAGTTTAGACCTGGGGTTAATGAGATTTTCTATGTAAGGACCTCGATGCATAAAGAAGAGAACCGCAAAAGTAATGTTGAAGATCATTTGCTAGTCGTATTTTACTATTTTAAGGCTAAAGTTGGGGATTATAGCTTTAGCAAAGAAGGAGCTGCTGGAACAGCAAGGGAAAATGAATGGGGAATAAAATAACTCAGAATTAAAATCGTAGATAGAAATAAAATCGTATACCGAATGTTTCAGGGTTTCTTAGATCATGAGCTTTTAAGTTGTTGTTGTTGTAGTAGACTTTAAGGAGCATCAGCGAATAATTCCAGAGTACTACGTGTCTACTGTCTGTAAATTGCGTGTGTTCTGCTGTTCTTTTCTGTTTGCTGGATAAAAATCTGGTTTCCGGGAGGAAAAACCGACTAACTCAGGAAAAAGGCCCATAAAAATTCATCCCATCATCGACGAGACTCGAACTCAATTCTTTTCACGCGGCGTGGGGAAGGACGGCGATTTTACCAACTACACTACCCACTAGGGCATAATTTAAAAACTTTGGAACTTTTAAGACAATAATTATAGGAAATTTACACTTATCAAAATAGCTGGAAGATCGCAACACATGAAAAACGATGTTTGCGCAAATATGATTACACGTTCTAGCACCTCGTGACGTACTTAAAGCTAAGTTCCGATCGCTGTCTATCAAAAACTTTCCAAGAAACTCCAGAATGAACAGTTATCGTAGCTTTATTGGAATGTGACAAACAGAAGCTTGTAGAAACAGTTTTTTTCCACCGTTGTCAACAATTTTAGTATAAAAGTTGAATGAATTGTCCCCAGCATCGTCAGACACATTTTGCACTTGCGTTGCATTGATAAAAATTAAGGTATCAATTAGTTGTTGAGGAATTAGTCGCCACTTTGTTGTAAGTGCTGTTTCTAGCTGATAAGTCTTTCGATAAGCTGCGATGCATCTTCCTAGGGCGGCTCAGATGTGTTCGATGGGATTCATGTCGGTAGAGTACGTAAGCCAATCCGCATGGAGATATTCCTTTACCTGGACTCATCAGTGAAGAGCACACAGTGTCGTTCCTCATTAGTCCAATTACGATGCCAAAAGAATGCCCGCATTCTTCTGGCCCTACGATCAGGAACTCAGTGAAAAAGTTCTCGCATAAAATCCGTGTGCAGACGATTTCGAACGGTTTGTGTAGACGACGGTGTCCCTACTGCTACAACAAAGCGTCTGAATAGTGGGTAGCCTCGAAGCGTTGATTTCAACGGGTAGGTTGTTGATGGTTGTAGATCATCAGCAATCTGCTGATGATGATGGTCTTCGCGTGCCTGAATTTGCATGTTCTTTGCCTGCATTTGTTGGAGAACTTAGTAATTTATATCTACACTTAAATCCATGAACGTGGGCTGAATGTGAAACAGGTTTTGGAATGGTTTTTAAGTATAAGTGATTTAATTCGCTGAAATGTGGCGATAAGAAGAGAAAGGGGATATTTCAAAATGATCGAAAGGGAGTGCCTTCTTAAAATTAGTGGAGTTCGTTTTGGGGTAACTGCTTGCAAAATATTTCTTGAAACTATCCCAGCAGGTGTCCTTTTGATTACATTCAAAGTTCTCTGAATACCCCCACAAAGCACAAATTCGAAAACATGTGAACTTCATCAGCAGTGAAATAGTTTCTTCGAGAATTTCCAAAGAATTTTCAGTGAAATGTTTTTGCATGAATGAAACCGGCGTAAATTCTTCAGGCATCTACGCCTCGGTTGGAATAACTAAATGGAGCAGAAAATTCTTCATTCTTTAGATTTTCTCAAGGAGATTCTACAGCAGAAGTTAGAAACTTTCTGATAATAACAGACTGAAACTAGAAGACTCTGAAAACTAAAACTGAAAGCGACAAAAGACAAAAACTAGTTAGAAACTAATAGAAAACTATAAATGAGGAAAGGTTCTGAGCGAACAAGGTGTAATTTGTAACACCGATAATTTTAGGGTAATGAAGTTAAACTTCCCATTTGTTAAATTATTCATCCATCATTAAAGAATGACTCAGGTTGGTATATAAGGGAGGAGTAAGAGTCAGCTTATCTCATCATCGCACGTGGAAAGGAGTTGACTGCTTTCGAGAGGGGTGTTATTATCGCATGTCACATTGCTGGCTTGTCAGTTCGTGCAATTGCTGACAGCTTACACGATCCAAAGTCGACTGTCGGTGATGTTATCACGAATGGAAGCGCGAGGGTGCTATCACCGTCGTGATGGTATCTTCGCACCATCTCCATTTCATGATAAATCTCCTCAGACATCCTTGCAAAAGAATTTTAAGCCGTGAAAAGCGATTGGAGTCAAATGATTCCAGGAATCCTACACACTCACACCCGCGAATCTGACCGGAAAAGGGTGTAACGAGATTCACCACAGTTTTTCTCCAAAAGGGACCAATTACGGCGATCCTTGACCAATTCAAGGCAAGGCCGGTGACTGTGGTTACTGATGTTTGAAATGTACGAAATCGACGTGTGACTGGATATTTTTTTGAAGGAACAGTTAACAACTCTCATCGTTAAGTCAACTGTCTTCACCCCGCGCTATTTGTTATCAAGGTATGGGGAATATCCTATAATGGTAATGTAGCTTTCTGTGGTTTATTGGCGTTGTTTATACAGACTCCGAACGAAGCGTGAAGCATACCCTCCTCAATTGCTGGAAAGACACTTATAAAAAGGGTAAAGACAGACATCTGCTGGAAAAACTTCCTTAAATTAGGGATAGAAAATAATCGTCATTCAACTATCACAACCATAATGAACGAAAAACGAATTTGTCGCTACCAAAATTGATCACTGGAAGGCGTTTTCCAGCATTCAAATGTTTGAGTTCTTAATGTTTGAAAGATACAGCCCATTGAATGATCTCATTTCATTAGGCTAATTTCATTTCAGGGTAAGAAGGAACTTCTTCGTTTAGTTCATTAATTCAAGGAAGAAAATTTCATCATAAGAAGTACGTTCCGTCCAGCCTTTAATAATGATTGGCTTCCATAAGATCAGAATAATATCGGCCCAGGAATTGCTTTCGGTGTGGCTGCGCAGAAACGCAATAGTATCAAGCGGATTCTACGTTACATGAAAACAAGCAAAAAAAAGCTCGCAGTAACAAACTATATTAAAAATTATACTGAATTCTTAACTATATGGGCTTAAGTTTTAGATTTAAAAACTCTAAGTCGGCCGCGAGAAACAATTATGTCTTTCTCTAAAAAAAATCCCATAGAAAAAAAGTTTCAAACTTTCTTGTGTAAAAACAAATTGTACCAAGCGTCATTTGTTGCTCTAAACACCCACGCTGGCCAAAAGAATAGTAACCTTTATTCCGTATCGAATCTAGCCGTCTTTGTTTCGAATAACAGCGAGTGTGCGAAGTGGCATGGATTCTGTAAGGTGTCTTTGTGCGTTTGCTCTAATCATAACCATTCTTCTCGCAAAATATCGTTTAGCTGCAACAAAGTTGAAGGAAGAAGACTTCGTCGCTCAATAGCTCTCTCCAGCATATCTCATACATTCTTAATAGGATTGAGATCAATTGGAAATGGGGGACTAGGGAAGATGGCGGAAGTTCCATTCTTGCACGATTCTGGTACGATGCGTTGTTGCATTGTTATCCGAAAAGTGGCCATCACCTTGGGGATAACAGTGTAATACCAGGCTCCAGTAGATCTGATATAAAATTTAGGTACTCCCTAGATGACATTGGACCTTCCACCCGTATTAACGGACCCAGACCGTGCCAAAACGTTCCCATACTATGATACTACCTCCAGATGCCTGGGTTGTCTTAACAAGGCAAGCATGATCCATCGCTTCGTGAGGTTCTCATAACACTCTCTGCATACCATCAGTGCCACGTGACTTTCTTCCATTGTTCTTCAATTTCCCCTGCGCATGGCACAGTTTAAAATTGGCCAGATATGGGCTTGGTTGAATTCAGATGTTATTTGCGGCACAATGGATGTCCCGTTTTTCCGTATAGTCCTTCTTAGCGTATGATGGCTTCGCTCTTGAAGCATTGTTTTTCTGTTATATTTATGCCTCTGAGTTGTGGAAGAACCGCTTGCTTTCCAGTCATTAAAAACCTTTGAGATGGACACTTTTGAGAAACCAATTATGTCTTTAGTTTCTCTAATCGTGGCTCTTGCTAAACGTGCACCCACGATAAGACCGTTTTCAAAGTCTGACTCAGTATATTCTGTTTGTAATTGTGACAAAAACCCCGAGTCTCCATGAGAGAGAGAAAAAAAAGAACATCCATGTAGCCGTCTCCTGAGACTAACTGATTTCAGCCATGTTGTAAAAAAAGCCTATAAAAATCCCTCGCTTCATTTACGGGATTCGAACACTTGCGTCTTCCACCCAGTTTGGGGAAGGAAGGACGGTGACCACTGTGTTACCCGCTCAGATTTACCGATGTTAACAGGACCTGACCATCGTCACGTTAATTACATTTGTCGTTGGCATGGTGTTTGTGATAGGTGTCGTCGGATCCTCAGACAATCTTTTAGCGAAATCTATCTCGGTTGTCTGCCCGTAGTACCAGAATCGCTGAAAGGATTTTTGGACAAATTTTTTTCTTAGCAAAAATTTAGATGGAAAAAAGGTTTATTTACGATATCAGTTTTTCGAAATGTCTGCAAACTTCGTAACCCTATTTTAAAATTCAAAGCCCTGAAGGCTAGCCATTGGCTACCACTGCTTCTTCTACACCATGCAGAAAAGGCCTGGGTTCTCTTCCCATCTGGACAGAAGAAACTTTTGTCAGCTTTGTTTAGACAGTGGCCGAGTTAGTCAGGATACGCCGTTCTTCAAGAAAATAGGTAGATCAACAACAGCATATAAGAAGTTTACTTAAATAAAGTTCCTTTTGTACTTTATACGACCAGAACCAAAATGTTTACGTTCCTTGTTGCTGCATACTGGTTTGATCTGGCAATGGACAGTCCCTACACATATCATAAATGGTACACTAACCCCTTGTGGCTTGACAGTGGCTGCATGAAGATATTCCACAGAAAATTAAATGACAGATGTGAAACTATGTAGTATCTACACTCAGTGAGGCCAAGATTATCTGTGTTCCCTTAAAGATTAAATCCCCGCGTTGCTTTTCGTACATTTTTTTAAAATTTAAAAAATGACTGGTGCTTTAATGCGGTTGAATTACTAGTCTTTGCGTACGTCACCTATCGAGGTGAAGATGACTTCATTTTGAACAGTATTCTTCTAGTTCTGTTGTTGACGGACAGATGGCGCCATGACATAAATCGATAAATTTACGAATTTCACCGTGGAGGAGTGGAGAAGCTAAGATGTGGAGAGGCTGACGAAGAGGAACGGCTCAAATAGTACACTTCGGGGTGGACGGGGAAATAATTGCGAAACAGACAGACTTAATTTTCTGAAGAAGATGGTTGAAGGTTGGAATATAATATTCACCAGATGTTTTTTAAGATGGACCACCATAAACAGAAAAACTTCAAAATATTAACGAGGTGTTCAGAAATTTATAGCAGAAACACAAGTTGTTATTTTTATCTAATTTCTATTAGTTTATTTTTATTTTATATTTTACTGTTATCGTCTTTTTAAAGGAAAATATTTGCCACAAAAAGTGACTTTATTACTAGCTCTTAATGTAAGTTATGGCTGTCGAATAAATCGCTTAATAATTCTGATTTGTTTCTGAAATATATGCGACGCAGCCCGAATGTAATTCCTCGTATTACAGGTCCAACCAAGCGAGCCTTAGCGCACAGTGCGCATCGACAAACAATAGCCATAACGATCGTGTTACCATGACAACGCCAAGCAGGAAGACCAGTCTGACTCTCCGTGTTCACTGTTTGCCTTGATGTAGATATTTTACCATAAGGCACGCGGTGAATGCCAAGAGGAAGACACTAATGGCAGCATCAAGCTTTATACGATGATTCCGAAGAGGACGCAGAAATCTCGATGCACGATCGCCTCTCTCTCTCTCTCTCTCTCTCTCTTTTGGCAAACTGAGGATGGCACTAAGAGATGGGGATTTTTATGGTTATCAGCTGGCATTCGGAACGAAAGGAAACTCTTGAACAACTTAAATAATAAAGAAAAGAATCCATTACGAATATTAATCTCATTTCAGTTATTTAAAATAAAAATATATCGAGTTAATCCATAAAACCACTTTCACTTATTGCCTAAATGAAACCAGCTAACATCTAATATAGTTGGAAGAAAAAGAACAGGCGGTTCAAGGTCACTCTCTTAGTTTCCCGCTCCGTAGTGATGCTATTAGAAAACGTTTGGTTGGCCTGGAGTCGCTTACATTTTTCTCCCTGCCATATGTTCGAAATGTCGCATCATTCCACAACGTCCACCTACCCCGAGCCCAAACAGATTTTACTACTAAGCCATTACGCTCATGGTAAAGTGTCCCTGTTCTGTGTCTTACTCGATTTATTTCGTCTCGGGCATCTTTTTACTGCAGATTTCTTTATCTTGGTACACTTAGACGATGTAAGTCACCCCGCGAAGCCATTCAATATTTATATGATTCTGTAGAGTTATTTAATAACGCGCAACTTACAATCTTGATGGCATCCAATCTTAATGACATTATAATGTCATTTCAATACCACTGCGCGCAGTTAAATGCAAAGTAATGACATAAAAATTCGAATTAAGGTTCGCAGTCGCAATAAATGCTGATCCCTCGAGTATTTATTTCTATCAGAGAGTGCGTACAGATAACTTATTCATTCCAGTTTGAATTTTCTATGGCAACAGTAATTGATTATGCTTAAGGAAACCATTTTCGAGGTTTAGTCAATAATACATAAGACTCAACTTTTACGTATATACTTATAGATCAAAGAATTTTTTCTTTGTTTGGTTACATGAAAAGGAATCAAGATTTATAAGATTTTACCCTTTCTCTATATTAATGTGACACCTGTTGTTCAAATGCTCAATTATTGTTACCAAACGTTATTTGAAAATCTCCAGTAAGTGTGGTGATCACTGAGGTCATAAACCATAAGAATTCTCCTTTGTATCTTTGCATATTGAAAAAAATAACAGAGTGGGATTCTTCCAAACATCGAAGAACCCACAGAAACAGTCTTCTGGTGGAGGTCTTCTGGAAATTTATTATTCCAGGAGAAACTGCAGACTCGTTCATCGGAAAGGCAAGCTCGCCGGATTCTGACATTTCCTATCAAGAAAGAGAAAGACATCCCCTCCCTCCAAAAACACGAAAATCTGATTTCTCAAAGACATGGGGACAAAATCTTTGAGTACTGGAGCTCGACATTATATTCAAGTGGCTGTATTAGTCCTGTGGAGGATATTTTTCAGAACCTTAGATATCCATGATGAAGACAGATTCGCTGAACTGAAGAAAATTGATGGAAATAGAGAGAGAAAATTTTCTTCAAGCCGTTCTTTCTCTCGTATATTTATAGCATTTCCGAAAGTAAGTAGATACAGATAAACAAACAAATAAACTCATTTCAGGTGTTATGCATCTTAAAGAACTCATTAAGGCAAAGTAAAGGTTTCTGATTATCTTTCTAACTTTTTTCTATTATCCTTTTTTTTTTAGCTATCATTCTTTTATTGCGTATGACTTGTAGAATTTATCTTACTTTTTTTTTTATCAGAGTCAAACAAAGAAGAAATTTTGTTTGAAATCATACAATAAATTTTTTCTCCATCTAATTATCATGATTAAATTTATATTTCAGGAATTAATCCAATTTTATTTTTATTGCTACAGATGTTGTTTTTTTATGTTCCCCTCAATTTCTAATTTAAATTCAAATTTCTGAAGTTAGCTGTTGGAAACAGGACTACAGTGTAAAAGAGGAAGCAACGCGGCTATCTAAATCCAGGTAGAACGCCATAAATGACCACACGCAAAGATATGTCAGCAGTTGAAACGTACTGTGAGTTGATCTGAGAAGTACAGGACCGATGACATCAGAAACCCTTCATAGAATGGGCCATCATGATCGCTCAGATACTAGTAAGTCGAAATTGCTCTTCCTGTTTCACGTGGTTTGGAGTTTTCTCACTGGTTTCTCATCTGTTGTGAATTTTGAACATTTCTGCATTAACAAGATTTGTGGATTCCTTGGGCGTGGCTCTTTTCCATTGTGTCATCATGGGCATTCTCTATGTCACAACAATACAAAGTAGTTTCAGAATAAAATATAGTGAACTTATTATTTCCAGCCCAGAATCCAGGTCTGAATCCAAGTAAAAACCTTTGGGATTTTTTGAAGCCTTAAGTAAGATTAAAGTTATTCTAAACTTTCTGTATTCTAAACTCTCTAACAGAACCGTGTAGAAAGTGTCCCTCAGAGGGTTCCCAATGCCATTAAAACTCTTAGGGAATCAAACCTGAACTGCACTATTTCAGGCATGGTAACACACACACACACACACACACACACACACACACACACACACACACACACACACACACACACGCGCGCGCGCATGTTATTTAAAACTTGCACTACTCTGAAGATTCTAAGGCAATCTTCCTATCTGAACGTTTGGTTCCATCCACCTAATCCTTGTTAAAATTAAGCTGTTCGATATGTAATCTGATCGCCTCATTCTTTTTCTGAACATGACTCCTCTTGCTACATGACTTTTGACCTTCGCTCTTTCTCTTTGGAACAAAGCCATTCCAGTTTTCAAATTAAACTTCTACATTGATGAAGGCGTAAAAACATTAGAAAAGAGAGGCCCAATTTAAAGACACGAATGAATGTTTTAAGAATCCCTGATTATACCTAACCCACGTGTAGAAGACAATTTACCATAATATCTCTCAAATAACAAATTTGATTTCTGCAGATCGCATACTCCAGTTTTAGTTTATATTTGCCAACGCAACCTTCAGAAGTGTCAAATTCTGTTTTAAAATTCAATAATGCAGAGAAGAATTTCTTTCAAGCCTGCTGAGGACAGGTGGCTTTCGAGGAAAAGTGCTGAACTCAAGGTGACTTCTGAATTTTAAAGGTAAGTGAGAATTTAGCATATTTAAAAAAAGGAATGCTTCGCTGCATGTCGCCCTTAAATCGTAAATTATCTTTCCTGCATGCAACAGATGCATTATGGACAAAACGACATTTCTCTAAGATCTGTAAAAGAATGGATTCAGTCCTAATTTTTAGCAATGATACATTGTTTCCGTTTGTCAAAGAACGTTACAGTACTGTTTTAATTTTGTTCTATATTTTACTTTACTTATTTTAAGAATTAACTTTGGTTATTTTTTTCATGTTGTAATTATGCAAGATGATTAATAGGGTGCATTTTAAATACTAAAAAGTGCAATTTCTTCTTGAATTCAAACGGTTTCTTTTAAAATCACGTGACCAAAATTTCTTGGAATGCTTTCTCATTCAGCCTACAAGAACTTTATTGTGAAACAGAAATGTCTAGGAAATTTGGGCAGAGTCAACATGAGAATGTTACTGTCGTGGCCTTTAGACTGTGGCAGCCTATAAGACAATCGACTGATTCTTTCAGTAATGGTGTTACTTAGGCATATATAGTTACCAGTCAAAAAATTACAAAACATAATTCAATATTTAGTACGCTACCTTTTGTCCGAATTACAGCGCAAAACCTGACCATTTTCCATCAGGATATTTGTCAACTGCGAAACCGAAGTGCTCTTTCCAACGTATCCCAGGAACTATCGATTGGATTCGTATACGGAGAATTAGGTGGCTAGAATAACTCAATGGACATCTTGAGAATGTACCTCGAACCAATTCAGATACTATTTTTGCAGCATGAATAGCTGCGTTTCGCCTTGAAAGAATCCATCAAATTCCGGGTAAAACTGAAGCACCGCAGTTGAAATTGGTCCGATTTGACAGATAAATATTCATTGGCAGTAACACCACTTTCTAAGGGTATTAGTGGGCCCAGTCCACACCAAGAAAACGTACCCCAAACCTGATACCACCTCCAGCTGTTTGAAAGGTGGTAAACAATCTGGATGTATGGCTTCATGGAGTTAACGCCATGCCACACTTTTTTGCACTGGTGCAAAAAAGTGTAAATTTAGACTTGTCTGACCACATGATCTTTTTCCGCCGTTCCACAGTCCAGCCTTAGCAACAACAGAATATAACACTACACAACAAAAAACGCCCCACACACTTTTTAAATCTCTGGCTTCCACAGAGTTCTGCGTCACATGTACAAAGAATACAGCGGGAAGATGGGGAAAACCCCTGATGTCGTCAGACAACTAATACAACAGTCCAGTCTTAGCATTGTTGGCACCACCCTTTCGATTTTTTAAAGAAAGAAGTGGCTTTTATATAGGCATATAGGCATACGACTGCCAAATCCCAATCCAGATTCTTCAACTCCCATCACATAATTTGGTTGGAAATGAGTCTTTCTTTGCCTAAATTGAAATTTTCAGTCATTTGCTGCACACTGGATCTTCTATTCTGACCCACAATTTACTTTAAATTTTTGCGGTCTCATTCTTGAAGTACTGACTTTCTGCAGCATTTCTTTCTTTTATAGTTGCATTCTCCTTTCGTCTTACGCTCAATGTATACTTTTGAGGTGGTTACTTTCGACATACCAATGTTTTTCTCTGTTTTCTTAATTGTGGCTCTATCTAAACGTGCTCCAACAATAAACCATTTCTGAAAATCGGAAAGATCACCCGTCTTTCCATTAACCGGATGGGCTAAGAAAAGCCCAGGAAAGCATACAGTGTTCATCTGGTACCAAGGAACGTGATCACACTGTGTCAAGATTTCTTTCTTGTGTTTTATATCCTTACAAAGTGCAGTTATATCTTAACAGTTTATTACAAGTTCTTCTTCATTTTCTATTTGGTACGGTTGTGTCTGTATTTTTCGTAAGACATTTCAAATAGGCATGTATCCCAACCAAATCAGCGCAAAGTTATTCATTTACTGACGAAGAGTAAGAATCTCAAGAAATGTACAACTGGGCGTTAGAGTATGGCGAAGGCTACAAAGTCGAAGAAAAGGGTTGAATTCGTTCCAAATGCCTGTCCAATTCAGCCTTAAATTTATTTAGGCTATCAACTTTCACAACAAAAGATGGAAGTCTGTTCCACAAATCAACTACCCGCTGGCTAAAGGCAAATTTCAGCACATCTATTCTACAACTGTCTTTCCTCAATTTGAATCTGTGCCCCTCAGGTTGTTAATCTGAGTAAGGGGAAGAATCCCATTAGCATTCAGCTTGCTCAACCCATTCAAGGCCTTATACACCTCATTCAGATCACCTCGCAGGTACTCTCCAGGCGCCACAAATTGCAGAACTGAAGCCTTTCTTGGTAAGACCACCCCTTTGTTCCCCTCACCAATCTTGTTTCCCTTCTCTGTACTCGTTCTAGCAACTCTACATCCTTCCTAAAATGAGGCCTCCAGACCTGTACACAGTACTCGAGGTGTGGCCTCACCATTGCCTTATACAAGGGAATAATCACCTCCTTTATCCCTGCTAGAAAAATTCTTATATATTATTGACAAAACTCCACGACCTGCCCTGGCAGCCCCTCTGCACTGCTCAGCAAACTTCATATTTGACTGCACAAATTACCCCAGGTCTTTTTCACTTTCCATTTCCCTGAGTGTAGCACCACACAATTGGTACGTTTCTCTTCGGTTACCCATATGCAGTACTTTGCATTTGTACATGTTAAACTTCAGTTGCCACTTTTCAGCCCATTTTTCCAACTTATCTAGATCCAGTTGGAGTAGCATACTGTCTTTACTGTCGTTAACAATCCTGTCAACCTTTGTATCATCTGCAAACTTGGACATTAAACCTGATATACCTTCATCAATATCATTGATAAATATACAAAACAACAATGGGCCCAACACCGAACCCTGGGGAACTCCACTAATAACATTTGTCCACTAAGAGCAGTGTCCACTGATAACCACTCTCTGTCGTCTCTCACTCAACCATCCCTTTATCCATTGTAGCAAATTACCCTTAATGGCATACCTCTCCAATTTGTACAGCAGTCTTCCATGTGCAACAGTATCAAAAGCTTGAAACCCAAGCTTTCCTGAAACCCAAGTATATGATATCAAAATTATTTTTGGCATTCACTTCCTTTGTGACCACATCATAGTATCCAATCAAATTGGTCAGACAAGACCTCCCTTTAACAAACCCATGCTGTGTCTTAACTATTACTGCAGTCTAACGGCCTGTGGATTACCACAGGCAGTCGAAGAAAAAAGTCACCACAACTGTGAGACTAAATAAATTTATGCCCTCATTAACTTCTAACTGTAAGGTTAAATTTTGAACAGCCTAAGCCTCAGCATCCAACGTAAGTGAGAAACACAACTGACAGGATTCATCTTGCATTACTAGTTCGATGTAGGCTTTTCTTCAACAGATGTTCCGAGAGGAACTCATACACCACGCTTACAATCCAGATTTGTTCTCATGAAATGTTTCTGATCCGTTCAAAAAACAAAAAAAATTTCAGAGTTGCTCTTATATAAACAAAATACTCCAATCATTATACCATAAGTAGGGCCAACAGTTATATTTCTAGTCCTCATAGCGTGCGCACTCAAATATTTTGATGTCTGCTGCGACCTTGTTAATACAGCTCCACCTGCTGTACAATGTGAGGACCAATGTTTCTGTGAAAACAATCGAAAGAGATTCTGGCAGTACTTTACACAGTGGGATCGATGGTTGTTTAAACAACTACAATGCCGAAAACAAGAGCTTCGTATTTTCGCTATTTGTTTTAGGTGTTCGTTTTGTCTGATGACTTTACACCCATACAATGAAATAATTATTGAGAAACCTAAAGAACTTTAAAGAACAAATATTTTTGCACCTACTGGTAACATTTCCTCAATGTTACCAATAGACGCGAGTCCCTAGTCAACTTATGTCTGTCAGCAATATAACCTGGATTCATCTGTAAACAATACCGTTATTTTTGAGGACCCGTATCACTGCTCTCTCTGCTTCTTTGTGTGTCATTAAGTGGAACTTTAAAAGGATATGTAGTTACGTCATGAGGCTCTTTTGCGACAAGATCAGTTTTTTTGTTTCCAGTGATGCTAGAGCGGCCGGGGATCCAATAAAATGTTACTGTTTGTTTGGAGTTGGTGCAAGACAGTAACTGTGACTGAATGCTTTTTAAATATAGGATGTGAAAGGAAGAGGTAGCCTCTTCCAGAGCAGTTCTGAGATGGATGGTATTTAGTCTCTGCAAAGTAATTTTCCTGGAAGAATTATAAATTGGAGATTCATAGTTTAAACGAGATCTGATCATTGGTCTATGGAGATACAGTAAGGTGTGTCGATCGGCACCCCATGAGAGGGATGATACAGATCGGAGTATGTTTAGTTTCTTTAGGAAGGCTCATGAGTCATTTACAAACCCAAGTCATGAGCATGAAAGTTTAGTTTGCTGTCCAGTATTAAGCCTAAAAACCAATGTCAACAAGTGGAATTGAGTTATTATTGATTTTGATCTTTGGATCACGTGGACTTCACCCTGATCCAGAGCTCAGAATTTAAATAATAAAAATCCATCACGACGTACTAAAAGTGTATTGTTGTAGATTTTTATTCGGGTAGTCAGTATTTAAAATCCAGGATTCTATTTTAACTATTACAAGTTGGAGGCTGTCTTTCAATATTGCTTGTGCTCTGTGGCCGACAAAAGATGGTCAGGTGGTCTGCATACATATAGGCTTCAACGGTTTTTTGGGTTATCTCGTGTCAAGTCATTAATTCGATTGCAAAGAAAGTTACTTGCGGAATACCTTTCTCCCTTTATCAACATCTCATATCCAGTAAGAAGGTGTTCCTGTGGAACACCTTCTTCCTGGATATGAAATATTGATAAAGCATTTCGACAATGAACCTGATAGGTAACAAGGTGAAGGAAATTCTGGTTGGGTTATTTGAAAGAGAGAGAGATTGCCTCAGATAATAATATACGCCCATGGTAAGTGGTATCAAAAGCTTTCTCGATGTCTGGGTGGATGATCAACATGTTATTTCATGACGAAAGCGTTGGGCATGTTGGATTCAACCTTCAGGAGCAGGGTCCCGTTTTTGTGGAAACCATACTGATGGTCAGTTAGCAGATTTTGCGTATCTAGAAACCATGTAAGAGTCTCTCATGCGAACCATTCTTTCAAATATTTTACTTAAATGCTAGTAAGTGAGATAGTAACCGCGGATGAATGAAGGATCCTTTCCTAGTTTTGGTATAGCACAAATAAAGGAATGGTCCCAGAAGATGGAACAGGCGCTTTCTGAAAAGATTAGATTATAGAAATTGAACAAGATGCGTAGCTCCGTTTCAGATAAATGTTTAACCATGCTGTAATGGATACCGTTTAGTCCTAATATACTATTTGGAAATCTATTCAATGATTCCTTGAGTTCTCCCACAGTGAATTGTTGGTTATAAGGCAAAAAAAGAAGTTCCAAGCACAGTTCTTCTCTCGTTAGGCGTCAGAACACTCTGAATTCCAGCAATTGTTCGGATGTATATGCTTGCATAAGTGTGATTTCGGAATGGAGGCATCTGCTGCGGTTATGAGGTGACTGGTTATGTGCGCAGGGTCGCAATGGGTCCAAGCTTATGAGTGTATTTACAATAGGTTCAAGCTTATGTGTGCAATTGCACTTTCAGCAGGTTCAATTATTCCAGTCTGCTCTGACAAAATTCCAGGTTGTATGTTGTTCAAGTATTGGGGTTACATGTTCTTAATCGAACAGATAGTGAAGTGATCACTCTGCAATGCAGTGAATCACCCAATGCTGACCAATCTACGCTTGGAAATAGAGATGGTTAAAGAAATGTATGATTAAGTCTATTAGGATATGATTAAGTCTATTAGGACATGAATAATGTAAGTAAATACATATATTTCGGAGAGCCTGTGTTTAATAATGCCATTCTTCAATTAGTTGCGCAGTCACGTCCCTAGTAGGGGATCCTACAATGGATGATGTGCATTGAAATCCAATAAGATTGTTATGTTCCGTTCAGCAGAAATAAAATGATGGTAGAATGTAAAGCGATACAAGGGTATGTGATATTTCTAATGCAACACGAGCTGCAACAACTTCTAAAGATGTTTGTAATTGATGTGTAGGAAGATATAATGAATTTAATGAGGACTGCCACTCCTGCACGAGCAGGAGACTTTATCTCTGTCTTGCCAAAAGAGTGTATGATTTGGAAATTCTGGGGAAGCATGAGATGTCAGAAAAGTTTTCTGGAAGAAGGCAGCCACTCAATTCATATGAGCAAATAGATCTTTCATTTCAGTGAAGTTGCTATGCAGGCCGCTGCAGTTCCATTGTATGAGTTTATATATAATTTTATAGAATCAGCTTAGTTGTGGTAGATTGATCTGTTTTTTGTGAGCAATGGGCTTCTTTTGTTTTTATTTAATTTTATCGATTTTCGTTAAAACGGGACTATTGATTCCATGGTGTCATTGACGTGAAATTTTAACACGGCTTTCTATTTTTTTTAAAGCTTCGACATTTTTTGTGTTATGTTGTTTCATGTTGTGTAACGGAGGAAGGGAAGGCTGACTGAAGTGTTAGAAATCTCACTGACCATATGTTTCTGAGAGGTTGACAATACTGTTTGGTCCAGTCAGCTAGGGAGATGCGATGTAAAACTGAGAGGTCGTTTTGATTGCAATCGAGAAGTATCATCGTGGGACAGTTGCATACGAGTGAGCAGGCATGCTCAACATAACTTGTTTTCGTACTTCTAGGAAAAGGACTTTATGTTCTACTGTACATTTCTGAATTTTTTCCTAGTTTTCCATAACTCGCATGTCTTTGAAAAGGCAGGATGGTTTTTTTTTTTTTTTTTTTCACAATTAGGACAGCTGGGAGTTAAGCTGTGCGATCTTCTTCAACATGTTCTTTAGACCCGCAGATGGGGCAAACAGGATGTTTTCAACACATCATCTGGGAATGGCCATATTTTTGTCCTTTACAATAGCGAATGGGATTCGGGATATAGGGCCGAATTTCACAGTTTAAATATCCTGTTTTCACCGTGGTTGAAAGGACTGGCGTGCTGAAAGTCAATATAACGGAACAAGTAGGAATGAAGTTACCATCTCTTAATGATGTTTTTTTGCGCTTCCATTACTTTTTGTTCACTATACTCCTCAGTTATCTCTTTTTTCAGAGACGAGCAAGTCCCATTCTTTGATATCACCTTTGTAGGTCAGGATGTTTCTCAAGACTGTTTTGGCCTGGCCTATTCAATTAAAGGTCTCCGGACTGGAAGCGCTTAAGCATTTTCGATGATCCAATATACTCGTATCTGTGTTAAAAACGGTGATAGCTTGCCTACAGGTTGTGACAACCCAAAACCTGTTGAGATTTGAAAATGCACTCAAGAGTCATGACTCCACTCGTCCGATGGAGTCATATTCTTTGAGTGAGTTGTCAAGTCTTGAGCAAGTAGGCTCTAATACTGGGTATAGGTCCGTGTCTATAGTAACTCCTTGAGTAGAAGTTGTTCTGGTGCGTGGAACCTAAGTATAATAAAACTGCTAATAGGAAGAAGCTACAAAGAGAAGGGGAGGAGTTCATAACCCCTCAAAAGAGAGTGGTGACAGAATCATATACAACCCAGATGATGCAAGATCATCGAAACCGGTACTGCAAAAAGATCTTTAAACCGGACAGAGTGCATTTGAATTAGGAAGAAACGGTGAAGACAAAGTCAGCTTGCTAAAATGAGTGATATAAAGATCTCAAAGGAGTGTCGATCCTTCCCCTCCCTTAGTCTTACCTTACCGAGACAAGAGGCTTTTTTTTGTTTTCGTCTAACAGTACACCAAATTATACTGAATAGCCCGTAGTGACTTCGTTTGAAGACATGGCTATGCAAAAATGCCATTGGCGTGCCGAGAGTCCAGACCTTAACCCCAATGAAAATCCCTCATCGGTAGTATATTAGGTATAATCACCATCCTCCCCACATGGGGTGGAAAAGACATAAATTCAAATCCTGTCAGTGATGCGAGGAATTTTTATGGGTATTTTTCCAACGTGGATGAGTTAGTTAGTTGGTCTCAGGAGAGGGAAGCATGGTTTTTTTCTCCCGGAAACTTAGATTTTTCGTCCAGCAAACAGCAAATCGACACAAGCAATTTACAGAAATATTACATATGGCGAAATATGACCTAAGTCGCCTCAAACCCAACAATCAATAGTTGAATTTACTGTTGTGTTGAAGGAGGAATGGGCCAGAATACCACCTTCCTCTTATCACAAAAGTTCGTCTCAAGTAATTTGTCAATTAATAATAGATTTCCAATCATCAGCAGTCCAGTTTTTTAGCCTTTTAAGCTCATATTAGCCTTACGTTTTTATGCCCAGCTGTTAACATTGATCTTTTTATTCATCTTAGATATCCATCCATATTGTGCAAATCTCTTCGCAATGTTCACTCAGAAATCGGATGATGGGGTCCTTGGTTAACTGTTTGCAACAATTTATCTTTTTTGAAGTCGTTTTCCGTTTACTATACGCGATATTCGTCGCTGATCGCGATCGCACTACTCCTTAAAAAATCTGATTGCTCTGTGAAACACAACAAATTTAGATTCTTCCTTAACAGGATTTCCCTTAAAAATGCCAAATGTTATTACTCCTTTTTGCCACTCACTAAAATATTTTTTGGGCCCCAACTTCGTGGTGAACACCCTTGCTTCATCAATGACATCTGGAAGAACTATAAACAGAGAAAAGAGGTTAACCTTATACTCTAATCTCAGCGTTCTAAGCAAACAAGAGGATACACGTGTTCAATCTGTTATAAAACCTAAATACCACAAATGACTAATTTTTTATGAGATATTCTTATATTCCAACAATTCATTAAATCCTGGAGGACCCACTCGTTAATATAGTGAGTTATAATATCGTTCATGTTTGGGGTTATAATATTGTTTCGTGTTTTCTATCATTTGGTATATCCTGCGTAATTTTATTTATGCGAACGATACACATTTCCAACAGTATTGACCTTTTAGAACACCTTTCTGTAAGAACAATCGAGACAAAGCATTTCGTCTCGATTATATAATCAAAAATAATTGTTTAAAACAGAATAATTGTCCTGGAATTCAGAAAGGTATAGAGAAATTTCCATTTGGTGTCAAAATGTCTTTTCACATCGAGACTCAGCACGACTAAATGTTCATTTCTGATGAATGAGAGCAGATGTTTTCCTTCGCTTTGACAGTTATATATGATCTTTATTGTAAGGTTCACCGGTACACGCAGGTACCACGACTTTACAAAACCTTCACCGCACCATGCCATCTAATGTGATCTGTTTCGTATGAAACCATTCTGGTTTCATTGTATTTTTGGTTTCAAGAAACCTTTTGAGCCGCATATTTTTATTTATTTTTTCTAATACTTTGCCTAAGAAACTTCAGAGAGATATCGGCATATAACTGATTAATCTTTGCGCGCTTCAAGACAGCTAAAACAAACAAATATCACCAACTTTTCCAACAGTATTCAATTATAAAAAAAAAAACAATAAAGAATTCAATGCTCTGTTTATTCCACTGTTTTAATAATATACTACGTCTGGACCAGAGGCACTATGTGTTCTGGATCAAGAGTCTTTAAGCTCATGTATTGTGAGATGCTGACCATACGGAAAGCAAAACCTTGGTATTAAAGTTAATCTTACATCGTCCCGCGAAGGTTTTTGTGTTTTGGAAAAATGGTTAACATGCATTCGTTGTCGATACTTTATGGAAGGTTTGTGAATGTGCATTGGCAATGTCTGCTGAGGTGACATATCCTGCCATCCCAGCTGAAGAGGCCATCAGCGGATATTTACCATTTAATTGCTGGATATTTCCCCATATTAATCTGGTATCTGTGCTTTAGTAATACTACGCGCAAAGTGTATTAAGGCCTTATGTCTTCTAAAAACTGAAGTTTTGAGTTGTAGGATACTTATGGAAAACGATCCACCCTTTATTCCTTTCTGTTTCGTTTCATTACATGACCTATTCCGCCAATGGTTAACACATGTATATGATTGGTTAGAAGGTTGCACTATTGTCTTGGCAGCTACTGTTCGCCTTTGCTTGGTAATGTGCTCGGTGACATTATCTGTTAATTGAGTCTGGATAATGTGGTCATTAGAGGCGATGCCAGTGGAGAAAATTTTCCCAATCTGCCTTCGAGAATTTGCATCTTACCCTTTGGTCTGTTTGCATTGATACCGTTGTTGTAAATTTGCAAATAATCAGGAAATGTTCGCTACAATGGATTATTTAGCACTGTCCACTCTATGCATGGAGATGAAGCAGGGGAGCATATAGAGATGTCAATAGCTGTGGTGAATTATGTTTGGAAATGCATGCGAGTATTTCGATCCTCTGTTTAATGAGTTTAGATTGTGCTGATCTACTACATTCAATAATTTTCTCTCTGTTATCTAAATGGGAAGATCCCCAGAATGGATGGCACTCATTAAAGTCAGTTAACAAAGAAAGAAACTGGTATTTGTGCTGCATGTGCTTCAAGATCTTTGGCAATGCAGACATAACTCGAAACAACAATTTAGAGTAATTCCGAAGATGATAAGGATTGCAACCGCTTCCAGAAAAGTATGTATTGGAATGAGTTTTGATGGGGTTCTTGAATGTACCAAGACTGCCGCCCCTCTGTGTGTGTGGAGTAGGTTACATTTCTGTCTTTTCGATATAATCGAAAATTAAATCATAATCAGTACTGCTAAGTAAACCCCCTGCATTTCCACTCTATAATATTCTGCCTCATTTTCTTCCAGGAAAGGGAGTTGATTCTGACTTTTTTTTAATGTTTGTCTGTGTCTGTTTTTACTTTCGCTTTTTAGAAAGACCAGACGGCCTGTCTCTTTGTCGACCGCTTCTTCCCTGTGGATGTCATTAAGACGTCCGCTTCCATGCTATCATCCGGATTTTTAATATTTAACTCCTCTTGACTGAAACTCCCTTCTGCATCTATATAATTCAAATGTATTTGTCTTTTCCACTGTGCTTTTTTCTCTGATTTTCTTTCTCGGAACAGGGGGTTTTACTATTGCATTTGAATGAATTTCCGCTTTATTTTCATCTGCCATAGTTTTGAAGGACATAGGCTATGTTTGTACAAGATTTGTGTCCAGTAAGCTAGCGTTGCCGTTGAGAGTACAGCGTTTGAGTTGCAATATGTTATTGTAGAAACTAAAGTCAATATGATTTCAACTTCAATGTTTTGTCATTCTTCTAGAACATATTGTAGAGATAAAGTTTCACAGCAGTGTGAGAAATGCTGTTTTTCTTTCTTTAGTGTATATAGGACAGTCTGGCATTGGCAATTTAGTTCTTTTTGGAGGAGAGGGTTCATCCCTGGTGCGCAGATATAAGGGAGTTAATATGTACCAATATGTGACCAATATGTACACGACAAGAACAACTTCCTTTCTGTTTGTGAGTGTTGGAAATTGATATATCGGAATATTGAGAGAATCAATATATATTAAGCTTCGTGCGAATAGTGAAGGCTCGGTATTTGACAACGCCAAGAGAATCGTATAAAGTGTGCAGTGGAAACATTGTATCCCAGTGGAAGATGTTACAAAAAGGTGGAGTTTGGTTGTGTTGTAGGATTTTAGGCGCATCAGCAACTTAGACAATACTGAGCCGTATGTATTATGTCTATAAATTTCTTGTGTTCGGTGATCCATTTGCATGTTTGCTGAAAGAAGGTCCTGAGTTTCTTGGGGGAGGGGACTATACTATCCTCGCTTGAGTAGCTCGACTAACTCAGTCACGTTGTGAAAAAGACCTATAAAAATTTGTGTCATTGACGGGATTTGAGCTCAAGTCTTTTCCACGCGGTGTGAGGAGGACGGTGACCACGTCAACTGGGCTGCCCACGAGGACAGTATTTAGCGTCATGGCAAACATTAGGCGAATTACAACAGCTTCTAATGAAATTTCAAGGGGGAACAGATTTCAAGGGAAGAGAATTATGGAGTTAATGAGAATTGCTGTTCTTCCGCCTGCTGCTTTTGATACGTTGTCTTTTCTAGACTT
The DNA here is from genome assembly GCF_048544385.1 of Mastigoproctus giganteus. Classification (NCBI taxonomy): domain Eukaryota; kingdom Metazoa; phylum Arthropoda; class Arachnida; order Uropygi; family Thelyphonidae; genus Mastigoproctus; species Mastigoproctus giganteus. The sequence goes on from NC_143583.1 coordinate 209,688,100, forward strand.
AATATAACATTTTATATATTATATTAAGTCAAGGACATTTTTGTAAAAGTTCTCAGATTACCTGTATGAGTGTGTTCTTCAGAGCCATGTGAGCCACATATACTAACTTGTTTACAGACTTTTTGAGAATGGCCAAACTTTTGAAACTTTATATAAAAACTTAAATTATCTGGATTCGGAATATTGGTCTAATTTTACAGTTCAAGTAGCCCGATTTGACGGATAAGGTTAAAGAAAGTCGTTGTACCAAAGAGTAGAATTATGGTAGGGAGAATTATGTTAGATGCTGGGACTCTATCTCTTTTAATTATTTTTACTCTGGATCACCCTGTTTATACTCTGGTTCGACACATGTACACAGAGACTACAAATATTGCCGTATTATGTGTATTAAAAGGCAACATGCTTAACTTATATACTTTTATAAACCACTCAGATAACGTAGCGCAAAGGACCAATACTTCAAAAACCATCAACCCAAATTAAAATACTGTAATTGGTACGATTTCATTACGAAAATAAAAATGAAATTCCCAGTGTGCACTAAACGCATAATCAGAAAATTAAGAAATTAGAAAAATTATTAATATTCTTTGGTAAAGCCTTGAAACAGTTTGTTTCTTTTCGTTTATCATTTAGGTGGTAGGAAATTAATGCTGTTCCACTGATTTCCCTTTCACAGCAAAGGTGTGTTCATCGGGATCAGGTTACTTGTTTCCGGGATGAAAAAGTTCGGACTGCATTCACCTCTTTTCTGATATAGTCAAAGAAAAAAGTACAGAGAATATCCCATCGACTTGCTGTAAACATCACTCTTTCTCTTTGGCTCTCGTTCATTTTCTTGTGTATATCCGGACTTTCTCTGAAACGCTCTTTTTCATCGCTACAAAATTTCTTCATGAAACAACTTTCCCGTTCAGCCAAAGCACCCGCCTTCTGTTATCTTCTGAGCTGAATCGTGTCGCCATCAATTTCCTGTAAAACTCCTATAGTTTATTTTTTTTCTGGATAAATTAAGGGTTCTTCTCGTAGTTTCTTTCTTTGTAGTAGTCCTCAAGTATTGCTAGCCGTGTTCTACCTCATCCCTTCCCAAAATCCACTTCTTTTAAAACTTGGAATTTATTCTTTAGTGAAATTTTCCACCGCTCCAAAAAAACTGAACTGATTACGCACACCGACAGCACAAAAGCGACCCAATTTCCTGGATGGTCATGTGGCATCCAAAGAGTCTTTTGACGTCACAACGTGATGGGAGTTTCCATGTTTTGTTATACGACCACTGGTCTGCTAAGCTCGCAAGATTTACATCGCAATACGATCTGCGATTTCAGGCAGGAGAAACTCTCTGCTCTGTCTCAAAGAGTCTCCGCTTATGTAATTCTCTAAAATAGAAACATTAAATGAGGAGAAGTAACTGAAAGCTAATTAAAATATCATTGTTATGAGCTAGATCTTAAAGGAATTAAAAACATTCACGTCGCGCCAACCATTCAGCAAGTTCCAGTGCATTATGATTTTGGCAAAGAACGAGTTCAATTGAAAAACTGCTCATTTGTTCGCTCACAATTTCACGAATGCTGAATTTCCTCATCTTTGGAAATATTTTCAGTGGAAAGCTCCCTCTCAAGATCTGCGAGGTTTAATCTAATTAAATATTGTCCAAATAATCTAATTATTCTGCTAGAGAGAGAGAAACAGAATTGAAATATTTTACCTTTTTTTCCCTTCTTTCATGGTCAATTTTCTTTCTGATAATCTAATGCAACTTTACTCGATGTACACTCACTGGGGAAAAGATTACAAAACCTTTCACGGGAAAATGGAGACAGTGTTAGGGCAATTGACCATAGCTACTACTTGCAAAAAAGATGGAGAACAACAGGTAAATAGTAAGCATTCAGATAGAAGTGAGGAAGGGATCAAGAAAAAGTGTCCAAAAAGGAAAAAGCAAAGAGAAAATGGAGTACAAAAGGAAGGAAGTCTCGAAAATAACGGTTCAGTGGAAACAGTTGGCCGTCAATCAGGGAACAAATCGGGTCTAAGTGCTGATATTGAAATGCAAGTATTAGATAAAGATTGGGTGGAAGTAGTCTCTGGGGCTGTCCTGGACGACCGTCCTTCGACTTCTCAAGATAAAGCCGACGATGATAGCGTAGATCCTCAGTGATTGACTACTAAGAAGGGAAATAAACTAGTGAATGTGGAGCAGGACAGTTTGGTGGGAACTCCTGATATCAGTGAGAACAAGTTACATGGGATAAAGAGGAATACAAGAAGCATGACTAGAAAAAGGATGCATCATGCACATGAGGCTGGGTCACTTGAAAGGGTGAAACAAAATATCGCTTAAATCTTTCATTAATGGATGGTGAACGGCATTTAATCCACAATATTAATTTAGAAGAAGTAAGCGGTGTGAAGAGTTTTGCATCCCCAATCCAGATGTCTCCTCAAATTGAGGATCAAAACAAAAATTTCAGTCCAAACTTTGAGCCTGAAGAGACTAGACATGGATTGCAGTGTGAAGGAAAGGAAGAAACTTCGCCAGAGAAAATTGGTAAAGTGTACTTATGTCCGGTCACGAAATTCACTAGTTTGCTTAGAAGTTGTTGTTATTAACGACACAAGATCTACTGAGGCCAAATTGTGTTTGTTCACAGTTTATTTACAGGCAACATATCATTAGAGATGTTAAATTATATGCTCCTGTACAGGCCAATATGTTTTAGATACATGAATAGTTCTTGTATATCGGCTTCATTTCCTAATATATGAGAAAAATTAGATGAGGTGTTCAACGTTAAGAGTGACCGGAAAGTGTTTGATCGAATGGTTGAATATAAGGGACACTCCAGCAGAAAATGACGAACCGTAAGTTGCGTCTGACAGGATAAGCACTGAAGTGGGTTTTCTCCCAGTAGCAGGAAGAGATGGGTATGGTGAGTGTGTCCAATTCTGAGCCTTGCCAATACCACTCTTCTCGTCTGTTTCGTTGGAAGCTAAGAGCCACAGCTTTGAATCTTCTTTTATCTGGTAAAGTTTATTGTTGATGTTACCTTTCCAGATCTGTGACCATTTATCGTAGCACGATTTACGAATGACAGACTTATAATCAGTGTAAGGAACCTGAGGATATTGTGAGAGAGAGCGCTTTGAGGATGTTTAGCGGCAAAGTCAGCACTTTCATTTCCAGGAATGCCAGAATGGCGAGGGATCCAGCATAAACTGATCGACTGATTGGACACACTGCAGCAGAATAGCTGGGAATGAATCTGTTTCAAGATAGGATGAGAATATGAGAACTTCTTTATGGCAGAGACAGCACTGAGGGAGTCGCTGTAAATTATGGCAGGTGAGCTGGAAAGCTGAATAATCTTACTAAGCGCTAACTTAATAGCATATAATTCAGCTGTGAAGACGCTGCAAGCTAGCGGTAGTGTGGCTGAAATCGTACATGAAGGAAAAACTGCAGCACCACCTACCATTTTGTCAGTTTTGGAACCATCTGTATAAATTTTATAGGCATGGTTGTTCATAGTAGCATGAACTGAGTGTAACTGTCTGATATTGCAGGGTGGTATAATATTTTTCCCCCACTGGAGAAAGTGAACATCGTGAGAGACAGACACATGGCCAAGGTGGAACAGGTGCAGTTGTGTCCTGAAAAATTTCATTTAAATTGGCATTCCAACTCTGAACAAGCTCTTTAATCCTGAGTGAAGCAGATCTATTTTCATTTGGCTTGCTCTCATAGAACGATTCCCACTGAGTATTAGAGAGATACTCCCAAGTGGGGTGCGATGGTAGACTCTGGATCTTAACAGCATATTGGAGCCGTAGTATTTTTCTACGCAGGTGTGATGGGGGATCATGCGCTTCAATATAAAGACTTTGGATCGGAGACGTCCTGAAAGCTCCTAGGGCTGTCCTCAGAGCACTGTGCTGTATGACGTTCAGCCGTTCTGATGTGCTTATCCTAGCAGAGTCATATACTGAAGAACCGTAATCCAAGCGTGAACGGATTAGGGACTTGTACAGGTGTAGTAAGGTATACCGGTCAGCTCCCCATGACATGGACAAGACTGATCGAAGAATACTCATATGCTTTAGACAAGTAGTTCTTAAATGAGTGACGTGAGCTTGGAAGTTTAGCTTGCTGTCCAATATCAGTTCAAGAAATCTAACGGTATTAACAAGTGGGATTGGAGTTTTGTTTATTTCTAGTTCAGGGTCAGGATGGAGAGCCCGTAACTTGCAGAAGTGAGTGGCAGTGCATTTATTTTCTGACAGTCGATAACCATTCCCGGAAGTCCAGGATTGTATTTTTGTTATAGCTAGTTGGAGCTGCCGTTCAATGGTACTCATATGCTTTTGGACTGACAGGAGATGGTGAGATCGTCTGCATACATGTAAGTTTTAACGGTTTTTGGGATGTACCGTGTCATATTGCTAACTCGAATTGCGAATAGTGTTGGACTAAGTATCAAACCCTGTGGTACGCCCTCCTCTTGAATGTGAGATGTAGAGGGTGCGTTTTTATATCGGACCTGAAAATACCGAAGTCGCAAGAAATTTTGAATTATTTCAGGCAACTGTCCCCTTAGGCCTAGATGGTAAAGATCCATTATAATACAATGACGCCAAGTCGTGTCGAATGCCTTTTCAAGATCTAAGTTGACCATGACTAGATGTTGTCTCATGACAAAGGCACTGCAAATATGAGATTCAGCTTTGATAAGCACGTATAGCGTTGATCTCTTCTTCCGAAATCCATACTGATGGTCTGGAAGGAGATTCTGTGACTCCAGGATGTAAGTGAGTCTTGTATGAATCATACTTTCGAAAATTTTCCCTACGCAGCTCGTAAGAGATATTGGCCTATAGTTTTGAACCAGGGTAGGATCTTTGCCTGGTTTTGGTACGGCGATAATGAACGAATGGCGCCAGGCCAAGGATAGACATTTTCAGAGAAGATCCGATTGTAGAAAATCAACAGGGTACACAAGTCCTCTTCATATAAATGCTTTAGCATAATGAAATGAACACCATCTGGCCCTGAAGCACTGTTGTGAGATTTATTTAATGATTCTTTCAGTTCTATAAATGTAAAGGGTTGGGTGTACGGAAAGGAGCAGCGCGTTGAGAAGTTAATTTTATACCGTTCTGCACGATCTTTAATGCTCTGGAAGGAAGTTGCATAGGAAACAGAAGCAGAGATGGTGGCAAAAGATTCTGCTGACGCATTAGCAACTTCTTCGGCGTAGAAATGTCTTTTCCTTTCCAGTGAAGTATGGGAGAGGGCGGCCGAACAAAATTTGCCATTTAGCGGCTGAATCCTTCTCCAGATGATCCGTGTCTTTTGTGATGGTTGATGCAAAAGAAATCCACGAATCGCGTTTTGCTTTCCTTCTAATTTGCCTTGCTTTTGCTTTAAGCCTTTTATAAGCAATTAAGTTGGTGGTAGTAGGACACTTCCTAAAATCATTCCATGCACGGTTTTAATCTTTTTTGGCAATATAGCACTCTGCATTCCACCAGTGATTTCGGTGAGCGCGAAATGTCTTGGATTTTGGAACGAAAGCATTTGCCGCAGTCAGAATCTGATTGGTGATGTAAGTAGTTACATCATCAATATGTTTCTGTTGGACATAAATTCTGTCTAAGAGCATTTGGGCAGAATAGCCATCCCAGTTCGCATTACTAAACTTCCAATTGGATCGTTGGTTAGGATTTTGAGTTACCGCTGTTTGTATTGAGCAAATAATTGGAAATTGGTCACTGTTAAAGGGATCGGATAATACCGACCATGTCAGGATTGGAAAGATGGATGGAGAATAAATTGACAAGTCAACTGCAGAAGTAGATCCTGTAGGTAGGTGGATGTAAGTAGGAGATCCAGTGTTTAGTAAATTAAGATCGCTATTATTCATAAATTCTTCAATTAATTTGCCTCTTGTGTCCATTGTAGCGATCCCCACAATGGATGGTGTCCATTAAAGTTACCGATAAGATAAATTGTAGTTGGGAGATGTGTAATGAGATTGTCAAGTTCTGAATGGTGAAGAGGTAGAGATGGTAGAATATAAACGGTAACAAGAGTAACTGATATACCAACTGCAATACGAGTAGCCTTCAATACAAAGCTTTGCAATACAAAGCTTCAAGATTTGTTATTAACTGGATCGGCTTGGATGGCACGTTAGAATTAACCAGAATGGCTACTCCTCCACGTGCAGGAGACTGAGTTTCTATTTCGTCTATACATCATATAATTGGGGAATTTTGGCGAAACTTGGAGTGACAAGAATGTTTCCTGTAGGCATACAGCTATGGGGTTGAATTGGGCTATTAAATCTTTTAAGTCATCAGAATGGCTGCTTAGTCCTCTGCAATTCCACTATATTTGTTATGCATTATTTAGGTTTATTTGAGGATGATTCATCTGGCTATTTTTTGCATGCAATTCTAGGATGGGTTCCTCATAATCCGGGTGTAGATCCACTTCCATACTGTTTGTTTGAGTTTCGGCTTTCTTACAATCTTTAGTAGTTTTCATTCTTTCAGAGACAGTTGGAGTATCAGTTGGGATACTAATTGGTGTGTTTGTGGCTTCACTGGTTTTAGGTTTAGGGGTATCTTTTCTGAAGGCTGATAAGGTTTGTTAACTGAATTTGTCAAAGAGATGTTCGGTGGTAATGACACGTCTGTTTGAGCTACAGTCGAAATATAGCTTCGGGCACGAGACGCATAAGATTGAATGGGCATGGACGACACAATTTGTCTGCGTGCTTCAGGATATGTTACTTTATGTTCTATTTTATATCTCTGAAATTTCTTTCCAGTTTTCCACATATCGCATGATTTAGAAAACGCAGGATGACTTCCTTTGCAGTTGGGACACACTGGGGTTGAGGCTGAGAAATCTGCTTGTATACGGTCTTTAGAGCCACATATAGGACAGATGGAATCACCTCTTTATGCCTGCTGAGAATGGCCATATTTCTGGTATTCAAAACAGCGCAGAGGATTCGGGATGTACGGCCGAATTTGGCAGTTTAAATAGCCAGCTTTTATAGTGGATGGCAAATTAGGAGTGCTGAAGGTTAAAATGATGGATTGAGTTGGTACGAGATTTCCATCTTTTTAATTCGTTATGCGCTTCGCACTGATTACCTTCTGATTACTAAGTTCGTGGACTAACTCCTCCTCAGACACTGAAAGCAGGTCCCACTCTGTGATGATGCCTTTCGATGAATTTAAAGTATTGTGGGGAGTAACAGATACTGGCAACCCACCAAATATTTTTGTCTTTAATAGCCACTCAGGATGTTTGGCGGTGGCTATTTCAACCAGGAGGTCTCCTGATTGTAGTCTCTTCACCATTTTTGGTGATCCTGCGATAGATTCTAAATATTTTTGGATCATGAATGGTGATAGCTTGCCCACAGGCTGAGTAGACAGAGAGTGTATCACCAGAAAGTTAGGGAGGTTATGACACTACTTCTATTCGAAGTCTTTTAGGTTGGTTTGAATCATTTTCATTGGACATTTCTGACCTTGAGCTTGATGGCTCTAAAGGAGGAAAATTATTTAATTTCATATTTGCTCCTTTTATCCCCGGGAGAGTAACTTTCTTCTTCCAGGTTGCCGGCCCCTCCACGTGAAGGCAGGAGCTGTGCCACCAGTGACCAAGCGGTTGAGGAAGTTAGTTGGGTTAGTACGGGTTAAATAAATATATATGTATAAGGAAAGAAAGGTGAATTTCCTTTCTGGATTCTTACTTGAAAGCTTTTAAGTAAAGAATCACTTGAGTAAAGCAGGAAGAAAAGACACTAAAATAAATATAACTTATTCGCTTGAACATGAGATATCGCATGTTCAATTCAAAAAATCGCTAGGTCACTATCGCTTGGCACTCGGGGCCTTGCTTAGAAGTAATCTGCAAGAACTCCTCTTAAGTGAAAACAATGGCGTAAACAAAACTGTGATAGCCGAAATTCTGTTGAGGTGGGGCACATTAGAAACTGCCGCCATAGAGCTGGGTGTCCAAAATGAAATTTTGAAGGAGAGGTTGTCTTGTCTGCAAAGGATGGTTACGACTTACGAAGGACAGGTGCATGACTTGCAAAATATACCATTTTATAAATCAATGGAGAGTGAGAATTTGCAGGTAGGTAAAAGTCTGTACAGCGGTGTGGTTCAAGGAGAAGGGAAGCAAAAAAATCAAAAAGGTAATGAAAAACCTAAAGAAAAACGTGCAGTTGGAGTCACGCTCTTGAACTTTAAGCAAAAGAAGATTCGAGCCTAAAAAGCAGTACGGATGTTCAAGTGGCTGTTGGTAGGACAATGTCAGAAATTCTGAAAACTGTAAGAGTTCGGAAGGTACGACAAATAGTGGAAAGAGGTATTATACTGGAGATGGAGACTGAAAAGGATATCGATGAGATAAAGAAAAATGAACAGATTCGGCGTTTGGGTGTTTCGTTTTGGAAGCCTAAAAAACAGTGCAAAAATAATTATCTACAAATGTTAATGAAGAAATAAACAAAAAGGAGCTTTTGAATGATATATATATGAGAGAAACTTGAACTATATGAATGTAGACAGAACAGAGATAAAGTCAGAACTTTCGTTTTGGAAGCATAAACAAAACAAAATCTGGTAGAAACTGGATAATTGAGGTGTCCAGTCGCATATATAAATATTTAATAAATCAGGGAACAGTTTATATAGGAATGATGTCCTATCGGCTAAATGCATTTCATTTGGCCACCAGATGTTACAACTGCCAGTCATTTGGCCACACTACAAAAACTTGCAGGCGGCAAGAGCCTGCTTGCAGCCACTGTGCAAAGAGAAGAGTGGACATACATAAAGCACTTGTCCGGATATTCATAAGCAAGTTACGTGTGTCAACTATTTAAATCAAAGAAATAAAGCAGATCATTCAGTTAGGAGAGGAGATGTCCGGAATTTGAAAGAGCACGGAAATTAATAATTGAAAGAACGGACGTATCTGATACTCAGAATGGAACAAAACGGTAGCCAAAGAAGTTCAGATCAGAATTACTGTAAATGTGGGAACGGTACACGTAGCAATCGTAACGAACAGATTAATGGTAAAAGTAATATAAAAGTAATCCAGCTAAATGCACAACGGTCAAAAGCAGTAGCGGCTGAGCTGAGAATAGATGCAACCGTGAACAGGTTGATCTGGCGTTTATTCAAGACCCTTACGAAAGTGATGGAAAACTCATGGGGTTCTCTCTGTCTACAAGAATTGTGTTATACAATGAGCATAAGCTGAGCCACACTTAGATTACATGGAACGCCTGTTAAAATATCTGAAAGGACAAACAGTAATTCTGTGCTTGGACTCCAATTCCAAAAATACTTCGTGGTTTAGCAGGTATACTGAAAACAGAGGAAGTTTATTGGAGGAAACAATCAATCGAAATAATCTCGTAATCCATAACCAGAGGTCGGCGCATAGCACATTAGGACAGTTAATGGGGAATCGAATATTGATATCACACTTTCAACAATAAGAGGGTCCACACACATAAAGAGCTGGAACGTTGAGCCTGACTGGGTCAACGATTAGTTTTTAGATAACGGAAAAGGTCACTCGTCAAAATGGGTATGTGTAGAGTCAATTCTGACGATTATCTGTACATACTGCTAACTGTAATCTGTTTGATGAAGAATTACGCAAACAGAAGGCTTCAGTGTCAGCTCATGTGCTAAACGATTTGAGTGGCCCTGCAGCAGTTCAGCTGATGCAAGGTTCGTTATATAATGCCTCTACAGTTGTAATGACACGTTCTCAAACTAAACTATGCTTGTTAAGTGGTGGACTCACCAGTTAACAACGCTACGCGAAGAAACCATTAAAGCTAGGAAGATATACCAAAGAAGTAAACGTCGCGGTGAAGATCAAATGAATTTCAGAAATTAGTATCAACGACTGAGAAGAAGATAGACGCGTCTGATACAAAAAGAAAAATTTAATGCATGGAAGGAACTTGTAAGGATATGTGGGAACAGTGACCCTTGGGGCTTAATTTACAAATTACCTACTAGTGAAATTAAACACCAGGCGGGAGATATCGCATGTTCAATTCAGGCAAGTCATAGGACTTCTCGAAAGTGGGAAGAAAGTGTAGGCATGAATTTAGATACTTTGGTGAGTGACATGAAGGCAAATGGGGAGCCTTATGACAGTAAAACAATTACTTGGAAATGAAATTGCTTAATGAAACTTACAGTGGTAGCGGAGATGAACGCAGCTTCCAGATGAACGAGTTAGAAATTGCAGTAGAAAGAAAGAAAGAACAATAAATGCCCAGGAATGGACCTCATTGAGGGAGATGTCATAAAATTGATACCAGAACACCTGCTAAGCACTTTTAACGCATGTCTTAGAGATGGAGTATTTCGCCACCATGGAAGGAACAACTTTTAAAACTTCTGCTGAAATCGCCATTGAAACCGAAAGAAAGGGCAGCTTCATATCGTCCAATTACATTATTGAACGGACTCGGAAAAGTTTATGAAAGATTGCTAGCAGGCAGAATTACACAGTACGTTAAAGAAAACTGTGAGTGGTCTGAAAACCAATATGGGTTTACAGCAGGGAAAGTTGGTGGAATCTGTACACCAATCTAGATCAAAATATTGGTTCGGTATCTTTGTAGATTTCGCTACGGCATTTGATAGCATAGACTGGCATAGTGTTCTTATGTGACTGAACAGTTACAGTAAAATCAGCATGTGGGAGTATTACCAGACAAGTTGTAAGAGGCTGCCCACAAGGGTCAGTCCTTGGCCCATTAATGTGGAATTTAGTCGTAAACAATTGGTTAAAACTGGACTATAACAAAGTTGTTATGATCGCATATGACTTAGTTTTGCTGGTGGACGGTGACTTTAGGCTCTAATTAGAGGAACGATCACACTTCATTTTGTGGGAGCTGAGTACCTGGTGTAAATTGCACAGACTTGTAATCTCAACAGAAAAGAGCAAAACTGTGTTTTTAAACGGACATCTGTCTATTACGAGAAATCCACAATGCCGGAAAGACGGAGTGTATCTATAGTGTGTGAAAACCATCAAATATCTAGAAATTCAGATTGATAGACAGCTACGCTTAGTCTCACACATCAACTACATCGCTGAGAAGATTCGTAAATTTGTTGGTATGATTGGCTGTGTAACTAGGAAGGAGTAAGGGATAAAAGGCAAGGCACTGAACCTATTTTATGAGTGTATTTTCTTGCCAATTGCAAGCTATGGTGCACATGTCTGGCTAGATTGTGCGTTGGAAAAAGGCAAATGTTAGCAGAATTTTCAATTCAACGGACATGTTACAACTTAGTATGTCTTGTAGGAATGTGTCAAATGGGGCCTTACAGGTGACAACAGGACGGCTGACGCTGGATCTGAACTTAGTATTCAAATCAATGTGCTTCTATCTGCGGCGCAGACAGCCATAAGAGCGGATATCAATTGAAATTCGTTGTGACGATGGTTATAATGAGAAGAGGAAACGATTGTGGACTCTTCTTATTGATCGGTGGCAAACAGATGGAAAAACTGCACCAAGGGTTTAATAACCAAAACGTTTCTTCAAAGCATCAAAAAATTCGGGAAGGGTATGCCAAGTTGGTTTCAAGCAAATCTATATTCAACATTTCTGTTTACGGTACATGGGTCCTCCTTTGGAAAATTAAATGATTTAGGTATTTCAGCACTTTCATCGTGTACTTGTAGAGAAAGAGAAGACTGGGTACATCTTCTGTTTAGGTGCCCCGAATACCAAAATCTACGAGAGGAATTGATTAATGGAGCACCCACCGTGCAAACACTGACTTCTGGATGTGAGGCCCTTCTACTGAAGACAAGGGCAGACCTTGATGCTTTCCAAATTTTTGCCGTACAAGTTTTTAAGAGACAACGAGTTCTGCTCCAAATGGAGCAAGAATAATGCTGATAAAATTAGTTGAGTACTTCCGTGGCACATCAATTTTACTTGAATGAAACGGATGTAGCACATTAAATTTTTTTCGTGACTCAAACTGATACATGTAGAATGTTTCTGTAAGCTGCGGCAATCAAACCGGAAGAGGTGATTTGACCACAGATGACACTCGTGTAAAACTCACATCTTCTATTGTATCCTTTATGGAGGTGAAATATCTTCTTCTTCTATCCTCTTCAGTAGTAGGTGACTATTTCTTCCTTAAAAGGTGAACCATGCAACATCGTATTGAAAACAATTTCAACCATGCCGTGAAAGCTCCTATAACATTTTCTTGAATGATCCTTGCTTCATGAGTTGATCCTCCTGCTAAATCATAGAGAAATTATAATTCCAATGTGTCACCAGTTCCTACAACATGATGTCCTAAGGTGAGCTGTTTCATTTGTCGATTATTAGATTACAGCAAGGAGGTTCCTTGTGCCGTGGACGACAGCTGTTCCTGATACTGCAGGCACGAGCTTTGGCAGCTGCTAGAAAATCACTAATGATTCAAGAGGAGTAGTAAAAATAGGCCAGACAAACATCCCTAATTTGCCCACATTTCATCAGCGAGTACTCTTTCAAGGCGGAGTATTCGAGGACAGATGCTTCCCTGAGTGGTATTTCAACAATGAGTACTCGACGAGGATAGGTGATTCATGTTGTGCATTTCATCACTGATTAGTCTTTAAAGTCGGTGCACTGGACGAGTCGATTGGAAACGTCAACCTCTAACTAAACATATTTCAACGCATATGAAGTTGATGCATTTGCAATAAATCTGTGTTCATCTAACTACAATTTACTGATGAGAATACTTTTCCGGCCTGACTGCAATTTACTGACGAGAATAGCTGAATGGTGTGGAATTCAACTTTCCTGGTAATATTTCATTTATTAAAAGACTTTTCTTTATCAGACTGGACATTACATTGAAACTGTATGCACTGACAGCAATTTCACACTAGCTACTTTCCGCATCAGGGACTACAATTTCATTTTATATAAACTGCAGTTCTTCAATGTCTTATAATTGTGCTGGAACATAAAGTGCAGATCTTCAATATCTTGTAATGGAACGGGAATTAGTGATGTAAGTCTTAAATATCTGTATAGTATTGTGATTAGTGGCGGTCCAAGCCAGGAAAGCTGGCTTGGACCGCCTAGTACAATAAATAAAAAAAATTAAAAATAATAAAAATTTCTTGGTATCAGATAAATACCATACCCTGCCATCATGTTTCTTAGTCAATCCCATTATGGGAAGCAGATGATCTTTCCAATTTTCAGAAAGGTGTTATTAATCTTGGCTTCATACAGTGTTGGCCAAAAAGGATGGTTGAGATATATCCAACAAGGTTAGGTTGGAAAGCTTCTTATTTTGGCAGCGTATTGGCAATAGGTATTGTCTTCTAAGATAAAACTTTCGGAGGTTCATTTGCTTCTATGTACAACTGTGAACTGGCGAGGTTCTGTGGGCACCTAGTGCAAAACGGATTTGGATGGTGCTCAGAGATCGTAAGATGATGTTTTTTTATTTGAAGCATACTACAGCTCCACAATGTAATCATGGAGCTATAGTATGTTGAGAATTCTGTAAGAAGGATATTTAATTTCTGGAAGCAGGTAGTGGAGTTACGGTAGCGAAGAATTATGTACTAAATGCCACCTGGTCCAGCAGAAGTACTTCGAAATTTTGGACAGCTTCGTTGAGTTCGGTAACAGTGAATGGTAGGTTATAGCAATATAAGTGATTTGTAGCAAAGTTAATTTTATATTGTTCCACAGACTTCTTTGTGCCACTAAATGAGTCGTCATAAGAAGTAGAGTATAAAGTGGCAGTTAATGTTTCAGCTACTGCCTTTGCAATGCCGATCGTGGAATAAATATGTTCTCCTTTCAAAGACTATATTGGGAAGGAAGTTTGTTGACACTTTCCACTAAGGTTGAGGATCTTTTTCCAGATTATTCTGGGCTCAGTCTGCAGATAGTCAGAAGTAAATCTAATCCACGCATCCTACTTTACTTTCCTATGAATTCGGCGAGATTCAGCTTTGAGTAGTCCATAATTTATAAGATTAATTGTGGCATGTCGTGAAAAATGTTCCATGATTTCTTTTGCTTCCTTTTGGCAACCACCCATTACATCGTTGTCCACTTGTCCACCAACCATTACATTGTTGTTTATTGATATCGGTATTGGCAGCCACTCTGCAGTAGCTGATCTACTACACTATTGTGCAAAACTTAAACACTATTTCTAAAGGTTACAACCACAAAATCTTTACTTAAGGTACTCTTTACTGATGAGAGTAGATTCAGTCTCAGTAGCGATTCTGGATGTCAGCTAATCTGGCGAGAGGTTGGCACACGGCATCACCCGCAAACATCACTGAAAGGGATCGATATGGAGGTCGAGGTGTTCTCGTCTGGGGAGGCGTTATCGTGGATGGACGTACACAACTCCAGATACTGGAAGGCGCTACTGTAACCAGTGCACGCTACTTTACTGAGGCAATCCTTCCCCATGTGCGTCTGTTCCGAGGTACCATTGGCCCCGAGTTCGTGTTTATGGATGATAATGCCACACGCCATTGCACTGCAGCTGTGATATGCTTTTGGAAAGTGAGAACATTGTTCGTTTGGATTGCCTGCCCGTTCCCCTCCGATCTAAATACCATCGAACACATATGGGACGCTCTGGGGAGACGCCTAGTGGCACGTCCACACCCACCAGAAAATGTTCACCAGCTGAAGACGGCGCTGACAGAGGAACAGACGATGTTACCGTAAGAACTTATCAACAACATTGTTCTAAGTAGGGACAGGTGGTGCAAAGCCTGCATCGACAGAAGAAAGTGGCCATACCTCCTATTGAGGACCACCTCTTCCCTTTGTTCCATCTTTGGCAGTGATGCATCTGTATCATAGCAGCCAGTGGTATGTTGCCATTTTTGAATAAAGTCCCTCTGTACCATTTTGTTTCCGTTGTGCCGGGGTTGTTTCCTTCATTATTTCTGTACCTCACGAGGTTCCTTTGGTATGCTTTTCCCATACCCAGGCCACTCCTATGAGAAGCTACAGTTGAAAATCTAACTGGTCCTTAAATTTGATTACCTGGCGAGCATGAATCTTTCAGTCTCGTGGAAGAGCGTCCAGCTCGTGAGCCATGCATTGGAAGCAATTTTATCTATGTGACCTTGATGGAGATCATTGTAGTGTCTGCCATGGAGTGTCTTCTCTGCCCATCTTTCTAGCTTCGTTTGTGCCTTCTGGTTGGGGAGGACTCCTCGCTTAGGTTGAGTGGGGTATACCGCTTGTCTATCTTCCTTATGGCCTTCTGGAGTACTGCTGGTTGTTTCTGAAAGTAATCCTTCAGGTTAACTATCGCTCTCTTCTGTTGCTCAATGAGGCTATCAGGCCCCTTCCTCCTCCTTTCCGGGCAATTGTCAGTCTCTCCACGGCAGATTTCGGGTGGAGTTGGCGGCTCTTGGTCATCACTGTCCTTGTCTTTCTTGTGATATCCTCCAGCTCGGTGTTAGTCCAATATATTGCTACAAAGCACACAGGGGGAGTTGTTATTATTATTATTACTCCCTAAATAATAATATATTTATATATTATATACAAATATATTATTATATAAATATAATAATATTATTATTATCAGTTTATTTATCTAATACCCCTGTGCAGGCATTATCTAGCAGGGTGGCTAATACAGACATCCTACAAATTAGACTGCGACATTGAAAATCAGAAAATACATAAGAATAAATACAACAGTCATTTGACACAAAAATCGATCATTACAGATGATTAAGGGTTCATGGGCACAAATTCCACAAATGTATACTCTCTTCTTCATTAAATGTGTAGTGTAGTATACAAGTCCGCTGCTATCAGCTTCCTGTAGGCTTTGTCATGACGTATCTGTTCGGGTCGATTTTGAAATCTCTAAAGAGACTAAGAGTATTGGCAGGAAACAGACGCCTTAATCCCTCCGTGTGATGTAGAGCGCTTCGGAGACTATGAGGGTAGTAGAGCCGGGTTCCAGGGCGTGGCCTGACCACAAGATTATCAATTTGTGGAGCATCTAAACTCCAAGTCAGAAGTTGTGCAAGAGTGCTAATGTTACGCATGGTGATCATCTGTATCCATGGAGCTACGTTTAAGTTTGTATACAGTATGGATTTTCAAATTGTAAAGGGCTTCCCGGTAATCCTATTCAACCATCGGAGCACCCAGTATTCCACGCTGAAAAACTTCCTAATATAGGTATTTGGAGCAGAGTACCAAATACTTGAGGCATAGAGGGAAACAGGAACAATATATCTTTGCATGTATTGGGTCACTAGTTATTGATTCCGAATCCCAGTTATCTCCTATCTTACAGCCCAAATGGCAGCGAGAGTTTTTGTTCTGGTGTTCTGAAATTGCCTTTTAGAGGTAAGGCACTCATCCCACGTCAATCCAAGATCAGTGTAGGTGCTGACTTTCATAATCTGTGCTCCATTTATAGATAACTGAATTCTATTCTTTATCTTCTTATTAGTTATTGTCAGTTGTGCTGACTTCTCAGAGTTTAAGCATAAACCTATTTTACCTAAATATAAATTCAGTTCATGAAACTGAGCGTTGGCGTGCGAATTGACGTCAGACACAAGGGCGAGTTCGCTAGAGACACCAAAATACTTAATGTCATCGGTGTATGAAATAAAACTATGATTCTGCGATAGAAAAGGTTCCAGAGCGGCCACGAAAAGCAAAGCTGATAAAACACCTCCCTGGGGGATTCTCCAAGTGAATTCTTGATGTTATACAATTAGGTTTCTTGGCTTCTAAATGGTCTTGATGATCTGTAATAATTTGTCTTCAATGCGGAAATAAACTGACAAAATATTTTCAAGGGAAGATAAGGAAACTTTATCAAAAGCTGCCTTAATGTCAAGGAATATGATATTAATTTGGACCTTTTCATTTAAAGCTTGTTTTACTCTGAAGAGAGTCTCCAACAAATTAGTAATAGTGGTTCTTCTTTGTACTCCAGTATGGAGGTGGAGTGGCCTGTGCGCAAAACACTGTTTGGTTAAAGCAGGGAGAATGGTTTTTTCAAAGAGTTTTTTTTCGCTTTTCGCTGTTCGCTTTTCAAAGCGAACAACTGATCGACATGGGCCGACAAGATGTTATACTTGTATTATGGTTCTAGGGTCAGCGACTAAGGCAATATTGCGCCGTATGTACTGTCTGTAAATTGTGTGTTCTGTGGTCGATTTTCTGTTTGCTGGACGAAAAACCATGCTACCTTTCTTCTGAGACCAACTAACTCAGCCACGTTGTGATGTGAAAAAGGCCCATAAAATTGCTCACGTCATCGACTGGACTCGAACTCAGGTCTTTTCCACTCCGGTGTGCAGAAGACGGCGATTTTACCAACTGTGCCATCCACGCGGATGGAGACAAAAGTGAGAGTAATACCGAGAACAATGCGGACAACTACTGCTTCTAGAGGTGCACAGCAAGTTTGGACGCTAAGTTCCTAAGAACTAAAATTGCTGTTCCTCCTCTTCCCAGGGACTCAAGACATCTGTCACGTCTATGCAGGATATATCTTGAGAAGTGGGCAGTTAGTTGATTAATGCTTCTTGTAGACAAATGCTGGGCAGGATAGGATCATACTGATGTATTATATATTTAAATTCATCTAAACTGTTTTTCTGCACTATTTGATTTTAGATTTAGTGACCTGACTGCTTTATCGATACTCTTTAAATCTCTCGCTTTGGAAGAAGTGGACGACCAACATATCTCGTCATCAGCAAGGAGAACTGTATCCTCATTATATGATTTCTCATCAATGTCCGTATTGCGATCTTCCAAGCAGGATTTGGACCTTTCTCCTTTGCCAACAGTTATGACTTGGGGACATTATCAAATAAAGTTTTATTAGTAGAATTTGTCATACTGTTTTCTCTTAGTGTCTCGCCAACCATGAGAGTGATCTGGCCCATTGAGAAAGAGAAACTGTAATATCTGTCTATGTTTAAAACTCTTTCGTATTTTTTGACTGCAATGGTGTATGATTTGGAAGGCATCAAGTGCAATATCTATTAACGTGCTTCTTGGTTTCAGACACTTTTCTCTACTTTGTACTTTAGAATTTTCTTTCCCAATTTCAAAAGACTATCCTGATTAGATTATCAGCAGTCTTTTGAGCCACACAAGGGACGGGTAGATTGATTGATTTTACTGGCGCAAAAACGACTGTGGTTATACTGCGCCAGGAAAAGTTAAAATACGAAAAACGATAGCTTCTGGTAACCTTTAAAAAGGTTACTTCATCAAATTATTATATATATATGGATAAATAGAAGCAGTATAGGTTTAAAAATAAATTATATAACTTAGATATGTGTGTATATATTAATGGCTTGTAAAAACTTTAAAAGTATTGACACGCACATAGTTGCTGTCTGATTAAAGCTGACTGAGCGTATAAGGCCCAGTCGGATGAGTAAAAGGAGTAAAACATATATTGCGAACATGAGTAAAATCAGCGCAATCGATTAAAATATGCTTTATAGATAAAATGGTATCAAAAGAGACACACATGGGAGGGTCATCTGCCCTCAGGAGGAACGAATCTGTTACATGGCTGTGTCCTATGCGAAGTCGAGCAAGAACTTCCTCGCTACAATTCCTGCACAAACTAGACTGCCATGTTTCAATTACAGGCTTCATCTGGTATAATTTATTTGTTCTCTCTCTATGCCATAGTTCTTGCCATTGGGAGAATATCTTGTTGTGTATTAACTCTCTGTAGTCTGTATAGGGGACTGACAGGCAAAGATTATCAGTGGGAGTTGCTGATTTGGATGCCGTGTAGGCCAGTTCATTTCCTTTAATCCCAATGCTGCTAGGAATCCAGCAGACACGAATATCAAACTTGCGTTCATAAAGAGATGTATCTTCTGCTGAACCCGACAGAGAACTAGATGGTAGGTATGTCTCAAAGATAATAGCTTGTAATATCCTCATAGAATCGGAATATATTATTGACCTTTGATATTGACTAGTTCTAATGTGATTCAAGGCTAACCCTATAGCACGCAGGTACATGCTACAAACAGAAAGAATCTGCTGAGATATGATAGTGTCTGGAAAGACAACAGCAGATCCTTCAGATGATTTCGACTTCGAGCCGTCTGTGTAAAGTGGTAGGAAGTCAGAGTGTTCAGCTAGGTGTGCTGAATAGAGCTCCAGGTAGACAGATGATGGAGTGTCCAACTTTCCCAGTACTTAAGGGGAAAGTCGCATGATGGAAAAAGAGCATTCCAGGGCGGAAGAGTTTGCTTTGGTGTTTGTGCAACCTTGTCTACCGTGATGTCAAACTCTCTTAGTAGCTCTTGGACACGAATACCAAAAGGTCGGTTAGCAGTCTGGCGGGCATTGCACAAATTTTCCCAACGTGGCTCAAAAACGGATGGCCACGTAGGCTGATCTGGCAGGGATTTCAGTTTAAAAGCATACTTTAAAGACAACTGCTTACGTCTAAGGGAGAGTGGCGGTTCATTTGCTTCGACGTATAAGCTCTGGACAGGAGATGTTCGAAATGCTCCAGTAGGGATACGGATAGCCTGATGGTGGACAGGGTCCAGCCATCAAAGGACACTGTCTCTGACTGAAGCGTATACCTGGGACCCATAATCTAATTTTGATCGTACAAGTGCACGATAGATACGTATTAAAGTGTACCAGTTTCCTCTCGAACGCGTAGAGGACAGAGAACGAAGAATATTTAATCCTTTCGTGCACTTTTTACGGAGTTACGAATATGTTCTAGAAAGGTCAAACACGAGGCTTAATTCAGGTTCATGATGAAGATTACGTTTCCGACAAAAGTGTATGCAAACGGTGTTCTGCGGCGAGAACCTGGATCCATTAGCAAGTGCCCAAAAATTAAGTAGAATTATGACTTGTTGCAGTTCTCTTTCAATAATCCTCATGTTGCATGACTGAGAAAATACGCTGAAGTCATCAACATAGGAGACGCTGTTTACAGTTGGTAGAAGTTGTTCTGTGAGGGAATTTCTTTGATGGCGAAAAGCGTGACACTTAATACTCATCCTTGTGATACTCCCTCCTCTTGGCAAAAGGAACGAGAGCGTGACGATCCCACACGAACTTGGAAAGACCGCTTGGCTAAAAAGTTTTTAATAAAAATATGGAGATGCCCTTTAACACCAAGGCTATGCAAATCTTTTAAGATGCCGAATCTCCAAGTTGTGTCATAAGCTTTCTCCATGTCAAGGAATACCGACACCAAATGTTCTCGTTTAGGAAAACATCCCGGATAGATGTTTCCAGTCTAAGTGATCAAGAGTTAACCTGTTTTTTCGGAAGCCGCACTGGATGCTGCAGATAAGGTCGTTTGATTCTAAATACCATACCAAACGAAAATTAACCATTCTTTCCACGATTTTGCACAGACAACTAGTCAGGGAGACAGGACGGTAATTAGTAGGGAATTCAGGATTTTTTCCAGGCTTGGCAAAGGCAAGAACGGTTGTCTTGCGCCAGGCATCCGGAATCTACTCTTCAATGAAGATTCTGTTATATAGAATGAGCAGATGATCCATAGATTTTAGTGAAAGATGTTTAATTATTTCATAATGATGCCATCTGGTCCAACAGCACTTGCCTTAGAAACGATAAGAGTTCTTTTCATTTCCTGTTTAGTAAATAGCCCGTTGTAGGGATAAAGACCCATTGAGGTGAAATTAGGCGCCTGTTTTTCGATTTTGTGTGTCAGGACCAGAAACTCTGGGGATCAGGAAGATATCGCAGAGATGTTTGAAAATGTTACACCAAGGGCATTGGCTATTGCAGTTGGGTCTGCAATAGTGCATCCATTATATTCCAGGATCGATTAAGGGTGAGATGAATATTTTCGTTTAATTTTCCGGATTTGGCATTGATAACAGGTTGTGTTTTAAGTTCTTCAGTAATTTCTTCCTCCGGAACACTAAGGAGATCGCATTCTGAAGTAATTCCTTTAGAGGTGTTTAAAGTTATGTGCGGAGTTAAAGAAATCGGAAGGCCTTCAAGAGCTGCTTAGAATGGTTGGGATCAGATTTCTCGAGGGTATTAGGTTGTTTGGTTGTTGTAGGTATTTTAGGCGCTTTAGCAACTTAGGCCACATTGCGTGGTATATATGTCCATAAATTGCGTGTCTCTGTGGTGGATTTTCTGTTTGCTGAACGACAAACATGAGTTTGCAAGAATAAAAACCATGCTGTCCTCGCGTGAGACCGACTAATTCAGCCACGTTGGGAAAAATACCAAGTGCATCTTGTGAATATCTTTTTCTTAAAGAAAACATTTTTTCAGCTATTTAATCATCTTAGACTATTTAATTGTTTAAACAGCCGAAATTATTTAATCCTGCAGGTAATCTCTTAATAAATACGCTTTTGTTGTAGTAATAGTAGTAGTGGCATGCGATGCAAGAAAGCAAGTGTATGAGCTTATGCAGCATCAGCCGGAAAAAAAAAAAAAAAAAAACCACACCATTCCCTCTAAATGCCTGTCAAGTTGCTCCTTAAATTTATTTAACCTATCAACTTCCACAACGACAGATGGAAGTTTGTTCCAGCAATTCCAGAATTCAGCGTGCTCAACCCATTCAAGGCGTTATACGCCTCAATGAGATCACCGCGCAGGTGCCTACTCTCCAGCCACTGCAATTTGCAGAACGTAAGGCTCTCTTGGTAGGAGGATCCCTTCATTCCCCTCACCAATCTTGTTGCCTTTTCTGTGCACGCTCAAGCAAATCTACATCCTTCCTAAAATGAGGCCTGCAGACCTGTGCGCAGTACTCAAGGCGTGGCCTGACCATTGCCTTATACAGAGGGACAATCACCTCCTTCTCCCTGCTAGCAAAATTCCTATATATCATTGACAAAACCCCATGACCTGCCCTGGCAGCCTGTCTGCATTGCTCAGAAAAACTTCATATCTGACTACACAATTACTCCCAGGTCTTTTTCATTTTCTACCCCTTTAAGTGTAGTACCATACAGTTGGTACGTTTCTCTGGGGTTACTTCTACCCATATGGAGTACTTTGATTTTTCTAAGTTAATCTTCAGTTGCCACTTCTCAGCCCATCTGCCCAAATTATCTAGATCCTGTTGCAGTAGCACACTGCCATTGCTGTCATTAACAACCCTGCCAACCTTTGTATCATCTGCAACCTTCGATACTAAGTCTGATATACCTTCATCAATATCATTGATAAATATACAAAACAGTGGACCTAACACCGAACCCTGTGGGACTCCACTAATAACATTAGTCCACGAAGAGCAGCACTCATTGATTACCACCCTCTGTCTTCTCCCACTTAACCATCCTTTTATCCATTGTAGCAACTTACCCTTAATACCATTCTGCTCCAATTTGTACAATAGTCTTCCATGCGCAACAGTGTCAAAAGCTTTCCTGAAATCCAAATATATGATATCAAAATTATTTTTTGCATCCAGTTCCTTTGTATGTTGTAATGCTATATCGTTTATATGATTGTAACTCTAACTTCTAACTGTTTTATGTGGGTTAGCGATATTAATTATTTTGCTATGTACCGTATAAGCCAGTAAACTATTTATTTATTTTTTGAACCTTTGAAGTTAAGAATATGATATTTATCAGAATTGATTTCGAAACTATTTTTGAGCCAGATATTGAAATTGTTTAAGGCGAGGTGCAATGAACAGCACTGGTTTAATGTGCTACATGATGAGTAAAACCTTAATATCATCCTTGTATATCAGAATTTTACATATAATAAATAAAAGTGGCCCGAGGGAAGAGCCTTGCAGTACTCCAGTATAAAACGTAATGTCCTTAGAGAGCGAACAAGACAGTTTCATTCGACATACTTTACTTGTGATTTAATCCATGATTTCGGTTAATAGGAGCTTAGTAATTCCACGAACAATTAGTTTTTGTTTTAACATGATTAATCAAATCAAAAGCCCTAAAGAAGTCATTCAAAAGCCCTTCCATTTTTCATGATAACATCATGAAAAATGGAAGGGAGAAGATTCTGTCACAGTCCAGCAAGACCACTGAAGCTCGCTCCACGTGACTAGAGGATACTTGGATGACTATCTCGTCAGACATCACTGAAAACGTCACCAATGAACTTAAGTCATCAACAAGGGTTGAGTTTTGTAAGAAGCAGCTTCGTAGCGTAGCGTCTGTTTTCATGGTGAGAGCGAGTGACATATAAGGCAACACATCTGGATTAGGTCACGTAATCAATCTAGTCTTAGGCTCCTGTGAAGGTAACCCCGTGCTTAAATAAAAAGCAAACATTCTTTATAATGTTCTAGCAATAATCCTTATTTTATATTAATTGCCATATATTATATATATTAAAAAACGTAAGTAAGTTCTATAAAATCACTCTACACTCCGGATTTCTTTAAAATTCGGCAAGTTTACAAAATAATCTACATTTTGCAATCCGGAAATATTAAGAAAGAAATCCATATCGTGTCAACGATCTCATTTGTCTTTAAGAATCCAAGAAAAAAACAGCTACATTTCTCCCTTTTATAAGATGCCTGCAGGCTTTAATTTGTTTTTGTGGGCAGCAAGGTTTAAAGGGCATAGATAATGCAATGGTCTTAATTAACAGGCAGAACAAACTCTATTCTTTAGAACGAGCTATTCTCTTTCCAAAGAACAGAGTTTGTTCTGCCTATTAATTAAGAATAACTCAGAATACCAAATAACTCAGACAGATTGCGAAAAAGATCCATCAAAAATACTTACACCGGATTTGAACTCAGGTCTTTCCCAACGGTGTGCGGACGGTGATTATACGATGTATCAGCCAAATTACACCAGTATGCCCTCGTACCAGCTATACTACCAACGAGGGCATATTGGCGTAATATAGCCTAAGATTTCTTCTGTAGGCAGTTGAAGACAGTAGACGCATTTATGGTGGATCAGGCGAAGGGAACTAGCATCGGGTGTATGGTAGGCATAATTTTTCTTTAAAAAATTTATTGGCTAGTAAATAACGATTGTGTGTAGTTGAATTTTTGTAATACGTTGTGAATTTAAATATTGTAATATTACCTAAATAGGGGTTGTTATCAGAACCACTTATAATACAAAGTCCAAGGACTTGGACTCGTTACTGAGATGGAGATGCCTACGGGCATTTCCGGTTTGAGTTAGGATTTTGTCAATTCAATAATATGTGGCATGTACTGTAGGAGCGGTCTAGTAGACAAGCCAAGCTCAACTGACGATTCTTTCCTTTTCGCCCAATGTAAGGAATGTATCGATCTCAAATTAGAACGTGGTGCAATAAGAGAAGAATTTGAGTCACTGAAGAAACGGGTGCTTTTCCTAGAAACAAATGTAACTGAGAGCTTATCAGGACTCAAGTCTCTCTTGACCTGCCAAGTGATGCACCACCAATTACGGTCCAAAAGAATGCTCTGGTTAAAGGAAATTTAGTTTTATAGGGAGACATTTGTCAGAGAACGGGTAACCTTTTTGAAATAAAGATAGGTGAACCACAATGAGGGCGCGTTTGCCGGGAGTAACATTATTATTTTTTATATTTAACAGTGATATTGATGAAGGTATATCAAGCTTAATGTCAAACTCTGCAGATGATACAAAGGTTGGCAGGGTTGTTAATAACAGCAATAACAGTATGCTGCTGCAACAGAATCTGGAAAAGTTGGGTAGATGGGCTGAGAAAAAGTGACAACTGAAGTTTAACACTGACAAATACAAAGTAGTGCATATGGGTAGCAGTAACCCCACAGAACTGTACCAACTGGGTGGTGCTACACTCAGGGTAGTGGAGAATGAAAGAGACCTGGGATAAGTGTTCATTCAGATATGAAGTTTTCTGAGCAGCGCAGACAGATTTCCAGAGTAGGCCATGGGGTCTTGTCAATGATATACAGGAATTTCGCGAGCAGGGATAAGGAAGTGATTACCCCCTTGTATAAGAAAATGGTCAGGACACACCTTGAATACTGCGTACAAGTCTGGAATCCTCATTTTAGGAAGGATGTAGAGGTGCTATAACGAGTACAGAGAAAGACTACAAGACTGGTAAAAGGAAACAAAGGGGTGCTCTTATGAAGAAACGCTGAAATTCTGTAAATTGAAGCTTCTGGAGACTAGGCACCTGCGAAGCGATCTGATTGAGGTGTGTAAGGCCTTGAATGGATTGAGCAGACTCAGTGCTGATGGGATTCTTCCTCTTGCTCAGATTACAAACCTCAGGGGGCATAAATTCAAACTGAGGAAAGACAGTTGTAGAATAGATGTGCGGAAGTTTTCCTTTAGCCAGCGTGTAGTTGATTACTGGAACAAACTTCCATCTGCTGCTGTGGAAGTTTATAGCTTAAATAAATTTAAGGCAGAACCAGAGAAACATTTGGAATGAATGGATTAGTGAAATGGGAAGATTTTTTTTTTTTTTTTTTTTTGGCTGATGATGTACGAGCTCGTAGAAGCTTGCTTTTTTGCATTATGTGCCTCTACTAATGCTAATGCATTGCAACAAACAAAGAGCGAATTTCCTCTGCGTAAGGAGGAGGGTCCATTTTCTGTATATCCAAAGGAGGCTCAGGCGTTCCAAACGCATCGCTACTACACATGAACGTCAAGTGGTTATGGATGAACAACCTTCAAACAGTGGGCCCAGTCAACCTTCCACCCTGATCTGGAAAAACATCCTCCCCCTCCCTATAGCGGCCATCAGAGATACAGCCAGTATTCACTTTCGCATGTTAAGATCTCGAGATATATGATAATAAAAGCGATTAACAGCCTAACCAACTAACCTACAGTTGGTGCAGGCGGATTTCCACTCCTCATTCTGAAAATATCTGGTTTCACACCTACAATATGGAATATCTATCACTCCCTACCACTACCAAAAACTAACAAACCGAATGGCCTAAAAGGTTACAGAGAAATCTCCATATCCTGTGGGCTGCTAAAAGTTAAAAAAAAAAAAAAAAAAAACGATCCAATCCACCTTAAACACTGTTTCAACGGACGACCACAGCATCTCCATACTGTTATTCCTAGAAGGTCCACATTGTCTCATCTCGTGATGACCAGCTGGGAAATCCAAAAAAGCCCTAAATGCAAAGAAATAACTCTAAATCGTATTCCTGGACATACAAGCAGCTTTTGACACACTTTGCACGACAGAGTGAAAATTTTGAAACATTACTTCAGAATCGAAGGAAATTTACTTGTTATTCTGAATCAACTTCTTAACAACAGGAAAATTCTTATCAAATATAACCATAGACTGGAGAGCACCACAACGACCTCTGTTGACATCCCACAAGAGGAGTTCTTTTCTCATGGTTCTTTGTCACTGCCTTAGAGCCCTTCTTTGCGAAGCACCCAAACTTCCTCTCACATGCTGATGATCTCAAGATGCTCATGACATCAGATGATCCAACAAAAGTAGATGATGTCTCGGGCTAAAGTTGAATCCTCAGAAAGCAGCTCAGATGACCTTTACAAAAAAGAAGACAAAGAATGAAATAACACTCAAAATTAACGTGACCACCATTGAAAAAGCTCACTCTCACGCCGATTTGGGGTTGATGTGGGATGACGGACTAACCTTCAAAGACCACCTCAATACGACGAGGCAGAAAACGCTCGCGGCACTCTGGGCAATCCGACAGGAGCTGGTGGGTCTTAGGCCTCGAGGATTCCTCTTGGATTATGTCCAAATAAATTTAATCCCAGTACCGCTCTATGCATCTGTGCTTTCATCAGAGGCCTCCTCTGCTCAACTGAAGAGATTTCTTGAGACAGAGTACTGAGCTCCTGAGATGGTTAAACAGGGCGATGGGCTACCCTTTTAACATCTCTCGGAGCGTGCTCTACGCAAACTTCGGCATGAAATCGTGGGATACCATCATCAAGGAGAGGAATCTGTACACATTGGCACAACTTCTTTGTGGCCGAATGGATTCACCTGACATCTGGGAATTGACGAGAATCCCTCGGACCACCGAACCAGGTGCAGTGCCACACCATGTCTTAGATCTTCACTACCTAGGATCAGTTTTTCCGGCGAATACGTTCGGACCATATAATTCCCTGGGAATTGAGGCCTCACCTTTCTGTAGCTCGAAGTGCTGCAGACAGGACACCCTGAAAGAAGCGTATAAACTATAACTATTGACTGTACCACCTTAACAGTTTTGAAACTTCTGTGTCTGTTAGCTACTTGTTGGTTGATATTTTGTGTAACGGCACAAGGGCTACTAAGGCCATATTGTGCCTGATTCTATTAAGAATCAGTCACAATATGTCCTTAGTATATTAAGAACTCGGCGATATTTGCATTGTCTCCAATCAAATGAGGTAATGTTAAGTCCACTTCTAAATATAGTGCGTTTTCCATTCTTTTAATTCAATCAATGTTTCAATCAAACCAGACTGTTGCGGAGTGTCCACTGATGTGGAAATAAAAATATGTTAATAATAATAATAAAAAGTCTAAATAACTTCAAAGGATGTGTCAGGGTAGTAAAGTACGGAAGAATACTTCTCTTAACTGTGTCTACAGCAATGTCAGGAGAGTTATCAACGAAATGTGTGAATTCTAACTCCTGGTTAAGAACAAATGCTGACATAACAGGGCTAACAGAAACATGGTGCCACCCGGAAATTGGGGATGACGAGTTCCATTATGATGTGTTTAATGTATTTAGGGAAGATAAAAGAGGTGGTTGGGTCATGCGTCTCATCAAGAGAAGCCTGAGCCCGAAAAGAGCTTTGGCTGAATCAGAAGTTTCTTCTGCCAGCATAGAATCTGTGCACTGTGAATTAGTTGGAAGCAAATGTATAATGAGAGTAATAATCACCTACAGGCCAGGAGATTGTGAAGAGTATGACGAGAGTCTCTACATGCAGATGCAATGGACGATCAAGCCTGAACGTCTTATTACAATGACTTCAGTCTGCTCCTAACTGATTGGAATAAGTGGGAGAGAAAGTCGCTATGGGGAACAAAATTTTTAAATAAACTCGATGACGAACAAGTTAGTGCAAAGCATCATTTTAGTTGGTAATACATATATCATGCAATGAATGCCTTCACAACAAGTTTCCTGGCCTTGAATAAGCAATACTTCCCCATCGAGAAGGCTAATGTTGCATATTGTTGACGGACACCAACACCCAGGCAGCACCGTTTCAAAGGTTGTTGGCCTCTCATCGGTGGGCGGGTAGGTACTCCGGTGATACAATGAGTGACAACCCAGTTATGAAGTTTAACATGCCATCTGGGGGTGGCATCCGCCGAGAATAAGTAGCATTAGTCTTCTCTGATGGTGAAGGGTTGCTTATTCGCGGTAGTGCAATGACAATCAACTCGTCGTGAAGGCATTCACAATATGAGATGTGCCAAAAATGATTCCATTTCAAGTATTTCTGTGATTTATTACAAACTAAAATGATGCTTTGCAATAACTTCCAACTCGTAAATTTCTCGTAGTCTGCTCTTTCAGCGCTAAACTGTTTTTAGCAATAAACTAAATGATTATTATTTGTATCAGTCTATCGGAGAAGTATTAGGAGTAAGAATGTTCTTGCCCACATCATGTAGCCAATTCATAAAGATGTTTCTAAGAATGAAGTCGGTAACCAAGAGCGGTTAGTGTGATCCAGAGACATTTAGAAAGAAATGGCATTCTGAAGGACACACACATCATGATTTGGTTAAAAGAAAATCATGTTTAACACGTATTTTTTCACAGTTACTAATGAGCTGGAAGTAGGAAACAATTTCGACACAGTTTATTTTGATTTTAGCAAAGTCTCTGACTCGGTCCCTCATTACAGGTGAACCATGTTGTGATTACTGTAAAGATTCTAAGATGGACTGCAGGGTGGCTTCAGGACAGAAGGTTATGATCAATGGATATTCTTCAGATTGGTGTAACGTCAGAAGTGGGTCCTCCAAGGATCGGTTCTTGGACCACTACTGTTTCTGATTTTCACAAACGACATCGACAAAGGGGTAGAAGGCGTGATGTTGAAATTTACACAACGTACAGATTGGTAGAATCGATAGCGATCAGTGCCAAGCAGGGCTCCTTCGGGATGACTTGAAAGACTTCAAAGATAGTCAGAGAAATAGCAACTACGTTTTAATGCAAGTTTAACATTTGGGGAATAATGTTATGTTATGTTATTTGGTTTTTAGGAGTATTAGCAACTAAGGCCATATTGCTCCTGGGATATGCGGTGGTCATTCTCTAACCTTTCCGCATCCTCCGTATTTGGTGGTCACGGGCTCGAACCCCGGTCTACATCAAGAAGCGTGTGCTACGCACTGCTGCTCCTACCCACCTGGCTACGGAGGCGCCTGGGGAATAACAACCCCAAAATAAATGATACAATTCCTGGGGTTGAAATAAATACTGTAGAGGAAGAGAGATGGATCTAGGAGTTACGATTTGAGCAGTGCAAGCAGGCCACCAGGAAAGCCCATTGTGTCCTATCGATGTTTTATTGAACATTATGTATTGTAGAGATAGGGAGGTCATAATCCCGCTGTATAAGGCATTGTAAGATTGCGTTTGAAATACTGTGTCCAAGATTAAAACCTAATCTGAAAAAAGACCTTCAGCTTCCTGAAAGGGTCCAACAACGAGCAACTCGCATGGTGAGATCGGCAAAAGGGCAACCATATGAGGAACGACTCCAATTATGTGGGCTACAGTGCTTGGCAACTGAACACCTCAGAGGTGACCTGATTGAGGTTTATAAGGCTGTGGGAGGGGATAGTAAAATGAATGAATGAACAGAATTTTCACTGTTATAAAGAATTCCAGAATTCGAGTGCATAAATTTAAATTATAGGGAGCTAATTTTTTTAATTTCAGAATACTGAAATTGTGTCTTAGAATACTGATACTATACTGCATATAATTAAACTACAAGCATATGAATATTTAAATAAATATGTTAGATCTCTTTTCGTCTCGTATAACTATATTTTAAGACATCACTTCACTTCATGTTTATTTTTGATAACGATCTCTCTCTAGCCACGTACTAATAGATGTAATCCGCGCACGTGGGTAACACACTAGTTAACCCGTAACTTAATTTTTATTTCACCTGTAATGACTACACATCACTACTATAAGAAAATGATGCCACTGCTGTTGAAAGACCTGCCACTGATAAGTCGTCAAGACCTCTGATTTCAGCATTTCCCTGTACTTGAACGCTTTGATTCACATGTCCGCCAATTGCCAGAGACGACATTCCTATGGAGATGGATAGAGCGTGTCGTGGTATAGGTCCTTGTCTTGCTGTTCAACTTTAATCTTTATTGCTACCAGGACACATGCAGCATCCAACAGTCTACTCTCACAGATGGATGACCTGTGATGCCGTGGTGTTATTGTGGTTCCAGGGACTGTACGTGGAGACTATTTGAGGTATTACTCTTTGGTGTCAACTGCTGTACCTTTTGGGATTGTTCAAGTCTGAGGAAAATTTAATTTCTTCGTTGTGACCACAATTCCTGGTTTAGATTAATACTTCTTGGATTGGACTTCTACTCAAGATTTTGAATCTTAATGATGAATCTATAGTGTCAATTGTATCCTTAGAGATCATCACGTCATTATGTTGGGATTTTATAATGTCAGACACCTTCATCGTATTGCATTGTGACATGGAAATTACATTTAGAACGAATTTACCCTCCATTAGGAAACCTAAGATAATTATCTTAGGTTTCCTAGATGTACAATTATAATTGTACACCAACACTATTCATCGGTACTGCATGGTAAATATGTTGCAGGGTTGCCACGAAAAGCTTGCTGGGACTGCATAGTACAATAAATAAAAAAGTTCTTTTGTTTGCAATAAAAGCATAGTTTGAAGATAACATCCAATTCCTTTGTTACGCTTACACTTCGAGCCTGTTGTAAAATAAAACGATTGCAGTCATATTGAAAAGTTATGAATACTATACAGAGGAAAGTTGGAGATTTCGATCGGATATACGTTATATGATAGGTATTGATGTTCTAGTCCTTACTGAAAGCCGGTCTACAGAATGATACCACCCAGAACAGGAAATGATGTTATAAAACTTTTTCATCTGTGATTTACTGTATATCCTGTGTACATGTGCTCCTTCTATACATTTTCACAAATGTATATATAAGTATATGTAAAACATATTCATGAAATTGGAACCCTCCTTCTGCTGCTTAAAAACAACCTCGATCCCACGACAATTCGAAGTGAATCCGAGCCCTACGAAATAAACTTATGGAAATTATAGATCTACAAGAAACCTTTTGAGTCTCAAAGCAAGTAACGCCCGTGGGGTATATGGTATATAACTTCAGTTATTTTGAGAAAGCGGCGAGGAAATGAATCTCATTAGCAGGGTTATCAATGACTTGCCCGCTTACAATACGTAAGAGTTCAACCTGGTGTAACCTCTTATTTTCTTTGCATTTACCCTTACATAAGGCAAACCTCTTTGTCCCCTTTTATTCCACTATTATCCAATAAATTCTCATACTCAGCCTTTGCTACTTAACTATTTCCTGCGGTACAGTTGCAGATCAAAATATAACTATTATCACTTGATCCACGATCTTCAAATATAAGCCTTTATGGTTAAACTTCAGAGGATTATGGGTGTATATTTATTTTCGTTTTTTTATGGCTTGGCCTTATGAGGCGAGCGAGCGCGCGCGCACACACACACACACGCACACACACACACACACACACACACACACGCATATACACTGTGCTGCCACTTTATTAGTAGACTCAACACGCTACTACCTACCTAGTAGCGTGTTGAGCCTCCTTTAGCCTCCAAAACAGCCTGAATTCGTCTAGGTATGGATTGAACAAGATGCTGAAAACGTTGTGCAGGAATGGAGTAACATGCAGACATGAGCGTGTCACACAGTTCCTTGAGATTCGACGGAGGTCTGCAGCTAACAGCACCTTCCAGTTCATCCAAAAGATGTTCAATAAGATTGAGATCCGTGGACTGAGCGGACCCCTCCAGCAAAGAAAAGTCATTGTCATGTTCCCGGAACCATTCCATAGTGATTCGGGCTTTGTGCACCGGCGCATTATTCTGCTGGAAGTAACCATCTGACTGAGGATAAACTATCAACATGAACGGATGCACTTGGTCACCAACGATGTTTAGGTACGATGTGGCATTCAGATGTGAATCTATGGGTATCAATGGACCCAACGTGTGCCAAGTAAACATTCTCCACACACAAACACTGCCCCCACCACCTTGAACAGTAGTCATCAGACATGACAGGTCCAGGGATTCATGTTGTTTTCGCTAAATTCTGAGCCTTCCATCAACATGATGCAACAGGAACTTCGACTCGTCAGACCAAGCAACTGTTTTCCAATCCTCGATAGTCCAGTGCTGGTGTTGCTGTGCCCACGGGAGGCATGCTCTCTTGTTCTTCATTCATAACAAAAGGTACGCAATCTGGCCGTCAGCTGTTGTAGCCCATTCGCTACAAAGTGCGACTAGTAGTCCATTGCGATATTTTGTTCTGAGCACCAAGGTTGTATTCTGATGTGATGTGCGACATTGCGGCCCGTCTGTTTTGCTTGCACAATTATAGCCTTCCTCCTCTGACCTCTCTCATCAACAAGCGAATTTCTTCCACAGGAGTGTCACTGATTGTTGTTGTTGAATTTAACGAAAAAGGCTGCTAGGGCCAAATTGTGTCTTTCTAATGGTGAGTATGAAATATTAGCTTAATTGTGATAACTATATTTTATGATATATTCCTATACGATTTAGGAAAGTAAATAATTCTTTTTCATTAGAATCATCGCCCAGAATCTGTAATAAATTTATTGTTGATTGTGTATTAGCTACTGATTTAAAGGTGTTTAAGCGGATATTTTGAAAGTGGGGACAGTCCACTAACAAATGGCGAATGGTCAGTTGTACTTGACATGATGTACATTGGGGAGCGCTGTCATTAGTTAATAGATACAGGTGAGTGAGATGAGTGTGCCCAATCCTTAACCTTCCTAAAATTATTTCACCTCGCCTGTTTTTTCGGAAGCTGGGTGTGCCACAGCTTTTGTTCCGGTTTTATTTGGTAGAGTTTATTTCCTGGATAACCTTTCAAGATTAATGACCAGCTGTTATAACATGCTTTACGGATAATGTGTTTGTAATCTGTATATGGAACTTGAAAAGTCTGCGAAATAGTGGTTTCTGGTTGTTTGGCTGCATGATCTGCTCTTTCATTGCCGGCTATTCCAGAATGTCCTGGGATCCAGCAGAATGTCACAGTTTGGTTCAATTCCTTACAGGCAAGGAACTTAGAATGAATCTGTTTTATTACAGGGTGAGAGGATTTGATATTAGTATTTATGGCAGAGACAGCACTGAGTGAGTCAGTGTGTATTAAAGCAGACGGAATTAGATGTTCAATAATGCGATCCAGAGCTAAGTTTATAGCATAGAGCTCAGCAGTGAAGATACTGCATTCTATTGGCAATGAGACAGAAGTGCTAAATGACGGGAAGATTGCAGCAGCACCTACTTGGGTCTCGGTTTTTGATCCATCTGCGTAGATTTCACATGCGTTTGAATTAGAAAGAGAGTAAATTGCATGTAACTGTGCGATATTGGAAGGAGACAGCGTGTTCTTTCCCCACTGTTGAAAGTAGTCATCATATGTTGCACAGATATTTTCCAAGGTGGATCTGGTGGTGTTTTGTCCTGAAATATATTGCTGATTTCTATATTCCATTATTCAGCCAGTTCCTTAAATCTAAGTAGAGCAGGTCGGTTTTCATTAGGTTTACTGAGGTAAAATGACTTAAAGGGAGATGTCCTCTCAGCCCCAACTGATGCATATCATTAATAATACCATGACGCCATGTGGTGCAAATGCTTTATGAATATCCAGATTGACCATCACTAGATGTTGCCTTCTGACGAAGGCATTACGAATGTTGGATTCAATTTTTACGAGTACATCAAGGATGGACCTGTTTTTACGGAAGCCATATTGGTGGTCAGAAAGGAGATTTTCGGAGTCTAGAATACAGGTGAGCCTCTTATGTACCATCCTTTCAAAGATTTTGCCCAAACAGCTTGTCAATGTTATTGGTCTGTAATTCTCAACTAGAGAAGGATCTTTGCCTGGTTTTGGAATAGCACAAATATAGGAATGACGCCATAACAGAGGATACGTATTTTCTGTGAAGATCCGGTTATAAAAGAGTAATAGTGTGTCGAGATCGGCTTCACACAGATGCTTCAGCATACTGTAGTGAATGCCGTCTGGTCCTGCTGCGCTGTCCGGAGATTTGCTCAAAGATTCTCTCAGTTCAGATAAAGTAAACAGCTGGTTATACGGAAGTGAAAGTCTAGTTGCGAAATTAAACTTATGATGTTCTGAAGCAGTTTTACTGCATTGAAAGGAGATCACATAAGAGGAACAGGCAGAAATGTTATAAAAAGATTCGGCTAAAGCATTTGCAATGTCAGTAGGAGAGGATAAGTCCTGCCCATTGCATTGTATTATCGGAGACTGCAGCAGTAGAAATTTCCCATAGAGAGCGTGAATTTTTTTCCAAATGATTCGAGTGTCAGTATTTTTGTTACTAGCTGAGGCGAATTTAATCCAGGAGTCACGTTTTGCTGTCTTCCTAATTTGTCTTGCTTTGGCTCTGAGTTTTTTGTACATAATTAGGTTGGCGGTAGTTGGAAATTCGCGAAACTAGTTCCAGGCACGGTTTTTTTCTCGTTTCGCTTTGGAGCATTCTTCATTCCACCACTAATTTTGGTGTACATGCTTGAGCTGATCAGATTTTGGAATATAAATTTCTGCTGCAGATAATATATGACTTGTAATGTGATCAATTACGTCATCAATATATTTTTGTTGTACATATAGTTTGTCAAGGAGAACACAAGTTGAATAGTTTTTGCAGTCTGCTTTATGAAATTTCCAAGGAGTATGGCCTTTAGGACATGACATCGTCTGTGTTTGAATTGAACTGATGATAGGAAAATGGTCACTGTGGAATGGATCATTTAGCACTAACCATTCCATGCTTGGAAAAAGAGAGGCTGAACATATGGATAAGTCTATGGCTGATGTAGTACCTGTAGGTAGTTTGATATGAGTTGCAGATCCAGAGTTTATGGTTATCCAGGAATATTTCTATTAATTGGCCTCTTCTATCCATGGTGGAAGATCCCCACAATGGATAGTGACCGTTGAAATCGCCGAGTAAACAGACTGGAGGTAGCAGTTGTGTGATAAGATTGTCAAGTTCAGTCTGGGAGCAAGGATAATTCGGTGGGATAGAAATAGATGCAAGGGTTAGTGATATGCCCATTGCTATCCGAACCGCTACAACTTCTAAAGAGGTTTGTAGTTGGAGATGTCTTGGCGGTATGTTAGTTCTGATAAGAATAGCCACCCC
This sequence comes from Mastigoproctus giganteus, assembly GCF_048544385.1. Classification (NCBI taxonomy): domain Eukaryota; kingdom Metazoa; phylum Arthropoda; class Arachnida; order Uropygi; family Thelyphonidae; genus Mastigoproctus; species Mastigoproctus giganteus. Next base: position 209,723,696 of record NC_143583.1, read on the forward strand.
ACCACGAGCAGGAGTGTCAGAATCCCTGTCTCGCCTAAACATAGAATAATTTTTAATTTTCAGAGAAAATTGTGGTGATAAAAAGGTTTCCTGTAAACATACACGTATTGCTTTAGTTTGTATGAGTAAATCATTCAAGTCATCTATATTACTGCGTACTCCTTTACAGTTCCATTGAAGGAATTTATTCATTTGTTGGATTTATTTGAGGAAGATTGATCTGACTTTTTTTTTCTGAGAAGGTTTGTCTGCTTAGTTTTGATTTTTCATTTCTGAGAAAGGTTGGGCGTCCTGTATCCATGGCATCATTAGCATGTAACTCTAGTACTGTCTCTTCATCCTCGGACTGAACCTCCATTTCCATGTTGCTAACCCTTGGTTTCGCTTTCTTCTGGTTTTCAATAGTAGCTGATTTTGTTGTTTCGGGGAAGGTTGAGATAGCATCAGTTGAGATGCTGATTGGGGTGTTGCTGGTCTCACTGACTGTACTTTTCTTATTGTAAGTTAGCACAGTTTTGGCCCAGGTGGCAAAGGAAATATTCGGTTCGATGGAGACATCTGTTTGGGTTGCAGCTGCGCGGCTATTTTTGGTGACCGATGCATAGATCGGCTAGGCATGGTTAGAATTATTTGCTTTCTTGCTTCAGGGTATGTGACTTTATGCTCCACTTTATACTTCTGGATTTTTTCCCTGTTTTCCAAAGGTCACACGCTTTAGAAAATGCAGGATGGCTTCCTTTACAGTTTGGGCAAGTGGGAGTGGAAGCTGTACAGTCTCCTTGGAAATGCTCCTTGGAACCGCAAATAGGGCACACAGCATCGCTTCGGAATGCCGTCTGAGAATGGCCGTACTTCTGGCACTTAAAGCAGCGAATGGGATTCGGGATGTAAGGTCGAATCTTGCAGTTTAAGTAACCTGCTTTTACAGAAGAAGGGAGATTCGGAGTACTAAATGTCAAAATAATGGACTGGTTGGCAATAGGTTGCCATCTTTTTTTGTGAATTCTCCGTGCATGAGTCACTTTTTGTTCGCTAAGCTCTTGAGTGATCTCTTCCTCAGACACATTTAGTAAGTCCCATTCGCTGATAACTCCTTTAGAGGTGTTCAGAGTGTTATGGACTATTACTGACACAGGAGTATATTGTTAAAAGTTGTTAATTTTAACAATTTTTCTGAGTGACTTGGCTTGGAAGCTTCAATTAGAAGGTCTCCAGATTGGAGACGCTTCACCATTTTAGGAGATCCAACAACCGATTCTAAGCATTTCTGTATTAGAAATGGCGATAACTTGCCGACAGGTTGTGTGGATAATGAGTGCATTATTAGAAATGCTGGCATATCTGCACTCTGTTTTTCAGTCCGCTGTCTCTTTGGACGATGCAAGTCATTCTCTGAATCAGAGTTGACAGGTCTGGAGCCCGTGGGCTCTAGCGGTGGATATGCATCACAATCCATCGCTGCTCCTTTTAGCCCTGGAAGAGGGAATTCCTTCTCCCAGGTTACCGACCCCGCCACGTGGCGGCAGGAGCGGTGCCAACCAGTGACCAAGGGATCAGCAGAAGAGGGTTGCTCAGCGAGGGAAACAGTAACGTTGCGAGCGGTCAGCAGTGACGTTGCGAGCGGTGGTGGGTTTATGAAAGCACTAGTACTCGACCTAGTAAAAACGCTTGGGAACTATCGCTTGGCACTCGGAGCCAGTGCCGTTGAGAGGATGTTTTCTGTTCGTTGCACTATTCTCGATAGACCCTGAAACTGTGGTGCGTGAAAAGTTCAGGAGAACTACCGTTTCAGAGATGCTTTGTCCAGCACTTCTTGCAGCTACTACCACGTTCGAAGTCCGTTAGATCACTCCTTTTCCCCATTCTTGCTATGGTTGGTACGCTTAACTGATACTAGAAAGGTTGTTCAGCTGCATTTATATCCACAACTGTGGTCATGTGATGTGCAACGTTTTGGGACAAACCATTTGTGTGCACAGCAGAGTGTACCTAATAAAGTGGCAGCACAGTGTATGTCTGCAAATCATTTGATAAAAGATAGTTTTAATATATGTAATATGTACAATTAGATATCTCCAAATAATCGTAGACAGTTTATTGGTAGCATGAAAATAGCTTTGAAAATCAGATGAGGAAGAGGTCTCGCCTATTATTCTTTTTTGTCCGATAGATTTGACCCCAAAAAAGCCGAAAGTCGCTGAAATTTAGATCCAGAAATTTATGAAACTGAATCAAGTGATACATAAATAGACGAAGAGGCATTTATACATACAATTTTCAAATTTATAAATTTTTAATATTTCTAAACTCCACAAAACCCGCCGCTATTAAAACACTCATCCGTACACATTCTGAAAACTCTCTTGAGGTTGTAAAAGAGTCTCCCCCTCCCCTCCGAACAATACAGTGGTTTCGCCACTTGTCATTCGTTCGAGGAAAGTCTAGATTCGAGTCCTATCGATCAATGGAGAAATTTCCAAAGGCTTCTTCCGTCGAGGGTGTAATTTGCCAATTTCAGATTGAAGAAGTAAGTCCCTTCCCCCGTCACCATGAGTTATTCGGGATTTTTCACCCCATACAGATGCACCTAAAACCCAAAAACAAGAGGATAAAGCAACAAATGGCTTTCTTATTTAACATTTTCTTCTTTGTATTTATATATTGATATTACCTACTTTAGAATATTGTCCGGTCTCCCAGTGATAGTAACTTTAAAAGAAAAGCTTCGGGTAAATCGAGATGGCTTGGCCTTTATGAAGAACTTACATCACGTGAATCTTTAGCATCCCAAGGGTTTAGCCAAAACCTTTTTTTTTTTTTTTTTCAGACTCATAGGTCACTTGCTTGCTTTTCCGGTATACATAAATTGATTTCAGCCTCCCGAAATACGTGTTAATTCTTCTCGGAAGGGAATAGGATTTCTCTGGAAGATGGCTTTATTCATCTTGCAAACAAAAAATCCGACAACAGAATGCACACTCCTGGCTTTGGTTGCCTCGACTCAAACCAACCAACCCAAGCGTCCTGCAGAAGCGAAGCAAGTTCGTAGCGAAATTATCCTTTCCAAAAAGGATAGAGCTGAGCACTCGTATGAGTTACTACTCTTCCTGCTTCTCCACATCTCGTACGTTGTTGTCTGGATCTCAATGGTTAGCAGGATATCATCAACGTGATAAATATACCCATTGTGATTTTTAGTTATTTCCCGCGAATTGGCTTCACTGGCTGTAGAACCGTCTCGCGTGTCTCGTTTAATGACACGAACTACCATTTCACTTGATTAAGCGCATCAGTAGCAATGCCAAATATATCACTTCGATGTCCCTTCTGACCAGGTCATCATCGTACGACACGCATATGCCCCTGACGCATTATCGGAGGAGCCTTTTGATTAGACTTACGAATTCGTCTTCAAAAACATTACATTTAAATATAGATTTCATTTCTTGCGCCAGCAAATTCAATTTTAATAATAATTTCTAAAAAGTCGGTAAGTCAGGAAATGCATCAATTTACAAAGCGCCCTTAAAATTGGGTATTAGAGTTCATTATATTTAAGAGTTTCTAAGCAATTGGTTACATTATTACTGAAATCCGACACATTTTTAAAACTTTAAAAAATGATAAAAATCTCATAATTCGATGCCATTTCTAAATAAGAATTACCTTTTTTGGTTGTCATCAACTCTGTTTGATCTATGGCCGATTCCCAATTACCATTCCATTCCATTGCCCCTCGTGGGTAACACAATGGATTAATCGCTGTCCTTCCGACACGGAGTAGGAAAGGTCTGGATTCGAATCTCGTCAGTTCTCGAGGAATTTTTATGAGCTTTGTGGACAATACTAAAAAATAATCATCTCCAAATGGCCATGGGATGATTATTTTTTAGTATTGTCCACACACTTCAAATCTGTCTTATTTGTGTTCTTCTTGGTCACAATGATGAAGCAAGAATACTGGGTGCAGTTCTCACCTTGGCCGAATTAACTACCACATTTAGCATATTTGGTCTTGAGAGAAAAGAAATGCAGCTTACAATGAGGGGGGTCAGTAGTATGTTATTTCGCATCTCACAACATATGGGTAGTGTGCTGTTTGATTCCGATAAGAGTTTTATCTGACCAATTACCAATTAACTGTGAACTGCTGCTTGAAGATCCGGTGATTCAGAGGTACGTGTCCTACTTAAGACATTCCAGAACAGCTTTTTCTGCTAAGTATATTAAGACGGGTGTAATTTTACGTCACCTGGCAACTTTTAACTGGAACCGATTTGTCTACAAAACTGATTCAGAAATCAACGCAGCAATTTCAAGATCAGCTGAAACTTATTAGGCTTTCGGTTCTCGTGGTTTCCGGAATTTTGACGTTAACAGAATCAAACGCTGCTTTAGTATCTGAATAAACAGCACACATTTCAACTTATGCTTCAAATTCTTTGGAAATATTATCAATAGTAATAACAAATAAATTGTACTGTCTGTTTTTAAGAGCATAGTAGATGTTTCGGCGCTATAAATGGGCATCCGCTTGGTTAGAATTAGAATGGGGTGTCTGCAGACGTACGAGACGTTTTCAATTAGTCTGAATAGTTTATTTTGCTGAGAGTTTGAACTTTTGGCACTGAAACACCACCATTAACCTTCCACTGTTCCAGGAACAAGTTGCTCTGGAGTTCTGCCAATTTCCTCGATTGAGAAGTCAAAATTTTCCAGATGCAGACTGAAATTCCCAAGTGCTTTACGTTTATCATGTTTGTCGTTATTTGTAATGGAATAGGTTTTAATTTAAGTCAATTTCTGTAATTCGTATGTTTATATTTATTTATTTTGATTTATATTTTGTTATATATCTGTTTTTTTTTTCTTAATATCGAAGCACAATTCAAAACTATTCCATTAACACTAATTTACAAAACATTTGTAAATTAATTTTGGATTTATTTTGTTAATGGAATAATATATAATCATTGAAGTAATTATATAGTGTTATCTAAATAAAAAGGAATCTTGTTTTCAATACAACGCAATTTTAATGAAAACTGTTGCAAAATATTGAATGTCTGCCTTGTTCGTATACAAAGCCTTCACTCTTTTTCCTGTATTTGAGCCAACTGTGCTAAGAATGTGGCCATTGATTAAATGTGGTAAAGTTCAAGTCTGTTCGCATATTTATAACGGAATGGAACTGGTCATCAAATACACAGATTTGCTGATATAATAAGCTGATATCTCATGGCCTAACTTTCCTTAGCGCAAGATCAAACAACAACTTAATACACTCCTTCATCAATGTGTTTGGTATTTCTGAACAGCACCTCTTCACCTTAATTTCCTCCGCACAAATCCTAGCTACCTATTTTCAGAGAAGCACAGCGAAGAGCAAAAAATAAAGCAACCCGGATGGCTCTCTCTCTTTCATTTCGCTGAAAATGGCAGATATTTCAGCAGAAAATAAATATATTATAAATTTCATCAACGATATCTGACCATTCAGAGTGACCCCTGACACCATAGAGTCGCTGACGCTTGCAGTTCTTCGCAGAGACAATTCTTTCGTGTTAAAAGGGTCCCCCCGTTCAAAATTATTAACTTTCTGCTAGAAGAAATCAGCCACGCCGTTTTCAGCTTCTTTTATATTCTTTTATGCTAGATCGAGTTAAATAAATAAATAAAATATTCCAGAACCCCTCTCACACTTCCATCCTCCATCTGCGAAGAATTCTTTTATTTTTCTATCCTCGCAGAATCTGCTGACTCTGCAAAAGGCAGTTCTGTAACTGTGCTTTTGCTAAAATTGCATTACTCTCGCACCAGTCGTTTTGCGAGGCACACCTATTGACAGTCTACACTGTGCTCCTTCTCTGGGGAATCAGCTCGCACTTCTTGGAAGATGTTAAGTGTTTGTGACAGTGATGCTGTATAGAATATTAGGTTTGGTAAGTTGTCTCGAAGAAAAAAAGACCAACAGGAGGTGAAGAAAAAAAAATTGGGTGACAATAAAGTGCAATGTAAACGGGGCAAGATAGTCCCTTACATTAACAACAACGCCTTTGTACGCGAAGATGAACCTGAGACGGTACAATTTTCGTAAAGAAAACATTCTTCCAAAGTGAATTTGACTTCAGAAATGCTCCGGTTAGATATTCGACTACCAACAAATGTTTAATTTTCTCAACTTTGTAAAAGTTCGTATAATTTATGTGACAGAGCTTTGAGGGAAGTGTCCCCAATGTGTTCTGAGGTTTAAGGAGTTTCAAAACGAATTTGGGGTTTAAGGAGTTTGATTTAAGAAGTTTAAGGAAAATTAGTGGACTGATATAATTAAGGGGGAACACGCCGGTTAATCCAACAGGTTATGGGCTATGAACGATGTCGGGCAGATGCAATTACAGTCCAGGATGCGATGGAACTTCTAACCATGTGAATATCGCATTAATCTTATTATGTTAGTAATGTTACTGTGAATTGCTTGTAGGCTGTTCGCCTATTTTTTTAGGACATCGACTCCTCTGGCTAAGACTTGACTTTCAGTTTTAACCCTCATTAGCTTTAAGGTGACACTGCCCAGACTGCGAAACAGCACGTGGGATTCAGAGACATCACATTTGATCAGAACTAATTCATCAAAAGCTGCCAGAAACGAGGTGCCTAATTTCTTGAGAAGGTTGCTAATTAATTTTCTAAATTTGGGGAGAAACTAACGAAGTTTGTGATTTATGAACACTAATGATAATGAGACATGTCGCGAACTGGCACAGAATATTTTCTGAAACCGGTAACGTGCAAGTGAAGATCAAAACTCGCGACATTCAACTAAGTGTTTGAATGAATCTCGCGAGTATTTCACTATTTGAATGCTGCCAACAGTGAAAAAATAATACATAAGCAATACAAAAGTTATAAATATAATACAGTGAAATTTTATTTAAATTATAACCTTGTTCTGGCATTCATCTAGTCGTTTTCAAATAAAATTTTGGCTATTGCTTGTCCAGACAATAAAATTTTCAGTCATCACTGAAATCGCTGTCCCATAAATTTTCTTAATTAAACTGGATATCGTCTATTGGATTTTCTTAATTAAACTGTCTTCGTTTATTCCATTAAAAATTTCTTGATGATTCAAAATGATCCAGGTCGCGTGCATTTTGATCCAAAAACAACACCAGTGCAAGTGAGAAATTTTCTCTTAAGCGTGATTGAAAGAAAAGGATAAAAAAATGGAAATCAATGAAAATATGTATTAACAAAGAAAGAAAGAAATAGAGCACCCAGGAGGCAGTACAAGAAAATATCAAGAAAGCCAATTCATAAATAAAAAAGCAAAGAAGAGTGTGTACGAGCGTGACCCTACGACTAGGAGAGAAAGAGGACATTGGAATTTAAAGAGAAAACGAAAAATGAACATAATGAAAGCGGTGAAAGGTTATTTCGCTAAACGAGGCCTTTGTACCTTCCCTTTGCATGTTCGGTATATATTTTGACTTCACGTCTTTATAATGAGGTGTATCGGCATAGGAAATGCCGAGTTATCCAGAGATGGACAAATAAATTCTCCTCTCATGATTTTGCATGTTGCATTTCCAACTGCACGTTTTAAATTGGTTCAAATTACTTTCTCGTTGTTGTTTGGCCCAGAGCTCTTCCATCTGCCAACATCACTCCCCCGAGGCCACCCCATTCCGAAGACAGAAGAAAACTGCTGATTACAGGACCAATGTAATTTGCACACAAACATACCCACCACGATGCTGCGAGCCTGTCTAAACGCACATGCAGTCGCCCGACAGATGCAACACTTGCAAATAACCATAATCCTTGTTACTGATAAAATGACAGACCCGAGTTTTCTCCTCCCCCGTCAAGAAATCCACCATTTCCACCATCCACTGAGCATGAGCAGTGCCAGGTTATCGAATTCCGCACCGTAGTGTTGCCGCAGTATTGATTTTCGTCATGCGGTGGTGCAGGGTTTCCGTTTCCCTAGCAACGGGGTCACTCCCAGCCGTCGGTGATGTTATCGGATGCGAGCGAGAGAACGTGGGAGGCTGGGGGAGTGAACGCTTGCCGTGGCCGCTGTTTGCAAAGTTCGCGGCTGAATGCATAATAACGACGCAACTGTTCGGCCGCGTGGATGCAATTCAATCAAGTTTGCGCGAGGATCTCACTAATTATCAGAGAGAGAAAAGTCGGGATGTATGTGTGGGGAGGCGGAGTTAACGGGATGGCAGATATGAGCGAACGAAGCGAGTAAAGGGAGTTCAGGAGGCACTAACTAAAAGCCCAAAACGCGTTTCACTTTGTCGTCAGGGAACATTAGTTTAGAGACGATGGCTGTCTCACGAAAGAAGAATATGCCTTTTGCCTAATGATTTTCCATCGTCCTGGCGATGCGGGATGAGAATTTTAACTATTTATCGAGGATCACCGTCCTGCGAAGTTAGATCCCCTAAGAATGTCACCATGAACACAATACCCCTATTGAGAATAAAGTTTCACTCTTATTCTTTTCTTCTCCAGTGAGTGCATCGCCAATGGGGCAGCTTTCCTCTCTAATTCGGGCCACTATAGCAGTATGGTGGCTGCGTTACTTGCAGTCTTCTTACAAAATTCGGGTTTGAATCAAGCGGAGACTTTTTTATTCAGATAATGGCTAATCTTAGAACACACTTAAATTACACACAATACTGAAATCTGATAGCTGCAATTGCCTTGAATTTGCGGCTAAGACAGTGGTTATAACTGTTGTCCTGCCACATTAGCTAACCCGACCACAGAATACAAGAAAAGCACTAAAGCTCAATGACCTTACTCGCATTGGACACCAATTTCGAATGCACCTTAGCCCTAACCGAATCAATTCAGATCGACCCTGTCCCTCGCCTGATTACCCAGCTGTTCGCACCAAACACAAAACGTTACTCGTAGACACCGCCATACAGCGAATTCCTTAAAATATTCTAGGTGTGTTCCACAGCTTCATTAGAATACATTAAATCCTCCTGAACTCAAACTAGCGCTTTAGGCAGAAGAGCATAACTTAGCGTTAATGGCTTCTGAATACGGCATCGTCTTAGACCAACTAATTTTGCAATCGGTGTTAGAGGAATGGAAGCTCTTCGATTAGCACATATTTCGCGAGTTCTCTTTAGGGCATGCTGTGCTGTGCGATGTCATTATCTCGACATAGGCCCTCTAGTTTATTATACACCAATAGCGAGATCATAACTGTCACCGGTTTGATATTAACTTCCCTGATATATATAGACACAACGTTCGGAATTTAATGTAACACCGAAGATTGTTTGCATCTTCCCTATTTTCCTGTACCAGTAAATTGTCTGTTAGCAGTAAATATGTTAACTTCAATAAAGGGAGTACTGTTATTAAAGATGAACTTATCCATCTTTGTTTTCAAGTCGATTTCTGAATCTCTCCTCATTTTTCCTCGAGTCTTTCCCATCTCCTGGTGGCAGAAAAGTCAGATTTCATTTTTCCTAAGAGAATATTAGTATTTAGAAGGTGCATTAGATAAGTTAACTCGTTTCAGACGTATACGAACATTGTGGATTTTTATCCGGACCTCTAAATTGAATGTCACTTTGAGAATTCCACCGAGACTTTCCCTAAGTGTAGTTTACAAAAGTGTGTACGTCGAGATACCAATTGATTCTTCATGAGTCGAAGTCCTGAAAAACATTTCTGAGAATTTTGGAAGGACGCCAACATATGGTTGTAACTGCCTTCGGGTCCCTGCAGGGAGTAAGGTCGTGCACGTGCACACTTTAAGGCTGCTAAAAAATGAAGTGATTAGAAAGGTAATAAATACAAAAAAATAGTTTTTAATCGTGGGATATGTCGCGGGAAAGGGACACATATAAAACCGCAGTAAAAGTTATCTGAAATCAAAATCATATTGGTAACAAACTGACCAGTAATGGGAAATATTCGAATATACTGGAACTCATAACAGATCGAAGCTAATATTTCTTACACTAAAACAAGGCGATTAGGGCCATGACTTTGTTGAAATTCCATCCACTCTGTAACCAACGCCCAAATCGGACAATCTCAATCTGGCTATCATCACTTTATAAAGTTCCACGCTTTGTAACCTACTGTACCGGGTTATACTCACTCTCTTGCTAAGTTAATTACTTACTGGCTCATTCACTGACATGAGTCCTTACTAACTCATTTAACTCATCGCTCTTCTCCATGTCTCCACCCCCTTTCTCTTCGTTGAGTGCGCATGTCACAAAGAAGCTAAACACAACATTAATGAAACCGTCCTCGATTTAATTTCTGAGACACAGAATGAACCTTCTGGATGTCAGATAAAAAAACAGCATCTTCTCTCCCAGATGCCATCTTGCTAACCTTTAATTACATCGGAAGGAATCTCTTTCGCTAGGGACAATGACATCAGTCAGAGACGTAACCAGGTGTTTTCGTCGTTGACTCTGTCCTAATGAATTTTCTTGTAGGACTTCCGTCGAAATAAAAGAACTGTTTTTTTTTTTATATATCAAAAAGTCCCTCTTTCATTTGTTCGTACAGCCTGCCACGCAAACTATGCCATGTTCGATTGCATTCTCTCTCTTTCTCTCTCCCCTCTATCCTCTGCCTGCATGTCTAGTGGAGTCCCCTTATATATTTATAGATGGTCTTTGTTTTAATTTATTTTTCGGATTCTCTTTTAATTTTAGGAAAAATTAAAAATTTAAATCTGAAGGAACAATTCTCTTATTAAATCTACATAACTCATTTCACAATGAATGATCCCAATTGGGTACCAAAGACCTCCGCTTTGCATTTAATCTATTTTTAGAGCGTCTAACCTAAGATATTCAGCAAAACACATTCTGTGGTGTTCTGGATATCACACTTTTAAAATATATTAACTTGGAACTTGTTAATGTGCATTTCTCTGATGCTCATAATCTTATAAGAGATCTTTTTCAATAATCTTTAAAATGAAAATTTAATTAAGCTTAAAAACTAACGTTACTTACCCCTCTCCCAGTGACCTTCAACTGCTCCCAAACCTCAAAGTTAACCTTGAAAGGAGAGCGTTTCCAACCAGAGCCGCCTAAGTTACATCGAATTAAGTGGTGGAAAAGTTTTCTCAATGCTTCTCCATTAACTTCCAAAACCCATTCTGAAAAATACATAAAAAGATCGAACAAAAAAATCAGTTCAGCTGAGCGCATAGGTGATACAGCTTTGGAAGAAATATTACTTTACGGTCATGTTAAACGTCTTTTGTTAATATCAAGCGAAATGGAAGAGGTTGATATTTAAGAAAGAGTTTTGAATTGTTATGCATGAAAAATTGAGTCCAGCATTCTCAGGCAATGAAAGAAACGTGTTCAAGACTTCACTGTCCAAGACGGTGATTTCGAGCTTTCCTCTTCTGGCCTCGAAGTCATTCTTGCTCACAATTAGAGTACTACTTAGGCAGTGTTCGATGGAATGCTGGGCAAATTGATTTATGAATTAATAGACGCTGGAGTGAAGAGACGAATCTTCATCCTGATTCCAAGGTAGCACAGAAGAGTTATATAATACATCAAGTTTCTTGCTTTTTTTAAGATAACAAGAAACTCTTATATATAAATATAATTATGAACGTTACCGTTGAGAAAGTGGATCTTTATAATTCTCCACCTTTTACTCAAAACTCTAGTTTTTCGTCCAGCAAAAACAGAAAATCGACCACAGAACACACGCACTTTACAGACAGTATACACGGAGCAATATGGCTTTAGTCGCTGGTGCTCCTAAAACCCTACAACAACAACAACCTTTTACTTGGTTTAACTATTCTTAACAAAGACAATCATTTTGGGGTTAACATGACACCCTTCATTATAAATGCCTAATCGGGGACCTTCAGATCGGCAGTTTTGTAGAGCCAATTTGGTTCAATATTAGCATTAGCATTAGTAGAGGCATTTGATGCAAGAAAGCAAGCTTATGCAGCATCAGCCAAAAAAAAAAAAAAAAACCCACTTCCACTTCACCCCTCTGTTCGTTCAAAATACCTGTCCAGCTGAGCCTTAAACTTATTTAGGCTATCAACCTCCACCACAAGGGATGGCAGTCTGTTCCACCAACCAACCACCCGCTGGCTAAAGGCAAATTTCCGCACGTCTATCCCACATCCGTCTTTCCTCAATTCAAATTTATGCCCTCTCAGGTGAATTTTCTGAGCTAGAGGAAGAATCCCATCAGCATTGAGCATGCTTAAACCATTCAAGGCTTTATACACCTCTATCAGATCACCTCGCTGGTGCCTAGTCCCCAGACACTGTAATTTGCAAAACTTAAGCCTTTCTTCGTAAGAGCACCCCTTTGTTCCATTCACTAATCTTGTTGCCCTTCTCTGTACTCGTTCCAGCAGCTCTACATCCTTCTTGAAATGAAGCCTCCAGACCTGTATACAGTACTCTAGGTGTGGCCTGACCATTGCCTTATACAATGGAATAATCACCTCCTTATCCCTGCTGGAAAAATTCCTGTATATCATTGACAATACTCCATGAGCTACGCTTGCAGCCCGTCTGCACTGCTCAGAGAACTTCATATCTGCCTGCACAATCACCCCCAAGTCCCTTTCATTCTCTACCACTGTCAGTGTAGTACCACAGAGTTGATACGTTGCTCTGGGGTTGCTGTTTCCCATGTGTAGTACTTTACATTTGTCAATGTTAAACTTCATTTGCCACCTCTCAGCCCATCTGCTCAACCTTTCCAGATCCTGTTGCAGCAGCATAGTGTCAGTAGTGTCCTTGACAACCCTGCCAACCTTTGTATCATCTGCAAACTTGGACATTAAGCTTGATATACCATCATCAATATCATTTATAAATACAGAAAACAATAATGGACCCAACACTGAGCCCTGAGGGACTCCACTAATAACATTAGTCCACGATGAGCAGTGTCCATTGATTACCACTCTCTGTCTTCTCCCCCTCAACCACCCCTTTATCCATAGCAGCAATTTGCCTCCAATGCCACACTGCTCCAATTTGTGCAGCAGTCTTCCATGTGCAACAGTATCAAAAGCCTTTCTAAGATCCAAGTATATAATATCAAAGTTATTCCCTGCATCCAGTTCTTTTGTGACTGCATCATAGTATCCAATCACGTTGGTCAGGCAAGACTTCCCCTTAACAAAACCATGCTGTGTCTGAGCTATAACTGAAGTCTTGTCTAAATGATCCTGCAGTGCTTCTTTAACCAGTGCCTCCATTAATTTTCCGGGAACAGGAGTTAAGCTCACAGGTCTATAATTACTTGTGTCAGCCTTTGCTCCTCCTTTGTGAATTGGGGTCACATTTGCACATTTCCAGTCTATGGGTACCTCCCCTGAGTCCAAGGAAGCTCTCATAATTATGGCTAAGGGTTTGCTTACTTCCTTTGCTGCCTCCTTTAATATAACTGGATAGATCCCATCCACCCCGGGTGCCTTTCTTGTGTTTATTTTCAACAATTTCTCCTCCACTTTACTCCCAGTTATTTCAAGATTCTGTAGCTTACTGCTAGAGTTGAATACACCTCTGGCATTCCCCTTGCTGAATAACCCCTCATGTGTGAATGTCGATGCAAAATATTCATTTAGTTTGTTAGCTACCTGAGCAGGATCATCAACAGTTGACCCATCAATATCAAGTGGACCAATCTGATTCATCCCCTTCCTTCTAGAGTTTACATAAGTAAAGAACTCTTTGCTGTTTTTCTTTGCATCCCTTGCCAAGGATTTCTCGTAATCTGCCTTCGCCTGCCTAACCTCCTTTGTAACTTGGTTGCATATCAACTTGTATCTATCATAGGCTTCTGTGTCATGTGTTAATTTGTAAGTATCCCATGCATTTTTCTTCTCTGCCATATGCCTCATTAGTTCATCTGACATCCATTTTGGCCTAAACCTTGAACAATATTTCTTAGTTGGTATGTAAAGCCTAGTAGCTTCCACGATAAGTTCTTTGAATGCTTCCAATTTTGAATTTGGGACCAACTGATGATGTTGGTAACATCATCAGTTGGTCCCACTGTATAGAATTTAAATACTGTCTCAGTCCATCCTAGTCGCCTTTACGGAAACAATAACCCTTCCCTTTACCCCTAATGGTAGTTACCTCTTTCAGTAAATCCCACTTCAGCACACTGTGATCACTGCCACCTAGTGGTTCATTTATCTGCAGATTCTTAATGCATGAAGAATCACTGCTGATAATCAAATCAAGAGTATTACTCCCTCTAGTTGCCTCCCGAACATGCTGATGTAGGAAACAATCATCCAATAAATCCACAAAAGCCCTGCTAGTGTGTGAGTAACCAGCCCCCAAATTCCAGTCAATATCTGGGAAATTAAAATCTCCCATTATAAGACTCTCTGATTTACTGGCCCACTCTATTTCCCTGTACAGTTCCTTATTATACTCATCAGAGTCAGTAGGCCTATAGCCCACTCCTACTCTCAATTTTGATCTCCCAATGCTTATGTCACACCAAATTGACTCAACACTGCACTGTCCAGCGATGTCGACTGGCTTCACTTCCTTGGTTTTTATGTGTTTCTTAACTAATAGCATAACCCCTCCCCCCTTCCTATCCTGTCTATCCTTTCTGTAGACGTTGTACTCCCCAAATTGCAGTTCTGCATCCCTTATATCTGTGTGACACCACGTCTCTGATATCCCAACAATATCTGCCTTTGATGTTTTGAGCAATACCTCAAATTCATCAAATTTATCTACTAAACTCCTAGCATTGGTGTACACGCAAGTATACCTGCACCTGTTCCTATTCTTAGCTACCCTAACACAACCCATGTGTTTACTTGTACCGCAATGGCTCCCAGCAGTCTCTGAAATACCATGCATCTTGTTTTTCAGGCTTCTGCTCATTCTAATAGAAGCAGTGCAAGAATCTCTTTCACCTCTGCCAGTGGCTACTGTCAATCTATTGGTCTTTGTCTCCCCCCAAGCTAGCAGTTTTCCGACCCACCTAACACTGCCTCGATAGCATCAGCAAATATTCTTGCACCCTTTCTATTTAAGTGTATCCCATCCCATCCCTGTAGAAGCAATCTCTCCTGTTAACAAGTACAGTCCAGGCTGAAAAAAATTATATGTCCGTCTTCCAACAGGAATCCACCTTGTTTTCTTGAAAATTCAGAAATAACATTTCTTTATGTATCTGCATCCCATGTAAACATCCCTTCAGCAATTAAGATACATATAATTAATCGACCTTCTCAAATGCCGAATAAATGAATTTAGAATCCAGTAATCTCATGAGTTTGTCGGAGCCTACACCTTATTTTTAGGTTCTACTAGACTTTGACGGCAGCTAATTAAAACAATCTTCTTCCATATGTTTTAAGTTTATCCAATATGTACTCTAGATCTTATACCATAATCATAACAGTTTTCCGTTGCTGCTGACGTGATTGTTCAGGGATTCCTTCAAGTCATCGTCCACATCGAATCGAACGTCTTACCAGATCATTTTTCAGTTTCCAAAAACACGAAAATCGCAAGACAAGTCAAATTGTATGAAGGGCTATCATTTTCTTCTTCTTCATATCGTGTTAAATGCCGTAGAACACAAATGTTCAACTTTCAGGGGTACATGCACGTTACTGACTAAATATGGAAATTGCACCATATTTAGTCAGTAAGTGGGCCAGTGCTGCAATTACCATAATATTTATTATATTCTTTTACGCAAAAATAATATCTTCAACAGAACCAGCACATTTCAAATAGCCCACATGGTTCAATACTTGAACAAGAAAGCAATTAAAAGGTGAAATCTAACCTTCCCACAAACGTAATTTCAAACGAGTTCGGTTTACAGAAATTCTAAAAGAGCCCAAAATATTATTGGAATCTTGATTTCTTTCTTACCTGAAATACGACTACATTAAAACTATGTGGAGGTCCGAGTTCAGATGACGTTGAAGACTATTGTAGAACAGTCTTCAACGGGGTCTGTTAACCGATCTCAGGAGAAAGTGTAGTGTTTTCACGAGTCGCCTCCTGGTTTCTGCACCCCTGGTACAACAACTGTCCAAAAAACAGTTGTTTTGTCCAACAAAACTATGCAACTGTCCAAGGAATCGAAACTGTCGTTTCTCACAAGACATACACAATAAAGGATTGAGAAGCAATTCTAAAACATCACTTAATGTTTTTGATATTGTGCTTGTACTCTGTCAACAAAAATAAATCGATAAAAGCTAATTTCTTGTTCCCAATCCACATTTTATAAGTCTGTCTTTATATAGAGAGAGAGCGCCATCTTTGCAAAAGCTGTACACAAACACAAATGAATTCGTCATCTGACTCTACTATACTGGTGGCAATAAATCACTTTCGAAGCAGTGCATTTCTGAGAACCATATAAAACCATGGGTCGCCTGAAATCTAATATACAGTATGTATCTCTAACCTGATTAGTCATATGACTAATCTAACCTGATTAGTCATATGACTAATCAGGTTAGATCCCTAAATCTGGGCTGAGTTATGTATGAGCTGATTGTATGGGTTTCTGGAAGCATATTTGAGTCCTTTCTTCTGGACGTGCAATTACCTGTAACCTGTACAGGTTGAAGGTTATTCCAACCCTATAAAGAAAAACTGAAGAATTAAATGTTTGTTCTATTGTTGTGGTTCGATCTTCCAGATATGTTGTCTCTATTAAAAGAGTTCTCCTGACGCACTGGAACTTTTAGTGAAGTCAAAATTTATTCTTTTAACCAGTTCAGATATTATGGGTAGAAATTTAGATCACATTTTTTAGTGGTAAATTAATCTGAAAAATCACATTAAAAACCCCCTTGACCAAATGTCGATGAAAATTTGTTCTATTGCTAGGAACTGTGTGGTTTTGAAATCCCAAGTATTACCATATATGAGAGAGAGAAAGAGGGAGAGAGAGAGTATTCGCATCTCACATCCTTGGAATGCTCCTAGATGCAGGTAGAAAGCCTTTTATAAGATTCTTTTGTATCCACAACTGATGTGACACGTAGGATTATCGTGACTACACAGGAAGAAGACATCAACAACATAGTGTCCCAAAAGTTTTGACTTTAGGAGCCTCTGCTCCAAGAATTCATTCTCCAGGGCCAAACATGAAGATTTCAACCAACAAAGGGAAGAGTAGTGGCGCATTCTGATCCTCGATTTCCACATGTAGAAGGAACTCAGAAAATTAAAAGATTCTCGTATAGACAGATCGATGACTTCCTTGAGAGATATTTTGCTTCTTCAAGAGACATTGTGGTAAACATAGCGTCCACATTGAATGAAACAGAATATCATCCAGCAGGATAGATACCCAGTCAATTTCGGATATAACATCTCTAGTATTTCTTGTGTGAACACTCAAGATCACTAGGAGACAATTCTTCAAAGTAGTCTGGTGAGCAATCTTGAAACTTCCTGAAATAGGAACTTATCCATCTAGTGAGATACCTCTGCTTGTGGGCCATTGTATTTTCCAATGTCAGAAGGTTCTGAGCTGTTCGGGTTTAATTGTTTAAAATATTCAATGCTCTTCGTCTTGCAGTCTAATAGGCCCTTGAACTTGTCTTTTACTTTTATTTCAATAATAGATGTGGGGCCGTTATCAACTTAAGTACACAGTTGTATCCTCTAAAATCTTGTTAATTTTCCAGTATAAAGCCAGTGTTCTGAGGATCACTGCTTGCCTTAATCTGTTCTCTGCCAAACACGACCATATTTACATCCAGGAGACTGCGGGCTACATACCTTGAAGAAGCATTTTACCAACTTATTCTTGACATTCTTCATCCATTGACTCTGACGCTGAAGGATTCGAATGTTGTGCCGAATGCAACAAATAAAATCGTCAAGAAACTTCAATAAGATGCAAATGTTTACTATTCTTTATGAGTTACATATAAGTGCCAGACGTAGGAATATTAATATGAAATTATTATTTCCAGATAAAGCTCCCTTCCTTACTTCTCACAACGACTTTCGCCCTATCAGAAAAGGGTAGATGGGAGTAGTTTGTTCTATAATTCCTTAAAATTCTCTTTTCATCTGTATTTGCACACGAAACTAAATTTTGAAATGACGAATTTCAAATACTTCATCGCTAAGCATACGGGTATTGATATAATGGGGAACGAAGTTTTACATTAGAATTATTCATATTATTTATGTGGGGGGACCAACCGATTATAAATGGTAAACATAACGGAAGATTGCTGTCCTGAAGGAACGTCATCTGAAATAAAAATATTCTATCGAAGTTCACTGAATTTCAAACGAATGCATCCTCTTACAAATAAATTCCGATAGATATGCAAAAAACTGTCTTTATGTAAATACAGGCATTGTATTCTACAAAGTTGATTTTCTACAACTGCTAAACCACACATTTTCTTCCTTAGACAGTCTTATAGGATACACTATGCATAATTGTAAAGTTAGAAGTAATCGATCCAAGACATAACATGAAGAATAAGAATACTAATATTAAAATTACTATTTCCACATTAAAGCTCCAGTCTTTCTTATTTCTCCCTGTGACTCAGCATACCTTAATAATTGCCATTAACATCAAATCCCTCCAAAGTTTCTTTCTAAGGTTACAGAGATTAGGGTTACCTCATCCACTTATATGTATTATATCCATAAATTGCGCTTGTTCTCTGCTCAGTTTGTCTGTTTTGTTGGACGAAAAACACCAGAGTTTCGGGGAGGGGGAGAAACCCGTGTAATGAGCTCTTCGGAGATCTATCATCCAATTCCCAACTGTGGGAAGCAATTGAGTCAACATGGGCCAACATCCCTAGGGCACGCTTTCGACATCTCATCAAGTCCATTCCACAAAGGATGCAGGCTATTCTGATAGCTAAAGGGACAGCTATTCAGGATTAGGTATATATATCTAATAAAATGGCCACTTAGTATACATCTGCTCCAAAAACCACTTGACTGTTTGAAAAGCAAAAAAAAAAAAACACGGATTCCACTGGATGGAATGCCTTATTATAGTTTATCCCATCCAGTGGAATGTCATAATTATATGAATTACCATGCTCCAAAAAAAGCATTGCTCGCTTAGAAGGAATCTCTAAATCAGAATGAGCAAATAACGTGCAAGGTTGAAATTGAGCATAAAATGATTTCAAAATTATTAAACATTTAAATCGAAACAGAAATAGCGCATCTTCTGATATGGATTTCTGTTTCCCTCTTTCTTTCTAGACAAATAAAAATATATCGGTTCACGTCGATTCTTAAACACAAAACAAAAAAAAAAGAGTTCCCCGTACAATTATTATAAAATTAAGGTTGAAATCTGTTGTTGAACTTCGAAAAACGAAAAGAAAGTCTGAAGAAAAAAAAGACAAGAAATCAGATAATCGATTGGATAAGATGACATTTTCATGATCGTAACTTTGACAAAGTTCGAGAGCAAAAGCGATAATATATCTGGGCTACATCAGTCCACGTGCTGCTAAGGGGAATTTAAGGTTTAATATAGGCGGGGAGAGGAAAGTTTAGGGATTACTTCCTATTTAAAACGCCGTGAATATTTGATTGCATGGACGTTTTAGTTTGCAATGTTAATGAGCTCTAAGCAAAGGCCACTGTTGGATTGCAAGAGAGGGCGAGAGTGGGGATGGTAAAAACTGATAAAAATAACAACACTAGCAGTAGAAGAAGATGCGAAAATATTCAAAACTGATAACGGACAAGAACTGAAGAAAGATTTCTTATTAAAAAAATAAATGTCGGCTTGTGGCACAGACTTTTCTGTCTTAAAGTGAAACTTTTCTTTTTGTGGACGAAATATGTATCAAATAGCTCACCAAAAAAAATCATTTTCCTTTTTGTGATTAGACCACAAGAACGTGGTCATCAGGATGAAGACTTGGTGTATTGGTGCCTCGTTTTATTACAATATTTTAAAGGGATCTCCATAATAATATATCTTAATAAATTAAACAATTATTTATGTACTTCTTTATGATCGTACCTCATTGAGCTAAACGACTCTCCATTGAGTCGTATCCACAACTACGATGGATTTACATCATATTGATCTGTCCACTGAAAGCATCATTAAATGTATTCACATACATTAGCGTTTGCAATTTGTGTCCTACGTTTCTTAGCTTCCATTACTCTAAGTATCCTCTCTCTGTATGCTCCTATTCCTTCAGTGTGCTGCAATTTAAATGTCAGCGAGTACTTCTACTGGGATCTGAAATAAAAATACCAGGGCAATGTTATATAACATATGGAGCCTGGAAACGAGAACCTTCAAAATAATCGCCGAAGAATACTCGCATCTTTATAAAATAATACCAACCATGAAGGACAGTGAGAGAAGTCAACTGTCAAAGAGGAATAGAGGTCGAATTAGTAAAAACTTTTATCTGCTAATACTCAACCTTCCTTTCATTCTGATTTTAGGGAATCTACTATGGTCAGTTTCATACAGATTTCATATTGTCACATTTCAGTTTCGATCATGGAAATCATCCAAAAGCTCGTTGCATCTCTGTAAAGCCGCTTACCCTGCTACAAGACTTCATACGGATGCAGAAAGTAAAAAGAAGTTAGCTTTCGTGAATCATAACAAGTCAGAGTTTGACATAACAACCTCTTCTTGAATTAATCATGAAGCGAGGAATCCTGCTAGGGGGCACTCTATTCGCTTCACTGTACATGGAACCCCTGACACACTTTTTGGTCACATGTTGTTCTATCTATCCATCTATCACAGAAAACAGTCCAAAGGTCCTTTATAAAATGAAAGAAAAAACACCTTAAATATCCAACTAGGCGGTTCCATTATCAAAAAAATGAACAACAACAAAGAATTAGGAAAAATATGGGAAGACCAACTCTCCTTCTTGAACTGTTTCTCTGCAGCGAAATGAAAAACGCCATCTGCCATATTCAAACAGGAGTTCCAGGAGTGAACGATCCAAAACTCATAAAAGAATACATCCAAGTGATGCATTGTAATAATACCACAATAACCCTACTATAAATAGTCGTCCGCATCCGTGATCGTACCTCAAAATCTATCTCGATATAAAAATTCAGATAGCTAAGTACAACGCCTAGAAAACCCTACAGTGTCTTTAAAGATACTGTATTTCATATGCCAAGCAAGATGTTTCCGCCCAACATGATCCAATAGCTGAAAGATGTCCTGAACAGGAGAAATACCCCCCCGAATTTGAAACAGCTACGATTGCGGACCAAAATCACAACAGAAAATCATAACTCTGTAATCCCAACTTAATCGCTTTAAACTATACTACACCGTTTGAACTGATGTAATATATTTTAACACAGGGGTAGACAAAATAATGGAAACACCTGATATGAAAGTAGTAGTTTTTGTAATGGCTGTGTGATGTATTTATGAAAATGCAGTGATGATTTTTTTTGTTTCTCGCATGCAGTACTGTGAAGAAACGACGATAAAAGTTTGTTTATTTAGAGATGATTGAAAAAAAGGTACACGAAGAAAATGAAACACCTGTCATTCATTTCAATGATGTAAAATTGTTGGTACGCGATTAGCCGAGCATCGGCTAATCGTGCACCAACGCTGTTAAGGTAAAAATATCACAACTCCAGAGCAACTGTACCGAAAGTGATGTTGGCATTCACGAAGTATGTTGGTGAAAACTGAGGTTGGTTGTTTTAGGGTTTTAGGCAACTTAGGCCATAATGAGTCACATGTAATATATCTGTAAAAATGTGTGTTTCTCTGGTCGATTTGTCGTTTACATCATCCCGATTGTCTTTTGTCAACCGTCAAACATGGAGGAGGATCAACAATGGTTTGGGCAGCAGTATCTTGAGTATTCTTCAGGTCTTTTCATCATCCTGAACGGGCTAATTACGGCCAATGATTATACTCAAGTTCTAAGTGACCAGGTTCAGAGCCCATGGTTCAAATATTGTTTCCTATAAACGATTACATATATGTATTGGAGCATTGTCATGTTTCGAGATAACGTTCCAATAGCCAGGTATGTCCAACCTATGTTTGAAGGGCATGAAATTGAGGCCAAACATTGCCCATGGTTTGCACAATCACAGGAAATAACGTTATTAAGCCACTGTAGACATGTTTGGAGAGGAGGGTTTTTTTTTTTTTTTTTTTATGTAAACCCCAAACACGAGAGGTATTAGAACCTATAGTACTTAGTACCGTGCTTGGGTTCGAGGTTGGGAAGATGAAAGACGATATTTGTTGACATTGGACTTGAACTTCTGTAGACTGTAATTTTCAGGAAATACGTATGAAGGAAGGTTGTTCCAGAAAACGGCAGTTGAATGAATAAACGAGGAAGATGAAAAGTTGGTTCTGTGGGTTTGAAGTTGGACAGTAAAGGGATGTTGGCTGGTGGCGGCACGTGTTCGGGCTGTTTTGAAAGAGAGAGCGAGAATGACAGAAGCCAATTCAGAAGAACAGTGCCCATGGAAATATCTGTAAAAAAGGCATGCAGTAGAAACAGTATGAGACATCGAGTGGAGAGACTCTGTTGGAGATGAATCGTTTGTTATTTGGTTTTTAGGAGCATTAGCAACTAAGGCCATATTGCTCCGGGATATGCGGTGGTCATTCCTGACCTTTCCGCATCCTCCATATTTGGTGGTGACGGGCTCGAACCCCGGTCTAATCAAGAAGCGTGTGCTACGCACTGCTGCTCCTTCCCACCTGGCTACGGAGGCGCCTGGAGATCAATCATTAATTCACCTAACTGCCCTCTTCTGAATGGAATCAAGAATCCTGAGAGAGGTTTTGGGGCACCGCCCCCAGATGTGGAAACAATATTCCATGGCAGGCGGATTTGCGATTTGTATAGAGTGAGCAGCTGTTTGGAAGAAAAGTAACGCTGAGAGCGAAAGAGAAAACCAAGTTTTTTAGATGCAGAGGAAACAATATTTGTAATGTGCTTGTGCCAAGAGAGATTAGAAGTCAGGGTAATCCCCAAAAGAGATATATCATTTTGCCTAGAAATCGGAGTGTCACTAAAGATAAGCATAGGAGCAGAAGAATCCTTTTTGCGAGATATAAGACAAGACTGAGTTTTAGAAGGGTTGAAATCAACTAAGTTGTCTTTGCCCCACTGGAGAATTACCTGAAGATCGCCATTTAAGGAATTGGTAGCAGATTTTCGAGAAGTTGAAGCTGATTGAGCAGGACAAGGTTTCTCAAAATGGAAAGTGGAATGCAATATGCTATCATCGGTAAAACTATGGACAGGATTTCCAGTCAATGGAAAAAGGTCATTAATATACAAGAGGAAAAGAGTGGGGGAAAGAACTGAACCTTGGGGGACACCGGCATTAGTGGAGAACTTAGAAGACAGAGGGCCATCTACCGTCACCCTCAGTGAGCGATCAGAGAGAAAACCTAGATAACCAATTAATAAAAAGAGTTGGCAAGCTGTAAGATGGAAGCTTGTTTAGAAGACCTTTATGCCAAACACGATCGAAAGCCTTTGAGATGTGAAGAACAACTACTTGTGTTTCACCGAACCTTTCCATTGAATTAGTCCGTAAATGGGTAACATAAGCCAGAATATCACCAGTGGATCAACACTGACGGAATCCATACTGGCGAGCGTTGATCAGACGGAAAGTTTCTAGGTAGTTTAAGAGTTGGCGGTTAATTGATTTCTCCATTACTTCAGAAAGAGTAGAAGTAATTGCAATCGGACGATAATTGGATGGGAGGGATTTGTCACCCTTTTTTAGGAACTGGCTGTATATCAGCAAATTTCCAAGCAGAAGGAAAAACACCTTTGGAATAAGAATGTGAAAAAAGTCGGCAAAGAATAGGAGTAAGTTCAGGAGCACAGATTTTGAGAACAAGTGGAGAAATACCATCAGGACCTGGAGCTTTCTGAGCATCAAGATTCGTCCAAATCCTTCTGACATCCTTTTGACGGAAGACCACAGGAGGCATTGAATGGAGCGTGTTGGGAATGGTGGGAGGTGTTTTACCAAGATCATTAATACATGAGTTGGAAGAAAAATGGGATGCTAGCAGGTCAGCTTTATCCTTGGCTGAAGTGACAACAGAACCATCTGGTTTGGACAGAGGTGGGAGCAGAGATGGGCAAAAGTTGCGGCCAATAGCTTTGGCAAGAGAACAGAATGCTCGGCTACCATTAGGGCAAGAAGCAAGTTTTCTACTCTTAGCCTGTTCAAACTCTAGTTTGGACTGATTAATAACTGCTTTACAATTGTTGCGAGCTTTGGTGTGGGCAGAAAATGAAACTGAAGAATTATAAACATGCCAATTACGATATGCAACATTCTTCTCTTGAACAGCCTTAGCACATTTATTGGAAAACCGAGGTTTAGATAAAGGACGAGATTTTAAAGTGGAGTGTGGGATAAAGGATTCCATTCCTGCAAGAATAATTTCACTCACACGATCTGAGCAAACAATGAGATCAGAAGTCTTGAAACAGTAATCCAACCAAGGAAAAGAAGAATATAAATCTCGCAGGTCATCCCATTTTGCATTCTTGTAATGCCAAACAACACGAGGTTGGGAATAGCCATGAGATGAAGGTTCCATTGGAGAAGAGACAATCACCAAGTTGTGATATGGAGTACCTAAAGGAACTTTCACTTCGACCGTGTACTTAGAAGAGTTGTTTCTGAGAAAAAGATCAAGCGTGTTGGCTGTATGATTAGGATTGTCCGGTATTCTTGTAGGTAAATGAACAATCTGTGCAAGGTCATTAGTAATTGCAAAAGCCTCAGCATCTCGACCAGCTGGGTCTGTGTGAATAGAAAACGGAAGGCAGCTGGAGTTGTGAACATTGAAATCACCAAGGAAAATTATCTCACTGTTAGGAATGTTGGACTGGAGAAAGGCAAGTTGCAAAGAGAGGAAGTCAAAGAGCTCCAAAAGATAAGTGGAGTTGGGAGAACTGTAGAGACAACAGATGAATTTGACACAATGAAGTACAGAGATTTTAAGCCAGAGAAGATCGAAGAGAGGAGATTCCAAATTGCCAAGTCTCTGACAGGGAATATCAGAACGCACATGCACAAGTACCACCTTTGAGGCGAAAGGAATCATACAACGAATAATTTGGGCATCTGAGATGAGCAGTAGTTGAATCAACCGATAACTGAGATTCTGTCAGAAAAAGTACATGGGGTTTGGCAGACTGCAAGTGGAAATGAACATAGTTGAGATTAGAATTGAGACCACGTATATTTGTGAAATGAATTAGGAAGTGCTTGGGAGGTTGAGATCTTTTCGCAGATAAGCTTGCTCTATTAGTTTGACAATCCATGGTGTATTCAATAGTAAGAAAAAGTGGGTGGGACATGCTGTATGAAGTAATGAAATTTTTGGATATGGCCTACACATAGTAAGAATATATCCAGATCCTTGACATAACGTGGCCTCGACAATGCTCCCCGCATTCACACTACTTGGACTCCCTCCAGTCACTATCTGGCAGAGTAGAGGTAGCAAGATTATACACTAGCTGATCCGGAAGCCTCCTAGAGAGTTACCAATAGATTCGGTCTGGTGTACTAACTAGCGGCCGGCCTGCGAACACCGTTTTAGAGCTGTACCCTCGAAATGTAAGGAATATTGGATCTCGCCACGACGTTCATCATAACATCAAAAGTCATCAATCATACTGCATGATGGAAGAGGTAGGGAAGGGTTGACCGGAACTTAGCTCTAGAGACAGACTAAACATGGGTTCCACCACTTCAAGCCTCCAATAAGCAAAGTGGTGGTATTGCACCGGTTGATGAGAGTCATCTACCACCTAGTACTGCCTGGTAACATAGAGGGACGGCATTCCTCCATGTGGTGTGGGCGCCACACCTCGACCCCTGCTTACATTGGTTTACATCTGTGTGGTCACCCACCATGTACTTGTGCATGGAGGTTATACCCAGGATTACTAACAGTCCCACCATCGTCAAAGTGTAAGCAAGGATTTGGCTGTCACAGAACGTCCGGACTTCGCCGAAATTGGGTCCACTTGACTTGAGTGTCACCCGAATATCAGTTCCATCAGCGTTTTAGACTCCCAGGTAGCAAGTACAGCTTGCCTGGCATATCTGAGAGAATGTCTGTGACAGTCTCAAGGACCAAGGTGGAAGTAGATTTCCTTCACCTTCATTACTAAAGAAGCTTGATGACTCTTGACTCCCTCCACTCCCTGACTCTTGGAATCTTCTTCAAAGTAGATGAAAGCAATCAACACTGTACCAATTGTTACATCTGGCTGCATCCTAGGCTTTCCAGTAACTGGCCGAGTTAGTTGGGACGGGCAAGGATTACACGTCTCCCACCAAGAAACATGGAATTTCATCCAAAAGGACAGACAAATCAATCAAGAATACATGGCATTCGCAGTCTTATTACACTGACAATTCATAGCTTTACCTCACATAAAACTTTCCAGTGGCTCTTCAGCGAAATATTCAGACAGATGATTCCTATCAACCATTGTTTACACGTCGGTAACATTGATGTCGCCGACTAATTTATTAAACGGGAAATAAACTCGCTTTCCTTCCACGCTTCTAAAGTTGTTGAATGGCTATCATCAAGAAGCTAAACCATTTTAATTTCTATGCGGTATGTGAGATATGGGCCATCTTTTGGATATTTGGATATGGCGATCCATTCATTGCATGCTTACAATCACGAGAGTCAACGACATGGTATACAATACATTATAATGAGTATATCTGAAAAACAGGTTTCAGAGTTAAATTTAGGATTGTGTTGAGTTATCTGAAATTCAGGTATCATATTGCGGCTTATATAATAGGTCTATTACGTGATCGATTTGTTTGGTTTGCTGAGCGGAATCCCCAATTTTCCGAAAGAAGAAAATTCGAGGATTTCGACCATGAGATCCCCCATTCCTCACCTGAAACCAACTAACTCAGCCACGTTGTTCAAAAGCCCATAAAACTTCCTCGCATCATTGATAGGATTCGAACCCGGGGCTTTTTCCATCTGGTGTGGGTAAGACGGTGCTTAAATGCTACCCGCGAGGGCCCTGTCTCCTTAAGGCTTGAAAATCTTGGCTGATTTTAATTTACTTAAACCCAGTACAGACGCATTGGGCTTAGGCAAATTTACAGCCAAAGGAATAGAGGTCAACATCAAGTGGATCGTGTCCAGTTGATGTTGACCAAACACTCAGAAATACACGAATTAATCTTGAACTCTGACCATGAATACATCTGCTATACTATACAGTGACACCACAGCCATTAGTGACACGCAAAAGAAATATACAAATCGTCGACGAGTTTCTGAATATAGCAAAATGTATCAGGATGCATCTCCAATGCCATAATGCATTCCAGAGAACTGCAATATTCAATTTTCCATAAACTTGCTCATCAGACGGTTCAAAACTATTATATACGATTATTTCAATATGTACAAAAGCCTGGTGTTCCCTCCCCCCTAATAAAATAAACAGCTAAACCATTCATGAAAACCTTTCGCACTACGTCATCATCGAGGTCTTAGGTTAATTCTGATTTTGAAGAGCGCTCTCATTCCGGGTAATGCGGAAAGGGCTTGAGTTAGAATCTTGTTTTGAGAAGTAGAACTGTTATCTTCCTACCCCCCCCCCCCCCCTAAACAGTGACCAAATTAGCTCGTCTCGTGTTTGATGATTTTTTGTATTTATAAATTTAGGTTTTTCCCCCAGTGAACAAGCAAACTGCCTTCACACTATTACAGATACAACATGCGGATGCCTGATGATATGCTAAATCGCTTTATCACATACCAACAAAAAATCAAGGACTGGATTATTGCATTCAGTAAAGCAAAAACAGAATTCAAATATCAATGAAGGCACATTATGACCAAACATACAAAGCACAATCATAAAACAACATTTAATCTAAAAAAAATAACATTACCGATCTCTCCTTCCTGGAAGTCCTCTCAATAGGCCCTTGTGGGTAACAATGACCACAGCTCTTATTTAGGTTATAATCAAGCAGTCCATCTCAGCAAGTTTTCCAACGAGAATAAGAGACATCAGGCTAATAGCTAGTGTTAAATTTCTTGTTGTTACGACTAATGTTCTCCAGGCGTGGGACTTCTTCCACTGAAGGATCCCCACCTATGGTCTAAGGGCTATCCCGTTCCTGTGTCGCAATAAACACCGACTGCAAATCACAAACAGGTTTATCCGGACTCAGTTGCTTATCCTGGTCCAACAAGTAAACTTTGATTTTGTCAGCTTCTCCAAAGAGACAAGGTATCTAAAAAGGAGCCTCGATGAATTTAACCATGAAGCTCATCCATGAACTGTACTCCGTCACTGCACTGATGCCCTTCTACTGACGGATACTTGCCACGTCAGTGGTGAAGAAATTACAGGATTCAGTGAATCCTGTAGTTTTTCTCCAGTGGGAGGGCAAATACCTGTTATATGTGATACCTGTTACTTGTTCTGTATATATTACCATTTTAACAATGCAATATAATACGTAAAAAATAGTTTGTGTAAATAAAAATGCAATGTTTAAGTATCATCTTACTGTTACTCAACGTTATATTATATGTTTGGTATTTGTGTGTTAACCCCCGGCCACAACTTTGGGTTGTGATGCACTTTTCTATTGCTATATTTTATTCTCCACAGTCTTTGTAAAGGTAGACACCTACAATGAAGGATAATATAAATAACAATCAAAATGAAATGAAATAACGATTTCTTTATGTCGTATATGATTGTCTAAACTACGACCAAAGTAGAAACACCTTTTCCACTACCGTCGGCTCCTTCTTTCTCCAGGGCTTTAATTTAAATAAATATTCTTCGCCAAACAGCATTGAAAAGTTCCTCGTCATTCCCTCAATTCGGAACTCCTCAACTTACGATCACACGCATGCCAGGGCGGTCTTCGGCTAGCTTTCCATTGGTACGACTGTAAGTCGAAGCCGGTCTTCACCTCAGACTGCTTGCCACTCCTGAACCACTCTCCTTTCGTATTTCTAAATGATAACCGTGAGATGGGATTATAACGCCAACACAGAAGCACACTTCCAGTGTAGGATTTTCGGCCCCGCTTAACCCTTGTTGGCGGGGGCCTCTGCTAACGCTATCGTAAACGGGGTGGGATCACTATAATCGCTATTGTATGCACCCTTTTTTGAGAGAAAATACACTGCCGAGCACGTAGAACAGGAAAGGGCTAAGGCCAAGTTGGAGGCATACCTAGATGAGCGGGGCAACCAAATGCCACAGCGCGCCCCCTCGTACGTAGACGCGCTGAGGACTGCACCCAATGCGACACAACTACCAAAAGCAAGTGGACCCCCCTTGGGGAAGAAGACACTGATCAAACAGCCAAACCTGGTCGTTTTAAGACCAACAACGCAGGATACTGCGCAAACAAGCGAAGAAATCAAAAACCACGTTATGAAAAATCTAAATGAAGAACTGAAAAATACTAAAATCAAAAGTATAAGGAAAACCAGAAACGTCGGAGTGGTCATAGAGACTGAAACCAGGGAGGAAGCCCAAGAAATTATGGAAAACCCAAAGATCCAAACTCTAGGCCTCACTGCTGCGGCCCCCAAAAGAAAAGGGCCGTCAATTGTCATCTTCGACGTAGATAAAGACATCACCCCCTCCGAGATCACCGATGAAATATACCGACGTAATGTACATGGACATCTCTCGGACCTGGACAAGAGTGACCTTATTATGCCCAGATACTCAACCAAGCCAAGAGTCGGAAATGGAGTAAACTGGATAGTGGAACTAGCGCCGATTGTCTGGCCTATCTTAAAAGATCAAATGAGAATCTATATCAATTGGGGCAGTCACCGCTTCAGGGAGCACGTGGCTGTACCAAGATGTTATAAATGCTGCAAGTTCGGGCACACTTCACACACCTGTGCCCAGGCTGTCAGGACCTGTGGCCACTGCGCTGAGAAAGGACATGAATACAACACATGCCCTAACAAAGAATCTGAGCCTGTCTGTGCAAATTGTAAAAGTAATAAACTAGACCACCACCACTCTATTCGGGATAATACGTGTCCGTCCTATATAAGCGCCAAGTGTTTATACGAGATGAAAACCGATTATGGGCTCACAGCCTAAAAGATATAACTACGGAGTTAATAAATTCTTTCAAATCAACGCACAGCGGGCCAGGGCGGTGGCCGATCAGATAAGAATCAAGGCAGACGAAGAAAATGCAGATATTCTCATTATACAGGAACCGTACACTCACACGAGGCAGGTGAGAGGTTACCCCCTGACCTACAAAATAATTCAAACAGATCAGGATACCCCCTGGGCTGCAATAGTCATTCGAAATCCAGAAATCACAGCAACTAAAATCTCAGCACTGTGTACAGCCTGGGCTGCCTGTGCCCACCTGATCAGCTCCATGGGATCCTTTTACGTGATATCCCTATACTGTAGACCAGGCGAAGAGATTACCTATGCTATCAGATACCTGGAAGATGTCCTGAGAACTCTGCCAAACGCAAAAATCATCATCGGAGCCGATGTCAATTGCCGATCACCGGTCTGGCATAGTTTGACACCAGACAGGCGGAGCACTGCAAATGGCCAACGCCTGGAAGACTTCCTGGCAAACTCGACTATGACAGTCATTAACCAACCGAACAATCCTACCACCTTCTCAAACACCCTATGGGAGGCCACTATTGATATCACTATGGCCTCAAGGAACATTGTCGGCAACATTTCCAACTGGAAGGTCAACGAGGCGTGGACTACTTCGGATCACAGGGTTATTTCCTTCCAGCTAAATCGATCTCTAGCTAGATCCCCAGCCATACGAGTCATGTTAAATAGATATGCAATTGAAAAGGCGAACTGGGACGTCTTCAGGACAACCCTAACTAATGAGACCCAACCCCACCTACTTCCCGACAACGCAGATGCCCTCCAAAGACAAGTCACTGATCTGATCACAACGGCCAGCAACTTGGCAATCAAAAGGAAAAACCCTGTCCCAGGCGCAAAGCCCTGGTGGAGCCCAGAGCTGCATAGATTGCGCCGAGAAGTAATTATAAGAAGAAAGACTTTCCAGCGTGCCCGGAGGACCTGGCCGGCACGTGAAGTGGAGGCGCTCAGACAGAACTACAGGGAAGTGCGAAACCAGTACACGGCCCTGATCCGCAAACGAAAACAAGAATCCTGGCAACACCTGGTCACCACCACTGGCAATACCGACCCCTGGGGAGTGGTGTACAAGATCACCACAAACAAACTACCCAGGGGAGAGGTCACCACTTCAACCAAGTCATTACAAGGTACGGAAGCAACCACCTGGCAGCAATCCATAACAAACATTTTGGACGCCATCCTACAACCAGCAACAAATCCAATCACTCAGGAACAAAAATCCCTCTGTGCAGAGAATGAGACTTACCACACTGAAGAGCAGGAATCTCCCTTTGACTTAGGAGAACTACAAACTGCTGCGGTCCTGATCAAAGATAGGAAATGTCCAGGATCGGACCTGCTGGAGCCTGAGATTATAAAGAAAACAGTGGAGTGTGTCCCCGAATTAATACTTCATCTATTCAATACCTGTC
This sequence comes from Mastigoproctus giganteus, assembly GCF_048544385.1. NCBI lineage: Eukaryota > Metazoa > Arthropoda > Arachnida > Uropygi > Thelyphonidae > Mastigoproctus > Mastigoproctus giganteus. The sequence continues at coordinate 209,755,358 of NC_143583.1, forward strand.
TACGTGATGGTCACTACCCAACAGATTGGAAGTCGGCCAACGTAAAACTGATCCTGAAGAACCCGACGAAACCACCTGAATTCCCAAACTCCTACCGTCCCATCGCTCTCCTGTCGGTACTTAGTAAACTCTATGAAAGGCTACTCTACTACAGACTTCTCAAACACTACAACAATGCAAACATGGCTTCTCACAGACAATTTGGATTCAAAACGGGGCACTCCACTGTAGATGCACTCCACAATCTCCTTGAAGCAGTAGGAATTACCCAAAAGAAATACTTTCTGGTCATCGCTGTCGACTTTGCTGGGGCGTTCGACTCACTTTGGTGGCCGAGCGTCCTAGGCAGACTGCGTCAATCAAAGCTTCCAGTAAACCTATATAACTCCATCAAAAGCTACCTTTCCAACAGATCAATCACTGTCAATGCTCCATATATGAAAATCACCAGACAGGTCTACAGAGGATGCCCACAGGGCTCGGTTTTGGGACCGTTCTTGTGGAATCTTGTGCTTGATGAATTCTTTGGCATGGACCTGGGAGAGGTCACCTCTCAAGCCTATGCAGATGATCTTATTATCACAGTTACCGGCGATTCTAGGGCCCGACTGGAGATTTTGGCGAATAATGCACTACAGAAGCTACAGGACTGGGCTAAACACCATAACCTCACCATCTCTGCCGCCAAAACAGATTCTATTCTTCTCAAAGGAAGTCTCAATGAAGCCAGACCGCCACAGATAAAAATCGACAACAGGACCATAAAATTCTCCACTCATCTCAAGTATCTAGGAGTTATACTTGACAGCAAACTGAATTTCCAGCCACATCTTAAATACCTAAGAAGAAAGATACGTAATTACACCGCCCTTGTCGCCAGGGTCTCCAGACGGGACTGGGGACTCAATAGGCACACTCTGTCCTTATTCTATAAAGTGATATTTACCCCGATGATAACGTACGCAGCAGGCATCTGGTACCCGAAAGCAATCACTGCTAGTGGTAGAAGAATCCTCGACTCTCTGCAAAGGAACATCCTGCTTGCTACTACCCGTGCCTGCTGCACTGTCAGTACCCATGCTCTGCAAATCCTGGCAGGCGCCATGCCACTGGACCTGGAGGTGGTCCGCTGTGGACTACTCTTCCACCTCTCCAAAACAAATTCCAAGACCATCCTCGAATTCACAACAGACCCCGCAAACGACAGAACAGCAGAAAAGAAGCGTCTCCTCACGCATCTGCAGCAGGCGTGGCAAGCGAGATGGACTACTTCCAACAAAGGCGAAATCACTAGAAAGTTCTTCCCTTACATTAACAGGGTGTTCCCCAGGCTTCCCCCCTGGTTTTCACCTGGTCTTTATGCTACATACCTGTTAACTGGCCATGGATCATTAAAAGGCAAACTGACGGCCCTGGGAATCATCGATGATCCCACTTGCACCTGTGGTGGGACTGAGAGTTGGTCGCACCTTATGTATGACTGCCCCCTGTATGAGGATCTTCGCTGCACCTTCATCACTACCTTGACCTACATACCCAAAGACCAAGAAACACACCTGCTTGATAGTAGGGAGGAATATACAGCTTTTACGCGTTTCGCACAAGAGCTCTTCAGCCGAAGGAAATCCTTTTCTACAGTTCCTGTACCTGCGCCATAGCAGTCCCAAGGAAGACAACAGGCGGTTTGAGACCATGATGGACTTTCATCCAGACTAGACAGTCATGAACTTGACCGCCACACCATCAAACGGACAACTATCTGATGATTGAAGTTTGAAAGCTACCATTGGATCGAATTAAACCCCTGGATTGGACACCACCCGATGTCGATGACAGAGGCGCCAAATGGCGATCCTATCTGTGCTCAATTGTACAGTCACTTTCGACCCCATTCCTTCCCCTTTCTTCGCCTTCACCTGATTGACTGAGTGTACATTGACTGGTTGGGGACGCCTTCGCCTATATCCCCTTACTCTTACTTTCATTCCCCCTCTTCTGTACACCCTGTACTACCTCACTCTATCTAATCGCTGTGTTTTTTTTTTTTTTTTTAATTAATTAATTATTTATTATTATTTTTTCTTTTAATTAATTTTTATTTTATTATTTTTTTTTTTTAACTTGGTCTCCGCTCAGGAAGCTGAGGCGACCCTGACGGAGACTAGCCAGAGAACTATGGGCAGCCTGGCTACCTCCTAGTGGTGTGTGCGGGCAACGTGGGGTTCCATCAGGGGCCCTGCGGCCAAATGCCAGGACATACAACAGAACCCAACACAAAACCACACATTCAACACACAACACTTTTTCTGGCATTTACAGTGTTCTGTATTTCTTCACAGTGTACATATGGCGCAGATGTGGGAAACCACAGGTGGCGCCCGACCCTAACACTATGCACACTATGCACTATGCACACTATGCCGATTTTTTCTCGGAGGTGAGATGATAACCTAAGACTGCTGAAGGTTGAAATTTTCCAGGATTCATGCTGTGACACGCAGCAGTTTTGAGAGAGGCCTTCCGCGCTGCACAGACAGTACACAGTGTCCCAAATACGTCCTCCCAATTCGTTCTATTTGCACCCGTATAATTGCAGTATAAAATCATGTGAATACATTAGATTCATTACAGACAGACCCTCAATTTCAAAATTAAATGGATTTTAGATGCATCAGCAACCTAAGTGATATCGCGCGTATATAATGTCTTTAAACTGTGTGTACTCTGTGGTGGATTTGCTGTTTGCTGGAAGGAAGAAAACTAGTTTCCGGGAGAAAAACCATGTTATCCTCCTCTGAGACCATTAACTCAGCCACACTGCGCAAAGACCCATAAAAAGTATCGCGTTATTGACGGAATCCGAACTCAGGTCTTTTCCACCAGTTGTGGGGAGAATGGTGATTGTACCAACTGTGCTACCCATAAGGGCTCCTAAAGGCCCACTTATGATCTGTAACTTTGAGATCTGGAAATATGGTTGTCCCAACACCATCGAGTAATCGAAAAAATAATTTATCGCTCTGGAATGTACTTTTTAATCCAAATCAGTTTTTTAACTTGTCTTGGAAATCCTATCAAATGTTACTCGTATTGTAACTTCAAATTTTAATAAAGAAATAATGAAAATCAAAAGAAATTACTTTGCTGTTACCCTCGGCTCCTTCTCCAGATATTTTAAAACTTACATTCTTCAGAAGCCATGAATAGCAAGCTTTCGGAATAAACATTGCTGTAATTTAAATCTCAGGAGGAAGGAATAGTGTTTTTTTCAAAGAGTGATTTAGGGTTTTCCAGCCTGCGCAACACACATATCAGCCTATGAACACACACTTGTACAGACAGCAATACACAATCAATGTAGTAAGATTATGGTCTAGGTCACTGATGTCCCTGAAACCCAAAAACCATAACCGCTAGACTTAACTGATAGTATTAACAATTCGCTTCGGTCTGTGGGCATAGTCGTTTAGTGGTGATCAACGGATGACACAACCTGCCTCTAAAAGCTCTCTTCTTCATCTCCATGTCCTTGAGCAACACTACCATTCTTTCTACTTAGCACCCTGCGTTCCTTTGTGCTCTTATCGAACTATAATGTGTACAAGTCTGACAGAAAATATTTTTCAAGTCCGAGAACGCACTCTCTTCCAAGGCAAAAAGGATCTCCATCACCGAAAACACAATGGATCGAGAACTTCTATCAAAGCCACGCTTAAACCCGAATGGGGATAATTTAAACTGATAAAATGCGAGCTATTTATCTTTCTTTTTTGTTTCTGAGCAGGAAGACATCTATTTTACTTTCTTTTTCCTATTTCTTCCGCAGTAAATGGCCAGAAAAACCTACAAACGATGAATCACTTGCCCGAGTTTTATTTTAATAAAGATATCCGCGCCTTTTACTTATGCGTTACGTTAATTACGCTTCTTTCGATTATTTTCAGCAATTATGAGAGCCACGCAGTTCTTATTCGGCCTTCGTGTCTGATAATATGCGAAATTATAATCATTACACGAGAAAACGTACTTCAGAAAATTTAATTTCGATTATCTCCATAAATAGAGCTTCCTGATATTACCTAAAATAATTCATCCACGTAAAGGTCTTTGAGAGCCATTCCATGGGATGCACATGTGATGATGTTGTGTTATCAAATGAAAAACCAATGCCTTGTTATGTAACCCAATTTATATCGCAACCACATTTTCAAGTACAATACTTCGCAAATTATAGAACGGATAATTAATCATAGGTCCAAAGGCAATACAGAGATTTCTTATTTTTTTCTTAACATTATTTTAAAAAAATATGCGATTAATAGAAGCGAAAAATGATTCATTTTCTTGCTACCAATTAATTATAAATTTATAGACTAATATATAATTGTTTTCACTTCACTGCACGTACTTCCCAACGTAACATTCACTCCAAGTTACTTTAAATCAACAGAGCGTGAACTCAACACGATTATTTCGAGCTCTGTGATTCAATAAATTAAACAATCGTAGTATAACGCCAACGCTTTCGTAGTGCAGTTCACTTATTTCTTGTGGATTTTAATAACAATTGAAATAACAGTTAAAGTACGTATATTTAACGTTCTTTTGTGAATAATATAATATGAAAATAAGTCATGGATTATGTATTTATTAAACTGTAAAAGTCCATGGCGTTTTCCGAGAACCGCAGCCATCAATTTCTCCAATACCGCTCTTCATTAACGATTAACCGACGATGAAATCAACAAGGGTAACGCAATTATGAATTCAAAAACGGTAGCCAACAAATCCTTGGCTGGAAAGTTTGTCTTGAACTTGTTTTTTTTCTTTTTCAAGGAGAAGTCGGATTCAACTTGTTTTAAGTCTGACATGATGCATCCAAGTTTGATCCCCTGTCACAATTCTGTTCAGAAACCGATCTCTCTCTTCACCGCAGTGGTTAAGGGTGCAGACACAGTCCCCTGCATTCTGCGTTGTCATTGTCTGCGATCTACTGTCCACCGAGCACACAATGAGCAAACAAAATGTCATTTTTAATGAATCCAATCTTCGAATAAGTTTCTTTATCACATTATTAACGTAAGATACAAATGAACAATTGGATTCAAGAGTAACACCGAGCTTTCACAATGAACAGCATTTCAAATATGGTAATCGAAGCTTTTTTTAAGGTTCTTGAACGGATGCATTTACTAATATTAATAGTGAAGTAGTTGTTAAAGGCTTGGGTGTTCAACAGTTGTCAGTGCATCAACAGCTCGTACAGTGAGCTCTTCGTATAATACGAAATTTTAAAGTGATTCTTATTTTCGCAAGTATGAAATTTATAATAGATCGTCCGTCTCATCGTCGTGGAACTGATGGTCACGTTTACTAAACTTCATGGTTACCACGTAATCGTTTATATTAATTTTATTTAAGACTGCTGCTAAGAATGTAGAAGCTGGGCTATTGTGTTGGTCTACTGCACAACGTCAAGCTAAGCCCCTTCTCTGTACGATGGAAGGGCAAACTCTAAGTTGTGACTAATATGTTAATTCCCAAGGGCAACCTGCTAAAAGGAAGTAAGTTAATCTTGCCTCCAGCTCACTTAACGGAACACTCCCTTGGTTTAGCCTTATCTTCGATCACGCGCTTTGTGGAAACTTCATGGAAACTGAACTTTAGCTTTGGAAACAGAACACAACATTAAAATGACAAACAATCACAGAACCTGGCAAGTTGTAAGGTGAAATCAGCTGGCTTTTGTGCAAGAGGGGTTTTTGTAAGCCGTGCACCCCCACGGCTTACAAAAATAAAGAATCTTATTATAATAATAATATGTTATTATAATAAGATATATGTTATTATTATATGTTAATAAAGAATCTTATTATAATAATAATAATAATAAGATTCTTTATTAACATATAATCAATGTAGATAATGAATCTGTAAATCCACGGAAAGTAGACGGCAGCGTCCTAGCCACTGACCTCGATAAATCCCGATCCCTAATGTCATTACCGCCTGCTCAACCTCCTCATGATTGTGTTACCAACGAAAATGGAACCGAGATCGCGTCTAATGAATCCAGCACACAAACCATTATGCTCGAAAGCCCGATGGTCAACATAGACCAAATAATTATCAATGATTTAATATCTAGAAGCCTTACAGACAGCATCACTGAGCACACGAGAACTACCACAGCCCTAGAAACAGATAATGCAAGGATCGTGTTAGGCAAGATGGAAAGAATCTCTGAATGCGTCACTGACCTCTTCACGGAAACCAGTTCCTACGAGCGCAAAACGTAGAGATCCTGCAAGAAGAACCCCAACTAAAAAGCCGACTTGAAGAATTTAAGAGCATGACCGTGAACTGTATCTCTTTGAAGCCTGGTCGACATGCACGACTCCCGTTTGCCTCTTCTCTGTAAACCAATGAAATGGACAAAACCTCACCACTCAGTTACAGCGACAGTCCAATAATAACCCCAGTCAATCAGAATGGGAGAACACTTAAAGAAGGTGATGTACCTGAACACCATCGCACTTCCGCACTGACAAAGAACCCAATGCGGAATCCGAAAGAAACCTATGAAGAACCAATCGATAAAATTGATGTTACGAGTAAAAATCCCGCAGCTCTTTCTGCAGCAGGTCTAACACGCACACCTCGACAAATCGACACACCGAAACGAGCCTTGGATGCATCCATGATTACACTTACTAGTCATCCTAATTATGTTATAAAACCAGGAAATCTATACAGAAGCTCATCCTCATACTGACTCTGGTCCCCACTCCTGGGCTGAGATTATCGCTAGGCCGCTCCCTCACGTATCCAGAGAAAACACAGCTAAGAAAAATTACAAAACCGAAGATGCAAGGACAGTACCGGAGACACGAATAAACAAGAGATCCAGACGATCACATTTAACTGGGACAGCCCCAACTACCTGGCTTCAGTCTAGCCGGAAAGCAACACACGTAGACCAACAACTCACTCGCAGAAGCCTGTTCATTTCACGATTGGCTCCACACACAACCCCAGAGCATGTCAAAAATAGCATAAAAGATAATCTGAACCTATCTGTTGAATCCTAATTGCTCACAAATGGGCCTTCCTATTCGCCTTTCAGATTACATTGCGACATAACCCAATACAAAACCTTGATTCAGCCATCCGCCTGACCTAGAGGGCTCATTAGGCCCTATTTTCAATCATCCGCCTCATGGCTTCAAGCAACACAGCCAAATACTGCACGGTCATATTAAGGGTACAGGTAACCCAACAAGTTGACTCATAAGGGTACAGGTAACCCAACAAGCTGACTCATAAGGGTACAGGTAACCCAACAAGCTGACTCAGCACGGACGGACATCGTGGATGGAAGACAATACACAATTCCAGTGAGGATATCTGAAATTTGTTTTTTCCGACTCCAAACTACTATGTCTCGACTCGAGTCCACACTAAGGCAATAACGAGCCCGAAATTAATCAACATTAGTAAATGCCTTGAAGAAGCCAGTGCAATTCTTTGGAATGCATCCGTTGACCAGCTGGCTCGTCCCAATTTCTAACTTTGCAGCCTCAGAGAAAATAAGGATCTCGGAACGCACGAGAGGATGGTGGGCCACTGAGCTCAGCAACAGCTTTAAGCTTAAACAGCAACTCTACAAACAATGGAAAAGGACATTTTATTTTATTTTATTTTATTTTATTTTATTAATAACAAGATACACAACAGGTAACCATTAACAGTGTATCTGAGATCAGATCAATAAACATAATAACAATAATGTGAAATCCTACAGGACGATAAACATTGATATAGATTCAAACAATAAAAGCATATGTACAAAAGAGGATTGTATTAAGTTAAGTTACCGGTAAAACAAGTAATAATTAATCCGTTAGAGAACAGAAAAATAATATAACAAATAATAATAAACTACAATAATTAGATGTGAGCTAGTCACTTTGCAGTTTAAGTGAAGAGGCAAACTTGTGGATGGAGTTCATCAGTGATTGGGAGTTGTCAAAGAAGTCAATGCGAGAGTCATTTGCTGATTTGCTGATTCTGTTCAGTGGACTGAACTTCATTAAGTCCGTGTTGGCAGAGTCAAGGCGAAACGGTGTAAGGTTCCTGACTTGTCTACAAGGAGCATTGAAGTTTATTTTACTCAGGATATCAGATGCTTCGTAAATTCCAGTGATTACTTTGGCTAGAAGGGCGATGTCAGCAGTAACTCTTCTAGTGCACAGAGGCCTCAGATGAAAGTAATCACACAGCGATTCATAATACACTGAGTGATAGAATAGAGGATTGCGGTACGTGAGGTAACGGACAAAGTTTTTTTGGACTGCTTCAATTTTGTTAGTTAAAGTCTTTGTGTGAGGATTCCAGATGGGTGAACTGAATTCAAGGATTGGCAGAACAATAGTTTTATAAAGGATAACCGCATATCTGTAGTTTTTGAACTTGTATGTGTTCCGTTTGATGAATCCCAGTGTTTTGAATGCTTTGCTGGTGATTTTAAGGACATGGGCATCGAATTTAGCACTGCTGGAAAAGAGAATCCCTAAGTCGTTAACTTGGTCACACCTTTCGATGATCACAGAGTTAATACTATACTCCGTATTCATTAGTTGTGGAGATCTGCAAGATGAGAAAGAGATAACTTTGCACTTCGAGGGGTTAGCAGACAAGCCATTCAGAGATAGCCACAGAGAGAATTTATTGAGAGCACATTGAAGTTGTTGAGAATCGGTAGTCTCCTTCACTGCTGAGTAGATCTTAAGATCATCTGCATAGAGAGCAACTTGAACATTGGAGGTGTAGATGAAAGAAGGAAGATCATTTACGAAAACAATGAAGAGAAGAGGACCTAAGGGAGAGCCTTGTGGTACTCCGCTTAGTGGTATAAAACAGTCTGAGTTCACTTGATCGATGATAACGCTCAAGGAACGATGCGTAATATAGCTGCGTAGCCATGAGAGCAAAGGGTCACGAATACCATATAGCTTAAGTTTTTCCAGAAGTTGTTCGTGCGGGACTTTATCAAATGCCTTGGATATATCTGTGTAGACTGCATCAACTTGTAGGTGGTTATCAAGAGCTTCAGAGGTGTATTGCCAGAAAGGAAGTAAATTTGTGACTACTGACTTGCCACTGCAGAAACCATGTTGATTCTGATCGATAAAAGGCTTGAAGAATTCGAAGAGATGTTTGTGCACTGCTGTGTCGAAGAGTTTAGCCAGGCTGTTTTGCAAGGTTATGGGTCTGTAATCGCATACGTCATTTTTATCACCTTTTTTGAAAATAGGAACTATATTGACCTGCTTAAAGTGCTTAGGATACTTCCCCAGCCTGAGAGATAGGTTGAAGATCCGCAGTATGAGGGGTTTCAATGTAGTGACAGTCCTTTTCCAAAATAAGCCTGGAATGTCATCTGGGCCTCTAGTATAGTCATTTCTCATGCTTTTTAATGCCGAATTTAAATCTTCATCAGTGATAAAGAGATTAATGAGGATATCATCTTTAACAGGTGTGAAGTCAGGAAATGAGGCAGGTCTCAATGTATCATTTGTTTGAATTCTGGAAAAGTGTTTGGCAAACTCTTGAGCAATACTGAATTCGTCAGATAAGAGAATTCCATCTGCGTTACGGAGTTGTAACTTTCTACTGGTTATGTTCTTATGCTTCATGAAATTCCAGAATGGTTTGATATCTCTGTGAGTAAGCAGACTATCCTGAACTGACTCTGTATACATGTTGTAGGAGTTTAATATGAGAGTTTTCACTTCTTTGCGGAGTTGGCTGAATATTTCATAGTATTGACTGTCACATGTTTGCTTATACTTGTTTCTGTAGAATTCTTTGGATTTAATTTTACGTATTAGTTCACTGTTATACCAGTGCGGGTAGGTAGAGCGTGCGGTAAGATGGGATTGAGGAACAATGTCAGATATAACTGAATGGACACAGTTAATCAGGTTGTTGGTGAGCACATCGATGTCATCCATAGCGTCAGCGAGCTGCGTCAGCGACATGACAAATTCCAGACCGAATTGTGCATATTCCAAAGTACGAGCAAGCTTCAATCCGCCTCAAGTTTCAAGCCATAAGACATCACGTTGAAGTCACTTTGTAAGGGCGCCCCATTATACCAACAGAAACATTGTGATCTCTCCTCACAGCTCGATCCTAATGTCTGGATGGATTTTATTGCACGATTTCAGCCAGGTCACCATGAGTCCAGCGATATTCCTATGTTTGATGATGATGTGCCCAGAGATGCACTTGCAACCATCTTAATTACAAGACGACCTTATATCTGCAATTAATCAATTGCCTGCAACTGGTACTGCAGCACTGACAAAGTTCCACAGTTTATCATTAAATGTTTGAACCCATATCTAATTGATCCCTCTCTTAACAATTTTTAATACCATAAAGGAGAATTTTCCCCTCCAACATGGAATATGTATCCTGTTAGGCCACTCCCAAAAGTTTCCCAGCCAACTGAAGCCAAGCACTTTAGAACCATCTTTCGCTCCTCGTGTTTACTGAAACTGCTTGAGAAAACAGTACTGAAAGCACTTACCATGCACCTCCTCCCTCACAGGCCTCACCAAATTGATTATGCTTTGCATGATAGATCAACAATTAATAATCTGATTATGACTACCAATGCCATCCTCCAATCGTCTGATGAGAAAGAAGAAATTTCAATTATATCTGGATCTACAAGCGGCTTTCGACAATGTCAACATCCCAGCCTTGCTTAAGCTTCTTCGAAATTACTATCACATCACAGGTCAGGTATTGAAGTTCCTGACATCCCTTATTCAGAATAGAACTGTCCAAATGTTCATAGCAAAGCAGACGTATACTAGGCAAATACAAGTAGGTATGCCACTAGGGGGGGGTTCCTGTCTGGCATTCTTTTCACAGCTATAATTAACCGCTAATACACAACAGAACAAATATGTTGTCATATGCGGATGACTTAAAGCCATTGACAAAGGTAAAATCTGCTGATGAAGCAAAAGACACTACAGTAACCATCAACAAGGCTTTATTAGAAATACAGCAGTACCTCACGAGAATTGACTTATAAGTTAACCCTGAAAAATCCGCCATCATGGTCTTCTCACTGAAATCCACACCAATCATAATTCAGCCGGCGATTGACCGAGTCTTGATCCCCTGCATCAAAAAGTTAATCGAAAATTAAGATTGATCGAAAATTAAGATTCCGTCATCATGTAGAAGAACTCTCTTGTCTGCATGGGTAGCACAGTGGTATCGTCATCGTCCTCCCCACACTGGGTGGAAAAGGTCCGGGTTCGAATCCCGTCGATGACGCGAAAAACTTTAATGGGCCTTTTTCACTCCGTGGCTGAGTGAGTCGGTCTTAGGTGTAGTTAACAAGGTTTATCCCCCAGAATCTGAGGGTTTTCGTCCAGCAAAACAGACAAATCGACCATAGAACACACGAAATTAACAGACATAAGACACACAGAATGACAGATAAATTTAATTATTCGGGTGGCCTAAAAATAGTTTGTTGTTGTAGATGAACTCTTTGCTTAATGTGACAGGAAATGGTGGGTTGCCAAACAGCACTTGATACATATTCATAACACAAAGAACGTATATCAGGATGATGATTTTCGGAGGTATATTTTTTGTGGTTGCGGGGCTCGGCCGCAAACACAACAATCAAACCATTGAATGCCGAAGAATACTGGCTCATGAAGTAGGAGACCTGAAAGTGTCATCTCCTACCAGAACTTCGCACAATACCGATGGCCAAAGAATTGAATATAACCAGATTCGCAGCCTTAACCATCTACATGATCGCTGCTAAATCTCAGAGCCCAAAATTTGGCACACCGTGTGCTGGTGGATTCCCTGACCAGCGCTCCATTCCACTCCCAAGCCTCTTGCTCTGCCATCGAGGCTACATTTTAAAGATGGTTTCTTCCTTTTCAGAAGCTCCATCTAGCTCAATCCTTGGACGTCGACCTATGCAAAATCCTAGATGACAAAATGTATAGATGCTCATCCTAGATCTTCACGTGTGTTCCACAACCATCAATTGATGTGAGATCGCTGCTGCTCGGCAAAAAGTTCGCGGAAAATCAAATTGAAGAAAACTGTCCTGTGTTATTTTAAGTTATTTTATTATTTTTATTTGATGCATTATTATTATATTTTATTTTTTAAGTAAATATAATCTGCTCTGTTATTTATTTATTTATCCTATATTATATTTCCAACTGAATAATTCATCGGTTTCGGAATTCTACAGCTATTTCGGTAGGACAATGTGGTAAACCTGCCATTTTCAGCCAGATTTCAATCCACAGGACACCATCGGGTTGATTTAGAACGAGCTGTCTGGAGAAGCAAAACAAGACTTCCTAGTTCAAGAGGCAGCCTTACAGGAGCAAGGTTGTAGCTCCGTTTACCAAAAACGTGCAGAAAGTATCCTCCAGAGAGTTACCATGGCATAAAAGCCCAATGGGAAGCGGGAAATTGGGGTATTGGTTGAATTTGACTATGGAAGAGTTGATTCATTAGAGTTGGAGACTTGTCTGATGGAATAAACAGGATGGTGGAGCATAACACATGTTGACCATCAGAAGAAGCTTCAAATCCCACCAGGGTATTCCCTGGTTAACTGGAGTAAGTATGATGGTGCTTTTAGATCAGTGTCGTCATTCCTACGAGGAGGATGTCCAGTTGTGTGTTCATTCAGTTCTTATTGTGGCCGGTGATGAGGGAAGAGCAGGTATGAGGAGAGGCAGAGCGGTTTCAGGAACGTCTGGTCTGAATGTCTAATATATAGGATCAGATGTGGAGAGATGATACTAGCGCCTCTTGAAGACTGCAGAGGCATACCTGCTAAAAGATGAAAATGCTTAGATTCTAATAGGTTGCTTTTAGGACTGAGTGTGGTTAAATTTACATCCTGAAACAGTTAATTGCGTAGTCCCAGGTAGATATTATATGAGTGCATTACGTGGTGCCAGTCCTCCAGTTCTCGGCATTCACAATGTGCATCATTTATAAGCTCAAGGACTTGAAGTCGCTTTTTGAATGACCCTGTAAGAACAAAAGGTAATATGTACATTAGGGAAGAACCAGTCAAGTTGTTGTTTGTTCAGGTGGGAGATACTACGCAGAAATAGCTTTTGGTGGAATCATCCCAACGGATTTGCCAGAAGGAGACAAGTTCCTGCCAAGTACGCCGGAGTTCTTGTTTTGGATTTACATCGACAAGAGCTTTTATTCCGAGGAATTCAGCTTCTTTGCTCTTTCTGATAGCATGGAAAAGCCCTGTGAAGGCCGCTTGGAAGTCAAGGGGAATACAGCCTGTCAATACTTAGTGCTGCTGTTGACGTCGTTCTATATGCCCAAGTCATTTTTAATAACACCAATCGTTGTAGCTGCAGGATTAAGTTACAGTGCTAATGATGGGAAAACGATGGAACCATACGACAGTGCCATATGTTGCAATCGATACGAAGATAGCTGAATAAAGAAGGTGGAGTGCACGTCCCTTAAGACCCCAGTCTTTGGGAGTGAAACGAGAAAGCATATTGGTGTAATTTTTAGCCGTCACTTTCATGGACTTCAGATGTGGAATGAAAGTTCTGCGATCATCTAGGGTAACACCTAAATATTTGAATGAACGTTGATTCTTGAGTGTCCTTTATAATGAATGGTTGGTGGTCTGTTCATGTCACGACGTCCTTTGAAGAGTAGAGTTCTACTTTTATCTGTAGAGATTTTCAGCTTATTCTCTTCAGCCTAAACCGGCAGGGCATTCAAGACGGCGTTGGCTCTGGTCTCTCATCTGCATATGAGAGCTGTGTAGTATGAGGGAAGTCCCGCAAGAGCCTTCCATCTAGAATCATACTCCAAACATCTGGCCCCAGAACCCCTGGGGGCAGCCTCTGGTAAGTTGGCGGGTGATACTTTTTCGTATAAGACAGAGGCAGAGTAAAATGCAGCGGTCTGTTCCCCAGTTATTAGAGGAGATGAAGCGTAAGAGGTTCAGTTCCCGTGTGCTCTTTGTCCGTAGTCTGCGTATATATGGTAAGAATGTCAACTTATTATCTAATATGATCCCCAAGAATAGAATTTTGTCTCGGGTGCTATTGGGATGATGTTTTGTCCAAGCTTGATTTGTGGTTCAGGATGCGACAAAAGTGCACGCAGACGGTCTTCTGAGGCGAGAACCTGAAACTATTAGCCATTGCTCAAAATTTGAACAAGTTAACGGCATTCTGCAATTGCCTTTCGATAACCTTCATGTTGCATGACTGAAAAGATGCTAAAGTCATCAACAAAGAGGGCACTGTTTACAGTTGGAGGAAGTTGTTAAGTAATAGAATTAACTCTGATAGTAAAAAGAGTAACACTCAGAACTGACCCTTGGAGAACACCTTCCTTTTGGCAGAAAGGTCAAGAGAGATCGGATCCCACACGCATTAGAATTGTGCAGTTCAATAAAAAAAATGAATAAAAGGGCTATATGACCCTTAAGACTAAGATTATAGATATCTTTTAAAATTCCAAATTTCCAAGCCATGTAGTACGCTTTTTCCATATCAAAGAATATCGACACCAGGTTGTCGCGTTTAAGGAAAGCGTCTCGAACAGATGTTTCCAATCGTATTAAATGGTTGAGTGTTGACCTGTTTTTATTTTTTTACATTGACCATCCTTTCCAGGATCTTGCACAAACAGCTTGTCAGAGCAATTGAGCGGTAATTGGTCGGAATTTTTAGATTCCTTCCTGGCTTGGGAAAGGCAAGCAAGATTGCCTTATGCCAATGGTTGGGGAATTGATCTTCAAGACTGATTCTTTTATACAGACAAAGCAGCCGATCCGTAGATCCAGATAAAAGGTGTTTAATCATCTCATAATGGCTGTCACCTGGCCCGACAACACTTGCCCGGAATTGTGATAGTGTGCCGCTTTCAATTCCAACTGTGTGAAAGGCCATCTGTATGCCTCACAGTTCTTTGAGGACAGCTTCAAATGCTGTCTTTCAGCTTTTTGCTTGAAAGCCAGAAACTCAGAGGGGCAAGGTATTCCCAGCAGACACTTTAGAAAATGTCTCCCCTAGAGTGTTCGCAATTGCAGTTGGGTCTGCAATTGCATATCCATTATGTTTTAAGATCGACGTAGGGTACAATATGTATCTGTCCTTCATTTTCCGGACTTAATCCCAGATGAGCTTACGAGACTTAGTCTTTGTGATGGAAGATGTGAAGCGGACCCACGATTCTTTCTCTCTCTTACATCTGACATTTAAGGTAACGTTCTTTGGCGCGCGCACGTTTGAAGACGATTAGATTATTTGTGGTGGGATAACGACGAAATATCACCCACGTCTTCTTTTTAGCCTTTCTTGCTGCTGTGCATTTTTAATCCGTCTGGGTAGGATTCTTTTGGTGCGGGATTACAGGATGCCATTGGCCTCTGCCGATCGCACAGGGACTGTGACTTTTATCCCTCTTCCCTTTCCCCTTACAGTGGCACATGTCCCCTGTAACTTTATATTCCCAACTCCAAACCCAAATTTCGCCTAATTTAGGATGGGCAATCTCCCCTGCCTCACCTCCCAGTGATGGTGGTGAGCAACGCGGGTCCAACACTACTCTGACACAAACCAGACATTACACTTTTGTGGCTTTTCCAGAGATTCTGTGATTTTTCAGAGAATCACAGAAGGCACTCGACTTCAAAGTGAAGTCGAGTGCCTTCTGTGATTTTTGACAAATATCAAATCATTATTTAAATCCCCCATAAAAATTTTTTGTTTTAATCCTACGCAACCAGTGTCGAATTTTGTTGATTTATGAATAGGGTACAATTCTGATTCTTATAATTTAGAATTACCATCGCTCTTAAGAACGAATGCGCGATTAATTTTAATTCGATATTCAATTTCCATTCTAAGTAAGACAGCGCTGGTTCCGAAAGATGAATCTTTAATAAACTCTTACTTTAATAATGTTTTCTATTTCTTGAACTTTGAGAACGTGTGCTGTTTCACAGACCCCGTCTGTTATCTCCGAGGAATTAAATTAGATGTGCTCTTCCAAGGGTATAATTTCTCGAATTGCGATCCCACGTAGAGCAAGACCAACTTCTGTAAAAGTTTATTTCTGTATTTTCGGATAAACTTAGCGAAAAAAATAAACCATCCACTAGCATGAAGTTTATAATTTTTGTTTTATTAGATAAAACGTCAAAGAAAGAGAAATAAAAGATAAGTAAAAGAAACTCTCTCTCTACAATAAGGTTCTTTCTGACGCAATCCATTTAATACAAATACAGAAACTACAGAAACTAAACATTAAATTGAAGAATTCTTATAATCAGTTCAAGTCCAACTCTTAACTGCTACCTTTCGGCATTCATTTCATTAGTGATTTATTAGCTGAGCACAACGCTGGGAACAGCAATCGGATTTTCATATTACTGAAAGTAAGTATAACTGATAGTTACATCATACTGTATACTCTAACTGGGTTTCGTCACTTGTCATTCCTTTGGAAGTCTGGGTTCGATTCCTTTTAAGAATATATAATCTGTTTAAAAAATGTAATTTAGTCTCTAAATCCCTCGAAGTTTGTTCTCAAATTTCTTCGAGGATACGATGGGTGGAAACACATGCCAGAAGCTCATAAACCAATTCATTTCTTTACTGAAAGTTAGTGAAAATGAATGTTGGCATCAGCAGGATGGAGTGGCATGCTATGCTTTCAACAAAATGATGTCAGGCTTCTGAAGTGTTGGGAGACTTTTTGGTGATCAGTCAAGAATTTGTGCCAGCCACCATCCTATATCTTTATCTTTGGGGTTAATTTTTGCGGTTAATTGAAAGGAATGGTATACTCTAACATCCTGACAGGGGAAATTTTAAAAGTCAATATGGAATCAACATTTTCAAAAATAACTGTTCAACACTAAGTTAAATCTTATGGAACATGGCGATGTTTCAGGCAGGGGATTTTTCGTTGAATTATTCAGAGGTTTCTTAGGCCCACAAAAGTGCAAACACACAATGGAACTGAAAATAACTGTAAAGTCCTCTCAGCCGAGTGAAATAGTTAAAACTATTTGAGAATTATTCTGAATCCATTTTTTTTTTTCGGACCAACCTGACAACGAAATATCCTTCCTACATAACTCATGATGAGAGCATGTCTAAAATATTATAACAGAGCATAGCTAAACCTGTATGAATCAAGATCTTACTATACGCAGATGACGCTAAATTTTGCAGATCAACTTCTGTTACAGACTTCCGTACTTTTTGGTCGCTCTAACGTTCTCCTGCTATCTTTTTCAGTTCTGTTTGACTGGTCAACTCTGTATTCATCCTTCTCGGACTCCTTAATGTATATATGCCTTCATAGCTTCTTTGGTTATTTCTTTAATGGTGTTCCATAATTCTTACGTATTCGTCCTCCTTCTGCTATCTGCCGAGTTGACAGACCATGTAGCATCTTGTCATAATTCCCTTCCCTGAAATTAAACCCTATCGTTAACAATCGGAACCTCTTTCTTCTTCAAGGACTAGGTGATCACTTTCTACTAATGATTCCTGCGTGCCCTATGATGCCATCTGGTTCGTTGGTAATGATCATATTTAGAATATTCTTACCCCTATTTTCTACATAATCACATAATAATGAATTTGAAGTTAAGACTGTCCTTTAAATGTCCTAAACTTCGCAAATTTTATCTTAACGTTTAGTGGTAGACTTGAATCCTTTGTTATAAAGCAACATACTCTTATATTAAACATCAAACTACTCTTGAAGTAATGGCAATAACTAATGATTTAGAAGTTACAATGTCTAGTAAAAAAAAAAATATTCCAGAGGACTGGGCTGGACTAATCAACACTGGAGGATCACCAATGATAAAGGCTTCGCTAACCAGATTGTTTCTGCTCCGAGTGGATTTTATTACTAGAAAAAATGCAATCTCACAAATTACAATATCTCGTCCTAATTATTAAGTAACGTGAAGGTGTAAATATTATAAATATCTTATGTAAATAATTATACATGACATATGTATATTTTTTTAGTATGATTTTGTATAAGAAACCTAAAACAGAGTTTCTCATAATTTTTCTTCTTGGAGGGAATTTAAATTTTATATTGAGTTCATAGCTGGAATCTGAAGTGAACTAGTTTTTATGCTTAAACTTTAAAAGTGAAATACTAACAGTTGTTTATGGATATAAACGAAAGCTCAGATGCAACAGAAAGAGATACCAGAAGCTGTCTTATAAAAACAGATCCCTGAATAAAATAAAATGAATTTATTATTTAAAGATAAAAATAACTCGAAATAACCTCAAAAGAAGCAAATCTTTAATAATAAAACTAAATAAATAAACGAAATTCATCATAAAATATTAAAGCAAATCTGTCCAATACATCTCAATAAGAGAAATGTATTCTGCATTAGATATTTGGATAATATTAGCATAATAAATCGCTTCTCATTCTTCTACTTTCTTAGAAGAAATATCTCCGTTAACATTCTCTCTCTTCAGCAACTTTCTTCCAATGCCGGCATCCAATCTATCTTCCCAGAATCGTATCCAGGAACCATTTACTGAACATAACTCACACTTGCGCCTGTACAAATGTCTTCACTGCACAGCTTTACTGCCCTGCCAGACTGCCGTAGTGAGAATTTATTTTCACTGCCTTTGCACTTTAATGAAAACGTATGGTGCCCTCAGCAAAGGTTAGGTAGCTTTGTTGTTGGACCCCTTCAAATTACCTCCTAATTTAAGAAATTTTCCACGAAGGCGTGCAGCCGTGTAGTGTAATGGTCTAGTGGAGGAAAAACAACAGATGTCAGACCTGAAGCAAGTAATGAAAGAGAAAACCTGAAGTTAGGGTTTTCAGTAGTAACGATGAGTGGCAAATGTTATGAAAGTTGTTTTAGCGCCAATTTTCCTATTTCACATTCCGTGAACAGTTGCAGTGTATCTAAGCAACGCTAATCTTTCAGATGATTCCTGATTTATCTTTTTCTTGCAGTATAACATCGGAATTGCTACTTTAAATGGATGAACGCAAATTATAAACCTAAATGGGAATTTGGAAGATGACGAAAGAAAGAAAGAAAACAGTGGAAAGGAAAGTGTGACAATGAAAGAAGATATTTGATGAGAAAGGAAATAAACAAGATCGCGAGAAGCTGAAGATAGAAAGATAGAAGGAAAACTCAAAACACAGAGAGTTGTTTAACAACACAAGAGCGTCAAAGGCTGTAATGCGCCAAACATTTGTTTTTCTGTCATTACATTTTATTGTAACACCGTGTCTGTTTGAAGTAAAATTTTCTTTTACCCTTACTAGTACTCTGTGGACTAGTAGTACTAGCGCTAACTGAAGCTTTGAATAGATGATAGCTTTTTCTATCGTATCCTGTTATGAAGGGACCAATCTACAATAATGGGTTGAACAGTTAGCTGGGTTGCAACTGGGAATTGTGGTAGATCTGACGCTGTGAGGAGAGATATTTCTAGTTAAGATACTTATTAGGTATGATCTATACATCTCCTAGCCAGAATTACTCCTTCTTGCTCTCTGAGCGCAGACTGGCTTTCCAGAGCTTATGCTTCTTTATAATCTTTTTGTTTGAAAGAGTTCTTGTTTTATTTGATAAAGCTTATTGGTTGGCTGGATATGCCAAGCTTGTTGCTGCTGGTTGATGCATTCACTTTTATGGTGTTTCTTCAAACCTATATAGGGAGGACATCGAAAGGAAGATTGACGGGGTTTGCTTCTGCTCTTGCTGGAATATCTGCGAATTCATTTCCTAAAATTCCAATAACCGCAGACTTGAATTCTCTCAGTAAAACAAGAATAAATAGGAATTAAGCAAACTTTAGCCAAATAAGAGACATTGCTGCTTTTTTCGTTGAATAACGAGAATTGCACTAATGGAGGCAATATAGACAAAGCTATGAGATAAAGAATTGAACTATATTAGTTTAAGACAAACTGAATTGCATACAATGAAGCTGTATAACTCCTGTATTCTGTTCGCAGTTGTTTAAATATTGGAGTATGTGAAAATACAGCAGCCACAAGTTTGACCGACTTGAATCCATCTTTGTAAATCAGAGTATAATCTCGTATTGAGTCAAAGCACTCGATGCATCTTTAGAAGAATTATCAGAGGAAAAGGAGTTTCCTTAACATTTAAAGCAGGCCTGGGAAAACCTTTTGGCTGAAGGGCCACATTTAGGAATTCAAAAAGAAGGCGGGCCGCACGTAAAATACTATTTTTAGATATATATTATTTGTTATCATGAAGAATAAATATAACATAAAAAAATATTTTCTAACAACCAAGAATTTAATGAGATGAATGGAACTGTTTTACATATTTTAACATTTTTTTTAAATTTCGGGTGTTAATTTTGTAGTTGAGATTCTTAAAACTGCTTGTAAATGTTCATCGGTGATACTTGATCGTAAAGAATTTTTATTTAGATTCATGATGGAAAATGTTGTTCACATATGCAGGTTGATCGAAAATAACCAATATTTTTCGGGCAAAATCTTTAAGTTCGTCGAATTTGTCCGAATTAAGAGTATTGTAAAATTTACAGATTTCCTCACGACGGTGAAATTCCCTTAAATATATATCACACTGAAGATCTATAATCTGAAGTGAAGTTGTGGTTCACTCGTTGCACTATCAATTTCTATTGAAAATGGGTCGCGCACTATTGCCAAACTTATCTCAATTTTTTGGAAGTCGCCAAATCTTCGTGAAAAGTAGTCATTCAGAGCGTTGATAATTTCACAATATTTTTCAAATTTATTTTCTGGAACCTTCAGCAACTTCATGGTTGTGGTCTACCTTGTTAATTAATAAATGTCGAAGGAACAACTGGAGTTTTAATTGAAATCCATTCAAACTTTTACCATATCGTAGGCGTATAAAGTTTTCCCTTGTAACACGGTGTTGAAAGTATTTAAGTGTGTCAGGATGTTCAGGGTAAACGCAAATTCACAAATCCAGTTATTATCAGTTAATTCGGGAAAGTCCATAATATTTTTCAGTTTTAAAAACAGAATGTCATCTTTAAGGTCCCATACTCGCCGAAGAACTTTTCCTAAGCTAAGCCATCGAATTTGGCTATGATAAGGAATATCTGTGTACTCTAATTCAATATCTTGAAGAAAATTAACGAACTGCCTGTGTTTCAGGCCCTTCGATCGTATTAAATTTACTACTTTAATAATACAAGATGTGACACGTTCAACTTTTAACACATTTTTACATAATACTTGTCGATGTATAATACAATGAATTGTAATTAAATTATAATCGGGATAATTTTCACAAATTTTATTCCGAATTTTCTTTAACGCTCCCACATTTTTGCCTGTCAAACTTGCTGCTCCGTCAGTTGTTACGCTTACCATTTTGTTCCATTGTAAATTATACCGTTATAAAAGCGCCCGTTGGCTCGCTCCAGTTCGCGCACAATTTCAAATTCTATCTCAATTTGAACAATACAGAGATGATAAAACAATTTACGAGTCGACAAATTCTATAATGTATTACACATACAAATTTATTTTTCAAAAAGGCATCGCAAAAGGCATAAAATAAGTAATTTTTTTTTCGAAAATGCAATTAAACCTCGCGGGCCGCACAAAAATGTGCGGCCCCATCCTTTCGCACCAATATTTGCTTTACAGTTGTCACACCTTGATCTTTCAATTCATTTTTATTAGAGAGTTTCATTAGAAGTCACAGTGATAGACATTCTCCTATCGATGTGGCTTTCCGAATTTGTTGGGCATGTTTTGTACTTGAAGCTTCGACTGAAAGGTCTCCAAACGCTGAGTGTTATGCAAGATTTTGGGGATCTTGCCTACCTTTCCAGATAAAGAAGAGTGACATTTTCCTGACTGCCGGCCTTCGGTGGAATGGAAAATGAGGAAAAGCGGTGTCACAGATGATGATGATATCCTCAGTTTTGGGTCTTTTTACGATTAGTTAGAGACTTTGATGGGGTACCAGAAGAAGCAGAATGATTTCAATTACTCACAAGAGTAAAATAAAATTTCTGATGCCCTAAATACGCCCACCCTCGAACTATCAGGTATTACACTTACGCGAATGGTACACCAAATTCGCTTAGAGCATCATACCCACACTTCCAATAAGGGTTGATCCTGTCCAGGGAAAAAATGGGTAGGAGACCTATTGGAATGCAGTTGACCCTAACAGTAAGAACTGCGCACCGACTGATCCCAGTCCGGGACTTCCCATCTTGCCAAAGCAAGGGACAAAGTAGTGTATTAAGGGCTGTGCCCCTCACCTACCAGACTCGTCCTTTCCGAGTTTCCAGGGTTCGCGGCGCAAGGCTATACTCGCACGATTCCAATGATCAAACCGTGAAATTAAGACATGGGTTGATTTCAGTGATGCTAATCTGGACGCCCAACAGTATCACTGGAGGTCTCTTCACTGGTGCCCACGTCGAGGGTTTTCTGTTTCATAAAAGGTGACAATTTGCAATAGGCGTTATTGTCCGTTTATTTTCTCTCTGTACACCAAGAGTTGATTCCTCATGTATTAGGTTCATTAGGCTTGGATCTCTTTATCCAACTAGCTTATAATTTTCAGAATCCATTTGCTTCTTTATTGCCTTTGAAAAAAAACTTTTCTTTTCCAGGTTTCCAGCCCTCTAAGGGGAGACAGAAGCGATGCCATCTAGTGACCAAGAGTTTGGAGAACTTGGTGGATTACAAAAAGAAGAGTCCTTTCTTCTTTAGAGAAGCTGTTATCATATATTATCCATGTAATTAACCCGAAATAAATGGAAACTCAATATTTACACAAAAGCACTATTGGAATCGCTTCGGTATTCACTTTACGCTTGGCCCCTTGGGGCCAGAGAGTGTGCGACTAATATGAGAACATAGTATAATGAAGACAAGAATGTAAGCATTTATCTTCCCCTCCATTCTTTTCGAGCTCATACGCTATATACACACGCACGCACGCACACACAAGATGCAATTAACAGCTAAAACCTTATTTCACCTATATTTCAATATACATTATGAACCACACTCTAAATAAGATAAGGGATTCTTTAACTACTACGTAGTAGTTAAAGAATCCCGTAACAAGCCGCTCTTAAGATTACTTTTAATCCAAATGATGAATTTAGACTGCGTATATATCATACTTAAGAGTAAATTATTTCGCTGATAATACTAAAGGTTGATACTAATTCTTACACTCTTTATATTGTAAAAATCATTTATTATTTAGAAATACGTTACGCCACAGCGAAAAATGTTTTTATCGTGGTATAAAGTAATTAACATCAATCTTTATGCAACACGCCCACGAAGAAACCGTCTCGTTCAAAATCTTAATTATTTCGTGTTGTTCAAACATCCTGATGTATTTAACTACATAAAAATGCATTTTAAAAATGGCATCTAAAGTCAGAAAATGGGAGATGGAAATGCGATTCAGATGTGATATAAAGTTCAAGCAACTTCTGCAGACATTCTAATGTTGATCTGACAACACTAGGGAGGGATTTTTCTACTGCAAAATTTCTCTTGTTAAACCACGCCTTTGAGCCGAACTGTTGGCTTCAGAATACTGTACAGAGTACGAACCACCTGTCACTGATCTCCTTTCTTACAAAAAAACCTCCACTACAGCGCCGAGTCAGAGCTCTAGGCACGGCCATCGTTAACTTCCAGCAGATGGTTAGATTGTGAACCTTCCTGAAAATGGAAAATTGGTGCACCTGCACTGCACGCTTTGTCCTTAGAGAACGAGTGATCTCGTTTCTTAAAAAGGGACGATAATTCTCTGAAACAAGACTCTGTCTTACGTACGTATATGCCATTTTCTTTTATTAAAACGGGGGTTATGAAAAATAAAATAAAAAATAAGAAAACTTTATTTTTCTGACGTTGAATGCGTCGCAGGATTTATATCGTGAAATGGCTGAACAGTAAAGTTTTTGTACCGGTCACTTTAAAATTCAGCGTCTTTCTTAAAAGCCCAGAAAATAGCTGGTACTGCATTTAAAACAGGACCCTAAACAGAAGTTAAACAAAAGAGTTCTAGAAGTTTCTAAACGAAGGCTTGTTTAGAGTTAGGCACCCCTCTGGGAGGAGGGTGAAGAGGACTGCAATCCGAATTGAATTACAATACGTCGAATTCCACAATATATCTTGTTTAGTTAAGGGACAGCTCTACAGATTAGACCCCGGAGGAATAAAAGTCAGCCGATAAAAAATGCGCAGTGAATAGATAAGCGAAAATTTTGATCGGGCTCCTTATGCAGATACACTGATGAATAGTTGCGCATGTGGCTTCACAGCCGATCCAAGCAGTTTTCTTGGAAAAAAGTAATCAAATTTCTCCAATGCCCAGAGAAGGTAACAGATACACTGATAAAAAAGGAGTAAAATGCAGTGGATCGAACACGGTCGCTGAGAGAAAGGAAAGCCAAACCGCAGAGGAGTGATTGCTGCAGACATAAAACAGATTTCTGGGTAGAAAAGAGCGAAGGATAAAGGCCATCAGATTGCAGTGAGAACTCCTCTCTTTGGCGAAGCAGCAGAAATACGCTACATGGAATATCTATTCTTCAGGTCTGAAAAACACGCCCTCCAAAACAACACAACAGGACGAGTGCGGGCTCTGGCTTAGTTCCAGGTAACCACGTGATATTCTTTCATAGCTTTCGCGATCAGCTGCGAAGTAAACATTGGGGAAAGAGGGAATTGTAAATAAAATGGAGAGACAAAGCTTTAAAAATATATATTTTTTATTACATATAGGATATACCAAGATAGTAAATTTTTAATTTCCGATTTAATTATAGGAATGTTAGTTTAATTCTTTAAAGTTAACTTAGTTAATATACACTAACTGCCTTATATAAAATTTATATGTGTCAATGCTGAAGCAGGCGTGGGTTGGTAACAATTGGTAACTTTGAGAGTGGAAGCCACTGCCCATAAAGAGATGAAGTTGGATTCGATTCCCATCGATGACTGGAGGAATTTCCAAAGTCCCCTTCAATCTAGGCTGTAGTTAACTGATCTAAGGAGTAGGAGTTCTCCCCGTGAGTTATTCAGCCCGCACAAAAACATGCAAATCGGCTGGTGAACACGCGCATATACACACTTCTGCAGACAAAATACACCACAATATAAGTTAGCATAATAATTATTAATAAAATAATATTCTTAAATATTTGGGAGATGATCCTCAGATCTTTGGGATCCATTGGTACACACTATGCGGTACAGTAACTTGTTATATCCCATGACTAAATCGCTGTGTCATAAATTTCATCCAAACCGATGCATCAGTGCCTCTGAATAAGCTAATCAGCACTATGAACTGTATCCAGTGTTGCTTCGACTATCTTACCTGGCAGATATTCATCTACTGCACTTAACTGGTCATTTCAGAATATCAGTATACACTATTTATACAATTTATTTATATCACTACGTTGGACGAAAAACCCAAGTTTGCTGGAGGAAAAAAAGAGAGACCATGCTACCCTCGTCTGAGACCGAACAACTCAGCCACGTCGTGAAAAAGGCCCATAAAAATTGCTCAAATCATCGAAAGAATTAAAACTCGAGTTATTTGCACCTGGTGGAGGGAAGATAGTGATTATACAACTGTGCTAACCGCGAGGGCTTATCACCAAGAAGAATACAGACGAGCCTATCGGGCCTTAAAGTCTAGGGGGAATTAAAGTGACATAAGAAATATTTAATTAGTCATAACCTACAAAGTTCTTTGAAGTGATCCATTTTGTTTGGTCTACTATTGCCTAAGAAATTTGGGCTTCTGTAGTCCCTACAACCCTATGCTTCTTTCGCAGATGAGCATTGGCTTCTGAAATGGCTTAACTTCATGCACCAACTGTCACCTCAAATCAGACTACAGAGTTGACAGAGAAATACTATAACAGGCTACACCATATAATCTGCGGGAAAATCTGTGCGGCACCACTATAAACATGATGACAAGCCATGTTAGCTTACCAAACATCTGAGATTTGTGCCATATGTTTGATGAGGACCCATTTTCACATCTTAAGGGCCTCGCCATCTGTCTGCTCAAATACTTCAGGCAGCTCAAAGACTGGATGCAGAACAAAGACTGGATGCAGATCTGAAATGCTTTGAAAGTGAAAATATAGGAGGACTATCCTTGCAGAAATTATATGATTTCTGTAACTTGTAAAACCCCTAGTAGTATATGGGATATTGCATATACTATAGTAACTATATAATAATGATTCTATATATATTCTAAGATTATGATGGATAATTGTTTTCTGCCAATTCCATTTCTGTAGGCTTTATCGCTATATATCGCTGGCACTCTTTACCATATAGTTAATCAACTGCAGCGCATTGATAGGAACCTTTCTGTCCATTTAGTGCAGTCTGTTAAGCCTAGATGAATAGAGAACCCCGCTTCTTTAGATTCCAGTGAGTTACATTCCTATTACCCATTTTTTGGTAATAATCAGTGCGCCACTTTAAACAAAACACTCCAGGACTCTTGAGAATGAGAAATATGTTCGTGTGATATTGTAAACTCAGTGATCAGATATCTTTAAAATTTCAACTTGAAAATATTACGTTGAAATCAATACGATCAATGCAACCCTGAATGAATGCCTTATTACTTGGTCAATTTCCTTTAGACTAAATACGAATGGAACGATGTCCAGAATCTGAGCCAATGTACTCTCTTCATCATTTCCTCTAACAAGGAGACCTACATCCTTAGAGCACACAGCATTTTGAAAGGCTTCCAACATCGCCGACATCTGTGCCAAACAGGGTGGCTGATGAAGAGGTGACCTGCCCGGATGCAATTTCCTGGGCGCAGGGTGATGAAAACACCATGTCACCTGGTCCTAATAGGAAATATTCTTCCTTCGTCTCCCCAACTCTGGTGACGCTTTTTCTTTCTTTCCCCTACTTCCCTTTCTCTTCTTCCCTGCCCCTCTTGCGTAATTACATTTTGTGAGTAGCGCTGGGGAAGTGACAGCTGAGAGACCGCATGCCTCTGTGTCATCCTCACGTCTAATATGTACAGAGAAATAGCAAGACGCGTGAAACGAACGGAAGCAACATGTAAAGAGGAAAAAAATGTATGTTTTAAGCGCAACAGATCAACATCCGACTCAGCTTCTGTCACAGCAGAGAGTTCGTTATTTCTAAAAACTATTTCTTGAAACAGTTTCACCGGAATTACTGTAAATACTTCGCGCTTAAACCTTTTCGTCCAAATAATTAATTTCTCCAAATCTGAATTGTAGATTATGAAATGTTTAATTTCGTAAAAATTATAATTATGAGAATGTCAGTTTTGAAGACATTTCAAAAGGATTTCCGATGCTTCAAAGTATCTGAATTGAGGATGCTGATAAGGACGGTTTTAAACCCAAGAAAAAAAAGCGGAAGAGATTACTAATCTTGTTATGTCGAAGTTTCCATTTCATCCTCATTCCGAAAAATGTTCTTCGGTGCATATTTTGCATATTAAAAAAGGTGGATCAGACCGCGCGTTCGTATAACGATATCAATAAGAGTGGATTACGAAGATTTCGTTTAACTGCGAATGACTTTCAAATCCTTTACAGTTTGTAAATTAATTTTCGTAGAATTTATTTCCCAAGTCGAGTGAATAACTTCGAAATGTTAAGAACTCGGGTGTATTATTCCATAAAAAGAACAACAGATGTACATAAACAAGTGGTCGGATGTAGTTAGATGCGTTAGAATTAAATTAACTTGGGACACGCTTAAATGTAAGTAAGATGGGGAAAATAATTAAGGATAGATCTATTGATATACAGGTAATAAAGAAATTTCCCTTTTCAGCATGGAGATTAAAGTTAGTGGAATTAAAAGTTTCTACCAACAGCTATCCCTCCGATAAGCACCTCTTAGACTCCAGCAACTCCATTTTGTTTGTAATTAAGATGCGCCAGATTGTACCATTCGGAAGGCTGAGTCGAATTGCCTTATTACAGACAAGAATTTTATAAAGTTCAGTTTGAGTTGTGAGCATGTGCTTTTCTTTCTTTTTCAAGATCTTTAATGAGAAAACCTTACTTATTCCAAGTCTCTTATCTACACGGCACGCAGAAGGGTTCTTAAAACAATAAGGTGCTTCTCAGGTACCGACGAGTCTTGTTATTAAAGTACAGGGACTTAACAAAATCTGAACATTGTTATGTATGAAGAGGGACCTTCGACGGGGGGGGGGGTTCTTTCAATTACTTTTATTAAACGGGTTAGCCGAAAATGCAAATACCAAAAGAAGAGTCAGTTTTCTTCGTTTACCGATTATAAATCAGTGTACGTATGAATTTGTCAATAAACAAATATATGTCGCGTTACAAAGAATACTGAGACCTAAACTTGATAATCAAATTCTTAGTGCGAACTGGAATCTGATTTCAAGCCACTCATTTTAAGGTCTTTAAGTTTTGTTCGATTTTTAGAATTGGGCGGAAACTGTCTCCTCCTTTACCTTATTAACAAAAACTGATGCTGCTTTTGAATATTTTATTATCCTCTGAAATTTTATGGTGAACCTTGAATTAAATTATTTTCTGATACAATAATATGGGTATAAATATTCATGGTCTTGTATCATATTACGCATCTGCCTTTATTTCTCTCCGTCTGATGTAACTCAGTTTCCCATTCTATGGATAGTGGCCAAACTTGTGTACCCTTGACTGCATGGATTTCTACATGTATCAAATAAAAACTTAATGAAATAATTAACACCATTATATTATAAGTATAAGAAAATATTAAGTAGTAACGCGTGTGTGTAAAAACAAAAGTCCAAAATCGGTATTCAATCTTTCTCAGAGGAATACTGATCGTGGCGGAGCTCCACTACCTAGGTTCGAAATGGACCTGAACTCTGTTCCAATTTGCATCGATAATGTCTTGTACTTTTTGATTACTAAAAATACAATACTGTATTAACAAGTGTTCTGTATCCTAAAGTTTTCCATTTCGATAACTACCCAAGGTATGCAGCAGAAGTTGAAGTCTATGAGACAGAAATGGAGAGGCTTTGGTCAGATGAGTCATTAATTAATCTGACTCCCTTCTTTTGAAGGGAGGAGTCGAGTTTTGGATGCAACACCCCCAAATGCGAAAACGATGTCCCATTTTATGTCGGATTTCTGATTTATACAAAGTGAGAGTTCTATAGAATAAAAGTAAGGGCGACAACGAAAAAGAAAACTGGGATATTTTTAAGGCAGAAGAAGCATTATTTAAGATGTGGTTTTGCCAAGAGAGGTTAGAAGTCATCATAATCCCTAATAGAGATGTATGATGTGATCTTATCTAAAAATCCGCGCATCATCGAAAATGAGCATAAAGGCAGTAGACTCTTTTTGAGATAAGCCAGGACTGAGTTTATAAGAATCAAAGCTGATGTTTTTTTGCTCCATCAGAGGTTTACATGGAGATCAGCATTTAAGGAACTGCTGGTGGATATTCGAAAAATTGAGGTTGTGTAGGACCAGATTTCTGAATGCTGGACAGTATTCTTGAATACACTGTCCAGAAGAAAAAAGTGAGCGAAAGAACTGACCCTTTGGGGGGGGGGGGGGAACTGCAGTAGTAGACCAGTTAGAAGCAGAGTTAGAGAGACCCACCTACCATCACCACTTGCAAAAAAACTCCCCAATTCATAAGATGGAAGCTTGCTAAGATCTTTAAACCAAACACGATCAAAAACCTCAGAAATGTCAAGTGAAATTGCTTGAGTTTCACCAAACTTTTCCACTGAATTCTTCTACAGATTGGTAACATATTCCAAAAGTCATGGCCGCCGTGTTAAAACGTATTCAAGTTCTGCCTTCTTCGTGAGAAATGCAGTCAATATGCAAACATTCATTCAGCTTGAAAGCCAAGTACTTCTATAAATTTCAGTGCAGCTTAGTCCTCTAGCATGGTAGTTGTCATAAACGCATTCATTCCGAAAGAGAGCTGAGGTGGCGAACATCGGGTTTATTTAAGTGGAAGTAATGGTTTTATGGGTTTGTGCTTCTGAATAAGGAAAATAAAGTAATGGGAAAAACGAACAGCGTGCATTCGTGAATTATACTCCAGCAGAAACAGCGTAAATCGATTTTAGTATGGGACTGCTTTGTTGATGGCCAATTAAGTTGTTCAGTTATGGCATGTTTTAATTTTTACACATCTGCTATATTTTGTGTGGAAATTTTGTCCCTGGAGAGCATCATAAGTTTAAATGCAAAGCGGACACTATCAGCACAATCTTAGTTAAAACAGATCTTTTATAATCAATAGCTTTAACAGATTTTATAGTAGTAATTGTAATAAGAAATCTCTTGCTCCTTATTGATCTTATAAAGCTAATCACCTTTTCTGCGTGCCATGAATATACTTTCTTTAAGGCTCCTGTATTACAGGAAGAATCACAAAGAGAAAAAAATCTCTGAAGTCTCTGATAGTGCGTGAGAAGATTTAGCATAATCCATGTCAAGACAGGCCTATCTTGTCAATGCATGGACTGTTTCGCA
Organism: Mastigoproctus giganteus; assembly: GCF_048544385.1. Taxonomy (NCBI): domain Eukaryota; kingdom Metazoa; phylum Arthropoda; class Arachnida; order Uropygi; family Thelyphonidae; genus Mastigoproctus; species Mastigoproctus giganteus. The sequence continues at coordinate 209,786,044 of NC_143583.1, forward strand.
GGACGGGTTCCCGAATTTTCGATAGGAAAAGGATTTACATATTTGATGTGACTAGGCCGGACTGTCGTAACACGAAAGTAACAGCCATAGGGCATATGAAAAATTCATAAGAGTAGGTTTACTTGCTAACAAAGCTGTTGAAGCTATCGAAGAGGCATGTCAGACCGACATCTTCCCCCGGAATAACAGTAAGTAAGTACTGTAAAGAATTGTAAAACAACATCAAGGAGGAATTGCAGTAGTTGTGTTCTTGGAGCCTGTTCGTTTAAATTGGAAGTTATTCGTTTGAATTTTAAATACGCCAAATTGATTCCTCTCTGATCACTGGTGAATTTGCTTATTGTTGGAGAATAATCAGATACTTATGACTGGCTTAAAAATTCCTGATAAAATTGCGTAAATACAGTTGATATCTTTGGAACCTTGAGGTCAGAATTGCTGCAGACAGAGAGGGGTATGGTTTACCATAAGCTCTAAGGGAAGAAAAGAGAACCGACCAGAAGAGCGAAGGAGCACGCCTTTCCTTCTAAAACCAGTGTCCTAGCATGAATCCGCAGACGGCGACAGAAGAGAACCCCTCTATGTTTACAGTGGTGAGTATTAAGGAAACATGCACTAACAACATAAGACCAATCTCTCCTCACTTGCGTTTCAATTACCTTGCCAACAGCCATAAATCTGATGATGTACTATTCATAAGGTTCGTGCTGTGCGAACGGTTTCTCTCCATACAAACCTCAGATAATTCTAGTGAAAGTACTCGGTGTGGCCAATATTTCACTTTGACACTTTCGCCAGACGTATTTAATGTCCTCTCTTCCCCTCCATTTTTTTACGACACTGCGAATTTCCGCGGGTCATACATCATCCGCTAATGTGGTCCCCAGCTCTGGTAGTCCGTTATAGATGGCGCTATACATCAACCGCGTCTTTAATTTTCCCCTTCGTTCGGTCGACATCTTCGGGAGCCATCGATTTTTCACCGACGTCGACAACGACGAATACTGGCCGCCGCCTGGTAAGAACCACCTCAGAGGTCACGCGGTTTCTATCGCCGTAGGAGCCAAACTACAATTTGCCGTCGCCAGAAGTCCGTCGCTGGTGCTGCTTCGGACTCCCGGAAGATAAATGCTGTACGACATAAAGCCGTCCCGTAGTGCGACAGGCGTACAATCCCCAAGATGCCGGCAAAAGCTGGTCATTTGTTTCTCACCGAAAACAAAGGATGTAAAGCCCTTTCGAGATGTCGTCTCTCGGATCAGTTGCCAAGCAACAAAGATGATGGCGAGAAACAGAGATGACGTCTACCATTAGAAAAACACGTGCCAATGTCATCTAAGGAATGACCGCATTCAATCTTGGGTGAAGGGCGGAAGGTCGACCTTTGTTCGTTATTTCTTACCCGGCAATGGTACCCGGTGAGACTGCCGACATCTTTTGTCTACGGTAAATGTCGTGCATCGCTATTGCCTTTCTTAAGCCGAATTTACACTTCCCTCCGAGAGATAAAACTTCCCTCCTCCACTTTACCATATTATCTTTAGGGGATAAATTCCTCGCACTGAATATGCAGTGTTTGTTCCCTTGGCAACAATAAATCAAGCTTAGAGATCCGCGTGCACTTCCCCGATGTCCTTATACATCACCCAATCGCCAATTACACAAATACACACCAACGCCAATTCTGGCCTTTCTAATTCACCCAACTTAGCCCCTGGCCTCCTGGCTGTGGCGGGCACATTATTGTATCTTTACTGTACAATAAAGATTTTCTTAGTTTGTCTATTTTTTACGGTGTTCTGCGCATGTCCCATTAATGGATGGCCATTCTCTTAAGAAAAATAGCATCTCATAAAAGGAAGATCGTGAGGTAGAATCAAAGATGGTTTTGTTGTTCATTTGGTCTCTTTCATTGGGATTAATGGAGTGTGGAAGAAAAACTTTTCTAATAAACATCAAATTCAAGTGGATGCTTTATCATATCCAGTAGGTAATGATAAGAAAGATACAGCCAGTAAGAATCGATAATCATATTCTGTTCTTTTTCCCTTCCACGGACAATATTTTTCACGAGGACAAAACTAATGGTTTTAATTACATTAGTTTTCTCGAAGTGGTATAAATTTCAGGGATGAAGACCGCTTACAAAACTTAGCAAGGAACATAAGTGCTTTCTAAGTAACTGGCAATTTAAGGTTCTTTACAAAAAGAATTTCGTAATGGAAGAGAAAAGGAAAAAGATGAAAGAAGAAATACGTTTAATAATAACAAGGAACGCAAAATGAAAGAGGAGAGTGGAAATGAACAGCATTAGATAAATCATATCCAAAGACCCATGTCGATTAAAATAAATAAAAAAAAAACACTGTGGATACGTTGTATCACCTCACAGATCATAATGAAAACCACTCAAACTGTGATGCACCATTGACTATAAAGCAACCCAGATGACACGCCAGATTTTTTAGGTTATGATTTATCGTTGCTACAATTTTACCCTTCAGAAATCAAATATTTTGGACTGATATGAATTCGGATAATTTATTTAATTGCGATGTAATATTTATTATTAAAACATGTAGACTAGGGATGAAGTCGCTGAGAAAGGCAATCCTTTCAGATGATTCTTTAAAATGGCGGGCCGTTGGACGACTTAAACCGGCAGTCGCAAGTGTCGTGTGGCTTAATGTGTCACGCAGCGCAGTCTTGGCACTATGGAAGCAGTTTCCGGAGAAAGGAACCATTATCAGAAGAGCTGGCCAATGTCGCTCGATGACTATGTCAACCAGAATAGATCGCTGTCTATCTCAACAAGACGGAACCCTACGATGTTCTGTCATCAATTTTCTCTAGGGGTTGCTGCGATCACAGGTAAAAACATTTCCAGCCGGATTGGGTTAATAAGGCTAAATTCAAGTGGACTCTGCGCAAGAAAACCAATGGTTTGTATCCCATTAATCCAAACCACCGCAGAGCTCATCGAAACTGGTGCCATGAACATGTGATGGGTTAATAAGGCTAAATTCAAGTGGACTCTGCGCAAGGAAGCCAATGGTTTGTATCCCAATAACCCAAACCACCGCAGAGCTCGTCGAAACTGATGCCATGAACATGTAACTTGGAGCCCTGATAAATGGGGTACAGCTCTGTTCTCTGATGAGACCCGTTTTAGCCTACAAACAGATTCTAGACGTTATTTCATTTGGAGACAAAGTACCATTCCTCAAATATCAGAGAAAGGGACATTTAAGGAGGAGGCGGTGTTCTCGTGTGGGATAGAATAATGATCAACGGCAGCACCGAACGTTTTCTACGTGTTTTGTTAATTTTGTTGAGCAGTGTATTATACTAGACGGTTTTGTGCAAGGAGAATTGCCAAACAGAAAACTATATATATAATTATCAGTTTATAAAAGTATAGATGAAACAGAAAGGGTAATTACAAGTCTGTGGGACACGATTAATAAATTTCAAAGGATACCAGATCTGAAATGAACATAAAAAAGGCTTGAGAGAGCATTTTTTTAACATAAACATAAACAATGCTTAAAAAATGTTCAGAGACATGTTGAGTATTTAACTCGACAACCTCAGGAAATGAGAATTATAACCGAAGATGAAGCTGTAGAACAACAGAAGATATCATGCTTATTAGGAATTAGACAAAGAAGAAATATTAGAATAAGAGTGTAAAAGAAATTTTATCTCTGAATAAGAAAAAGTAAATGAGCTTTGAGAAAAGGACCATGAAAAAAAAAAAGAAACCGGAGATGATCGAACATCATGAAAAGGAGAGTTAAAACATCTGTTGTTTTTCAGAACATACAGTATATTCGGTTTGAGTCTGCAGATTTTGTTCTAAACCTTATGGAAGGTGTTAAATCAAGCTTTTCCTTTTCTTTCCCCATCTGTACTACTTTTAATCTTGTTTACACTAGAAAAAATACATAAATATAATTAAATTATGACAAAACGTTATTGAGACGTTCGCTGTAATGTAGCTTAGTATAAGGCTACATCGCAGCGAACATCTGACAGTACATAAGGCTCGATAGGATGATTAAAAGTGTTAAAACAAACGTCGTGAATCGATAAAATTTGGACATCAACAAACGAGTTTGATGGTCAAAATCCATGTCTCACACATGGAATAGTTATCAGCCATGAACAGAAAAAAATATATTTGTAAACATGACTGTGCGCAACTGATCATTTAAGTTACGATTTCTATACAGACTAAACTCACATAGTTCGATTACCGGCTCAATCTGTTATAACTTGTTTGAAATCTACCCGTGCCATGAATGTTGCAATTGGAAAACCAGTTTCTTTCGTATTACTTGAGCCTAGTCCGTATAGGGAACAAGTGGGCAATGGGTTATTCGAGATCGGTGCTGATTTGGTCGCGATGTCAGCCAAATCGTTTGTCTTGATGTCAATGTGGTTGGGGATCCAAGGAAACAGTATCGTGTTTTGGATCCCCAAAAACGATACGTTGAAGCCATTAATTATCATTCTTGAAAATGGCTGAGTCAATCTCGGTAAGATTTTTTTGGGAACTAGCAACCCTCTGTAACATCCTATGGAGATTCTAGAGAGAGAGAGAGAGAATGTCATATCTGACTGCAGAGTTACTCCCTTCCCAGTTCTTTTTCATTTTCTGCCTTGAGTGTAGTGCCACACTTTCGATAAGTTATTCTGGGATTACTGCTACCCATATGCAGTACCTTGCATTCGTCACTTTTAAACGTCAACTGCCTTTTTTTTTCAGTCGTTAACTGTCGTTAACCACCCTGCCAACATTTGTATCATCTTCAAACTTAGACGTTAAGTCCAATATACCTTCATCAATATTGAAAACAACAATGGGCCTAGCACCGAACTCTGAGGAACACCACTAATAACATTAGTCCACGAAGAGCAGTGCCCATTAATAGCCACTCTCTCTTCTTCCATTTCACCATCCCTTTATCTATTGCAGTAACCTGCCATTAATGCCACACTGCTCCAATTTGTACAGCACTCTTTCATGCGCAAAAGTATCAAAAGCCTTCTTGAAATCCAAGTACATGATATCTATCAAAATTATTTTTTGCATCCAGCTCATTGCTGTATAGTCACGTGCAAGCGGATGCATATCGCCTGTGAAATACTGAGGTCATACATCCCCAAAAGTGGACACGAATAAATACCAATCATTTACCTGTTAAGCATTCATCCCAAGACAGATGCCACTTGCTATAAATTTAACAGTAAGAAAAATTTTGCTGAGGGAGTTGAAGTCACTTCTTAAGTACGATAATTACAGTAGGGATCCATTTGTAAGATGGTTGGAGATTTTTAAGATATCTTTCTCAATATCATTCCCTCTCATCTCGTGACCAGATTGTGAATGTGACTACAATTGGTTGCTTGTCTACTCTCTTGAATGGACATTGATTACTGGGAAGAAAAGCCATTTGGTAAGGAGATTACCAAAGAACTATGTAAAGGAAATGCTGTTGTACAGCAGCACGGAAGCATGTAACTTAAGTTTACGCGGAAAAATTTACTATGGAGGTTATTCTGTCAAATTACAATCTTAAATTGCCCATTCACCTTTAAAAAAAGACAGCAGTCTCTTTGAAATCATAACAAATACTGTGATTTGCGGCATTTCATTTCATTGAGAGAATTACTTGAAAAAATAAAATAAATCTCGATTTTCGAATATCATTTTTTAATGAAATGCAATCTGCAAAATTTATGGTTTAAATTTGAGGATTCCTCGTTCTCTTTCGGAATTATTCGGCCACATTACCTTTTAATTTCATCTTTCATGTATTCATCTTTACTTCCAGTATCTTACCACAGAGATATTTACCTCGTCATTTTAATGAATAATTCAAGCTGATGCGTTCTCTGCCATAACTCGTAATCGTATAATTCATTCTCTACCATATTCGTTTATTTTTCATCCCCCTGATGTAATCAACCTTTAATGATTCAACTATTTCTATTACAGCGAATTTTAAAATCATAAAAACCTTTTAGTTTACAAACCAAAACCTTGAGTCAATAAAATGTAAAATACAAAAGCTGAATTACAATTTAAAGTTCAAACAGAAACTTAAAAGGCACTCTGAATTAATAATACTGAAATTGATATTAAGTGAACTACCTTTTCGAATTTCGTATTAAAGAACTTTCGAAAGGAGTTATTTGTTTTGAATATTCAATGCTTGCGTACAAAACACTGCGCGAAAATTAAATCGGAACTGGTCCATTAATGGTACTCTAAAATCAACTGATTTGAATTTTTGGTCACCAAGAAATAAGCGTGAGAAAAGATTTTCTACTTAATTCCAATAAACTCCATATATCAATGCGAGCCTTTTAAATGAAGACAGCAAAATATTTTGAAGACAGGATCTTTAATCCTTCAGAAACAACAGATTTCGGTTTTTAAGTTAAATATGCAAATCAACTCCATCGTGCTCTTTAACATTTTTTTAAATTCTGAAAATCAATTTATATAAGCGCTGGAAATGTTTTATAATTATTGTAGAGGCGACTAAGGACATGATACATCACTATATAGCGATCAACTAATCCATCAAACATCTCAATGAAAAACAAAAACATCAGCAGAATTAAGCTGGAAAACAAAATTCCACATATTAAAACAGAACTACATTTTGTGGCCTCTGAAATAGTACCACTGAAATGGGGGGCGTCTTAAAAACTAGTTCCGTTCAGCTCTTCGACATAAATTTCAAAATACGGCAAATATACTTGAGCATACTCGAGTAAGTCCATACCTAAAAAGGCTTAAAGAGTAAAGTCTGGATATTTGGATTTAAGTTAAGCATTTTTTTCTAATTTTCTCTCCAGAGAATGCTGATGTGGTCAAAACCACGTTGCCCAACGTTATTCGTGATCGTTACAGGAACAGTACATTTGCAATTTCGCAGTTATTTTTTATACACATCAAACTTCTCGTCAAAAATCTTTCTTAAAAGCAAATGAATACCGAAAGCGCCTTTCTACGATTGCGGGATTATAAATAGGGCTGGAAATGCAAAAAGTGAACTTCGCCAGATCACGTTTATTCACAAAAGGGCATACCTAGTTTCAATTCGCCATGTTGGCGCATTCATTCTCTCACCTATCTGTTAATCTAAATAACAAAAAACAGTAAATCTGAATCAAATTGTGAGGGATAAATAAATGAAGTAATAGCTTTGCATTATTTTAAAATTTAATACGATGATATAATTCACACTGCCTAAAGAATCTTCTGATGGTTTACCGCCTTCTAGTCAAGTTCTAATCAATGAGAATGTCTTTCTTTTATAGTTAAGATTTCTTTAAACACTAGGAAAACCACGTTAATTATGAAAGGACATCTGTAACATTATTCGTTGTCATCCAATGAATACTATCAAGAAACAACTCATTCTCCTGCCCTTTGAACGTTTTCTATTTAAACTATTAAAAACATTTTATCATCAAGAAGTTCCTACATGGATACACAACAATCCTCTTTCTCCATTCTGTCTCTCAATCTCGAGAAGTGTTCCCTACAGTTTGATATAAAGCTTTAACTGTTGGCAATGCTATTGAAGGTTTTGAGTGCACTTGGATCAGACAATTGAATCGCTATATGATTCCTAATAAAAAGTTTCTCCATTCGAGATCAATCAACCACAAGCTTCCTGGTCTACCAATACTTCCACCATCGGTGATGTACATAACAAATGCATAGTAGAGAAAATCCTCCAACTGCGTTAGACCCAAGTAAGGCAGATGAAAAGTTTCTATAGGAAAATGGTTTTCTCGATATTTTCAGTTATTCTCCTCCTGAGGTTAACTTTCATAAAAGAACAAATAAAAGGAAATCCAATCATATGACATCTTCCAGAGAATATTGACATGGTAAGCAAAACAAACAATTTCACAAAAAAAAAAAAAAAAAAAATCACCAGAAGTGAATTCTTTAAAGAAAAATGAAGAAAAGAGAGCTGCATCCAGACACCATCATTTGGTGTATCTATTTGGCGCAGCTAATGATGGCGAAATAAATTACTGGTCATGTGGATTAAGTAGAACTCTTTACATTCATTTAGAGGACTCGATGGATTCAATGTGTTGTGTTGTGTTTGGTGCTATAAAATCTGTTGAGGCAACAAAAGGTCAAAACCTGAAAATTTTAATTATTTGTACGCTCACTCATAAAAATGGATTTAATTTTAATTTAATTTGAGTGATCCAAGGATATTTTTCGTTAATTCGAAAAAAAAAAAAAAAAAACATTTATTACAACCTGAAGGACAGATCGATCATTTTACAAGTGTCTCAATTTTCCAACAGGATTTAAATTGCCCATAAGCACTAAGTGGACCAAATATCGAGACCCTCTCACTTCATTTTAAAAAAAAAACTGATCTTGGACTTCACGTCTATCATGTCTATAATGGTGTTATCGATGGTACGTTTCTAACAACAACGTCCATGAGCAGAAATCTCTGTGGACAACTTATGGGAAGAATAAAATTGGACGTAATCACCAATGAAATATCTAATAATAATCATATGCAGAAGTTAATGTAAAAATTTTGTGGGAAACGATTTTATAAAAGATGAATATCTAAGATTGATTAAAAAAACGCCTACTCGCTTACTAAAACCATGTTTAAAGATATATATAAGAAATATTCAATATAAAAGATATTAGAAATGAATAAATGGAGAAAAACCACTGCCTGTAGCTTCCATTTTCTCTCTCCATCCACTATCTATCTGTTTCTTTCTTCCAATTATTATATTAATATCATTTTATCTATAAGCGTCCAACATACCTCTTTGTACCTTTTATTTATATGTGACTCTCGATATTTATTCTTCCCCCCACTGTCTCTCTCTCTGCAACCCATATTGGTTTATCTTCCTCCCATGTTCTCCAACTAGTTACCTATCACTTTGTCCGTCTCCCTTCTTTCTCTAATAAGCCTCCTCAATGTTTTTCTAATGCTTGTCTTTATCTTTTCTCTTGTCCTGTACCAGTTTGTTTCTGAAGAGATGCATTCTTGATCATATCCAAGTATAAGAACTCATTAGAACTAACTAGTTTAGCTGCTACGAATTGGCGACCAACAAGCAGAAAGGCATCAGAAATCGATTAGAAAATGCGGGAATGCAAAGCTCTGCGAAAAATATGAAAAACCCTTGACAACGTTGAGTATGTAGGGAGAACGGAAGAGAGAGAGAACAGGAGGAGAAGGCTGCTCTCGTTGCCATGGTAACAGAGCGCAGGCCTTACGCCGAAATTGATTTGTCATTAAGATAACTTGTTTCACGCGCAAATCGATGGCAAGTGTGCTTTGGAAATCAGCCTGTCGTGTTTTAACTGGTACCAAAGTATGGCACCCGAATAGTTAGTGTTGCAGCAAATTACGATCACAGTTGTGGAATGTTCAGTATTCATGAATTCTAAGTCAAAACACCTGTTAGTTGATTAGTAAATGCCGAATTAATATTTATAACGTTTTGGATTTCAATATACCGAACTTTTGCTAATTTTTAGTCTCAATGTTTAATGAAAATAAAGAATTAAGAATGATTTTTATTAATTATTTTGGATAACACAAACAACTGACTACACAAGATTACATGGGGGGGGGGTTGTTTTGTTGTGTGCAGAAGGTCAATCTACGATGGGCGAACAGCGCATAATTCTCATTAAAAAAATATCATATTAGGGCCACCCAAGAAAGATCTCATCTACCTACGTGTTATGTCCATAAATTGAGTGTATTCTCTGGTTGCTTTGAAAAAACCGAGTTTGGGGGAGAGGAATTTGCTGTCCACGCCTGAAACCGAATAACTCAGCCACAGAGCGAAAAAAATCCAATAAAAGTTCCTCACGTCATTGACGGGATTCGAACTCGGGTCTCTTCCATCCGGTGTGTAGGGGGGTGAGGGTTATTATTCCAACTGCGCTACCACATGGGCGATTCAACATAAAAATGTCACATTAATATCTATCGTAAATTGCATATTCTTTAAGAACATAAATAGCCCAGCCAAATTTGCATTGCCTCTTGTAAAATGTTAAAGTTTCTGCATCATACAAAACCGTCTGAAAACTTAATTGGCAAAAATGGCGAAAATCTAGAAGAATTTATTTCACTCTAAACGAAGAGTGGCGGTATACGTACAACGATGTGGATCTGATCTTTATCCCGAGAAGATAAAGAAGTGTCAAATGAGTGTCCAATGCCTGTTCCAGCGAGGACTGGACCATTTACTCCTACCTCAATGAGACAAACCTGATGTTCCTAACCGTGGTTGCTGCTTAAGTTATAATAGCTTATTGTTACCAGACTTGAGAGATCTGAGTCCACTGTTCTTTGCAAATTTTTTTGCATAATCGATTTATGATCAGTGTGCGGTACTAGGGACACATAGCTCGAAAGCATGATGACAGATGAACTAAGAAAATAACAGATGGTACCCAAGAGGAGCTAGGAGAAAACTTGAAAGACAACGACGGAGATGGACAGATGAAATTCACGAGTTCGCGGGTGGATGGCCATTGCACAAAACAGAAGGAACTGGAAAGTTGCTGAAGTGGATTGAAAATGCTGCAATACTTGGGAATGAAATGAATCTAACACAGATGAACAGACGTTTAGCAGTTTGAATTGCATATTCCTTCCTGGTATTGAGGAGAATGCAACTGTGTGGTTAATCTCATTCAGTGCTATTAGCTGAGACTTTTTTCAAGATAGGGAGTATTGGCTGCAATATAATTTTTAAAATTGTCCTTGCACGTAAGAAAATCTGTATGAATCATAATTTGTTTGTTGGGCAGACTATATTATTCATATGATCTAGATTTGTTCGGATGGTATGAAAAGGACTGTATTATTTATGATGGTATGTATTTTTGCAGCCTTTTCGAGTACGGATGTTTTATTCCAAAGATGAAATAACGGTTTAGGTGCTTCTGTGTTCATACTGTGCACAAGAGAGGATGTTCTGAAATTTATTATGGAAATCTATAGAGTATTGTGATGAATATTGTCGAGACGGAAACGAGATGAAGCGCTGAAGTACCATTTTCTTGGCGTCCTTTCTAAACAAGTGTTTTTTTTAGGAAACTGGATAGTCATAACTGAATGGAATACAATGATTGTTCCTAGTGTAGGGATGGCTAACACAAGATAATGCCTCCATGACGAAGATTACTATGTTCCTGGAAAAATCATTAAATATGTTTGTACAGTTGTGTCGTTCAACGGATTATTTTTAGCAAAACATAATATATTTTGGGTGCTTCGCTTTCCTGCTGTCTTCATAATTCACATTGGAATGAAATATATGCAGCTGCTGCAGAGATTTGGGCAAATGCTTCAGCGAAAGAATTTTCTCTCTCTTTGGGAGAAGAGCGCTCCTGTAGAGAACCCAGTAATCAGCCAAAGAGGGTTGTAGTTACTGTTTTGTGGGTTGCAACAGTACTGTCATTAATTGAACGTTGTCCATCAGAAACTGTTCCAATTATAGCCAGCACTGATAAATCGATAAAAACCCAATCCTTCTCCAAGACAAATGTACGTACTCAAGTTCTAAAACCACTATCCAGATCAGTTTGGGTATATTAATAATTATTATTTATTTTATTTTAAGGTCTCCAGATGATAATCCTAGCCATAAGTACACATACCCAATCCGTATTTATGTATTTATTGATTGCATCGGTGTTCACGGACTGAACTACGTGTGTTGCGAGAAAAACCAGGAAAAACTTACGGAGGAGAGCCTTACTCCCTCCTCCAGAGATTGGCTAAGTACTCGAATGAAGAATACATCATGGATTTTTTTTTCATTCTACAAGAAACTAGCACTTTTTCAAATAACTCCACAGTTCCGTTCTCAATAAATCGTACTCCTACGAAGCCATGCCTGAAACCACTTTCAAGCAGCTCACTGGGTCCACAAATGGAGATTTTTTTTTAAAAAAATGTTATAAATGCATTTGTAATTCGTTCTCTGAAATAAATTGGTTATAATGGAACTTATTTTGATTAACAATTTTTTTTTTTTTTATTTTGAAGCCTAAAGTTTCAGTTCAAAAAATAACAGACTTTTGCAACAATCTAATACAATTAGAAGTGTATCTTTTCATTTAATTAAAATTAAATAAAAGATAAATGCTTGGCAATCTCCCCAGGTCGTCCAGAATTAGAAATAAGACTCCTCTCCGCGAAAATGCATTAACCAGAGAGCCAGAGTCATCCAGACTGCAACATATATATACAGGGTGTCTCAAATCTACACGGCATAACTTCAGGAATGAGATCCTCATATGTAGACAAAAAAAATATTTTATATCAATATAGTTTCAGAAATGCTTAGTTCCCGAGTTATTAACCGGAATGTTTTATCTTCCGCAGGTGATTTCCTTCATCACAAGGTACTGAGAGAATCTGGTAGTTTTCCATTCCGACCATGTACTCAAATCAGGAGCAAGCGGATATGCACTTTATGTACGGTTTGGTGCACGGCAATGCTCTGGAGGCTCGTCGTTTGTACCACGAAAGGTTCCCAGAATGAAGATGTGCAGACAGAAAAACGTTTGAAGTTATCCATCGCTGCCTTTGTGAACATGGGACCTTTATACCTCGTGCTGCTGACATAGGATGACCAAGATTTACGACTCCTTGTCAGTGGACAGGTAGACCAACTGCCTGGCCTCCACGCTCACTGATTTAAACCCACTAGATTTCTTCTTCTTCTTTTGGGGCAATTTAAAGTCATTGGTGTATTCGACTCCGGTAGCTGATGTGGAAACTCTCCGCAATCGAATTGTGGCAGGTTGTGAGACAATACGAAACATGCCAGGAATTTGGCATCGTCTTCGCGAGTCCATGAGACGTCGATGTGAGGCCTGTATTCAGGCAGACATTTTGAACAATTACTATAAGGTGATGTGAACAGTTAAGTGTCACAGACAGACCTTCAAAACTCGGAAACCAAGCAATATCAACCGTGTTGATATAAAATATTTTTATTGTCTACGTATGAGGAACTCATTCCTGAAGTTATGCCGTGTATTTTTGAGACACCCTGTATATACTGCTGGCGCAAAAATTCCTTTTTATGGTGATGAACATTTCGCTGTTTTTGAAATGGTTCGAACCCATATTTGCCTTAATACGGATGATAGATAAAGGGGGGTGGGGATGCACCCACAAAATATTCGTGAAACTAAAGTTTGTAGCGGCCTCTCAGAATCCATTGCGAAAACTTTCATGCAACCGCTGCATATAAATTACCATTTTTCAAAGGTTGTACGAGGTCTCATCCCTGAAATTCGGAATTTTAATCCCACAAAACAAACAAATCGACCACAAAGTACACGATAAATACCGCAGTAATGCACCATAATATCAATTCTTTAAAATGAGTATACTGACGGTCAATATATCTGTTTTGTGGGAAGACAAAACTGAGTACCCTGTGGTGGGAACCAAACACTCCCTTCCCATTGACCGAATTCAAAAACCAAGCCTTTTCCACAAGGAATGGAAGAAAAGTGACCGTAACAAGAGCTGCATATAAAAATGCTAGTAGATCTGACATGTTCTCTTACTTGATACGTTTACAAGTTTTCTTTTAAAAAGCTATCGACTGAGTAAAAGAACCTTAAAGTTTGATTTACTTCATCCGGAATCCGAAAACGCATGTTCATACAATTATAAGTGGCTGTAGTATTTCTGTTCCCCAACCTTACGTTTAGAATCATTAAGCTTGATGCTTTACACATTAAACCCAGATTAGTTGCCATTTTCGGACCATATATGCAGCTGATCAAAGTTTTTTGGAGAAAAGTGGCTTGGTTTGGTTTATTAACGTCTCTTCTCACTCTCATCAGCAGACTTTAACAGCTTTCCTAGGATACCCTCGTGAATATCATTTATGAAAATCAGAAATTATTTACTTTTAAACATCAATTCGTGCCAGATATTACGCTCAGTTCGTCGCTGGCATGGTAATAAATGTTTGAATGAGCTTTACTTAATTTTAATGATTGGCCATCCATTTTTTTTCCTGCTTAAGCCAGAACTGAAAAAAGAAATCTTTACAAAAGTTTATAGGAACACTTGTATGTGCAAAAGACGAAAGAGCAATGTGCATTTAAAGTTATGCACATGAATACTGCTGAAGAGTGGATAAATGGATAAATTTAAGGGAATCACAAGAATTTAGCAAATTCTGGAGCGTTCATAAAAGCAACAAAGTGTTTGGGAATGTGTATGCAGAACAGTGGCAGCCATCTTGAACACTATATATCATAAATAAAATGTGGTGAACAGGTCGAATTTATATAAAAATTGCCAACATGCGAATGAATTTGAATGAAGTCAATAAACACAGCTCTAATACTTGAGAATAAGATAATCGTTCGTATAATATCTATGACTCAAAATATCTAACAACCTCCTGAACTTCCGGTCCTCATGGGTAGCACAGTTGGTAGAATTATCGTCCTCGGGTGGAAAAGACCCGAGTTCTAGTCCAGTCGATGACGTGAGCAAGTTTAATGGAACTTTTTCACAATGTGGCCGAATTAATCGGTCTGAGGAGAGGGTAGCATGGTTTTTTTCTCCCGGAACTTGGGTTTTTCGTCCAGCAAACAGAAAGTCTACCACAAAACTTATTGGGAATGCATTATCATTCCCGATAAGTTCTAAAATCTACTTTTCCTAGAGGAATTTTCATATCTTGCAGTAGTTTTATCCAGTTTCACTACTGTTCCAGTGAATTTTAGAATTCTCAGTTCTTATTCGGATCCAGTCCTCGACCTTCTCATCAGAAATAGTTCAATCGTCTGTATTTTAAACATCTTGGACCACTAGAAAACTGCGCTACTGCCGAAATATTACAATGTGCGACATCGTGGCTTTCAAATATAGGTGGACTTGATATGATGCATATTCCATTTATTGAATTTGGTGTTCATTTTACCTTAGGTTGAATTTATAATAATATGCGTGGCACTGGCCAATGACATTCAATAAAACACAACTGATGTTATTGTTATTTTTTCGTGGTTATAGTGAAATTACAGCTCATTATAAATGAGTGTCTATAAGCAAAGCAAACATCTTAATTTTACCATAATAATCTCACTGTTCTCGAGGGAAGACAAGAGACCAAAATCAAAATATGTAAAAAAAAAAGGCCGTGTGTGAGACAGAGAAGATTCCTAACACACATACACGACCGTTGGGAGTTGGAATCCAGAGTTCGTGACAACCGTCTGATTAACCCTGACGTGCGGGTCACCGCGGATAGGGAGGGGCTTCATATATGTTCCGTCAGCGGAACGTGCTAAGAACAGGATAACCTAATGTCATCACACTTGCCAAGAGAATGGCTACTAGCAATTTTCTAGAAGAAATCGAATCTCAACAGGGGAGGAGGACGGGAGAAGCTGCTTTTTTTTTTTTTTATCTTCGAGCTTTCACAGTTTTTAGTAATGGCTATTTTAGATGTGACTTAGTTTTTTGCTGCTCGTGTTCATTTCAAATTAAGAAATGTATAATGAATGAGCGAATGGGAAGCGAAGTGTTAAGGCGAAAAACCAAGAATGTCAATTGTGATCAAACAGCACCTTTTTGTAACGCAGACTTCCACACACCGAGAATTAATACTTAAAGGACAATTAATGTTCGTCTCCTAGCATCTATCATCGGCATCCACATGTGTCAGTGGCAGCTGGATGAAATTAACTAATGACTGCCGCCTTTAGAAACTTTTAATTAATAGCTACGCAATGAGTCGCAGTGCATTCTTTTGTTCGCATCTATTTCCACATCAATATTGATTTCACAATACATTAATGCTAATGCTTGATTGGGGATTTCAGGAGTTAAAAAAAAAAAGGAAAAAAATCCCAACAAGGAAAATTGTGCGCACACTTATTGCGCATGGTTTCCAATGAATGTATAATTTTCAAGCCCTTATCCCAGAGATCTTTAGCGTGAGAAGGTGGGCGATTTTCCTAGACTATCTACATATAGAACGTTTTCGTAATAATTCTGGTGGAATTTTGGAATGAAAATTATCGAATAAATGTATATTTTAAGGTGGAATATTCAGCGAAGAAAAGATGGATATGCAGCTCTCAGTCATGGCTTACTGCTACAGTTCTAATTTAAATTTATTAAACTGAATGGTATGATTATTAATTAAACGAGTTTATTTTATATTAATTATTGCTAATTACGAAATGAGTGGACTTCGTGTTAATTTAAACGCTTAATGATATTGGATAATTACAGAATCCATTTAGGTATTTTTCATTACTAAGATGTGACGCGCATTTCATGATGAATACTAAATTTTGACATCATCAGCATATGATCATATATTATCACTCCCATGGGGAAATGGATACATTAGCGAAGAGATTAACAACCCAAAAAAGGTACCACCCTGAAATACACCACAAAATGATTGGATCTAGAAGGAGGAGTTATTATGAGATTCTCTGTAAGATATTCATTACTAGTGTCAATGTCTTTTCAATAACTATCCATTATGCAAACCGCAACATTTGCCGAGTCATAAGAGATTCTATAATGTCACTAATTATAATATGCTCAAACTGAAATCAGCTGAGTTATAATGTTGAGCTATAATGTTTTACTGAAGATGTGATATTCTTCAGGAAGTCACTGAAGCTGTAAAATAGATTCACATTAAGAATTTGACATCACCTTGTTGGAACGAACCTTCTTGTGGACAATGGTTTCCCAAGAAGGCATAAGGAAGAAAATTTCCAAACTTTGGAAGGAAAAAAATAGAAAAAATCTGGCCTAATCATTTTCCACCGGAATACCACAGCCATCTGAAAACATGAAGAGGCATCTCGTGGAATAATATGGATTTTCGTCGCTGCAGAACCTTATGTTTTAACTGTTAATACAACCTAAGTGTTGAAGCCAAGATTCATGTGCGATGTAGCAGCTCCAAATCTCTTCAACAGGACAATTAAACCATGGCGATTAAGCAAAGCGAGCCGTCCACTTCAAATTTTTAATTTGTGGTCCGTTCTTTGGCACGATCTTTACGATAGTCGCTGCTGAATTCCGGGAACCAGAGATTCTTGCACTGCTTCTATTGGAATGAGCAGAAGCCTGAAAAACAAGATGCAGGATAATTCAGCGACTGCTGGAAGTCATTGTGATACAAGTAAACACATGGGTTGTGTTAGGGTAGCTAAGAATAGAAACAAGTGCAGGTATACTTGCGTGTACACCAATGCAAGGAGTTTAGTAAATAAATTTGATGAATTTGAGGTATTGCTCAAAACATCAAAGGCAGATATTGTTGGGGTATCAGAGACGTGGTGTCACACAGATATAAGGAATGCAGAACTGGAATTTGGGGAGTACAATGTGTATAGAAAGGATAGACAGGACAGGAGGGGAGGAGGGGTTATGCTATTAGTTAAAAAACACATAAAATCCAAGGAAGTGAAGCCAGTCGACATTGATGGACAGGGCAGTGTCGAGTCAGTTTGGTGTGACATAAGCATAGGTAAATCAAAATTGAGAGTAGGAGTGTGCTATAGGCCTAATGACTCTGATGAGTATAATAAGATACTGTACAGGGAAATAGAATGGGCCAGTAAATCAGAGAGTCTTATAATGGGGGATTTTAATTTCCCAGATATTGACTGGAATTTGTGGGTTGGTCACTCACACACTAGCAGGGCTTTTGTGGATTTATTGGATGATTGTTTTCTACACTAGCATGTTCGGGAGGCAACTAGAGGGAGTAATACTCTTGATCTGATTATCAGTAGTGATTCTTCATGCATTAGGAATCTGCAGATAAAGGAACCACTGGGTGGCAGTGATCACAGTGTGCTGAAGTGGGATTTACTCAAGGAGGTAACTACTATCAGGGGTAAAGGAAAGGGTTTTTGCTTTCGTAAAGGCGACTATGATGGTCTGAGACAGTATTTAAATTCTATACAGTGGGACCAACTGATGATGTTACCAACAGCAAATTCAAAATGGGAAGCATTCAAGGAACTAATCTTGGAAGCTACCAGGCTTTACATACCAATCAAGAAATATTGTTCAAGGTTCAGGCCTAAATGGTTGTCAGACGAACTAATGAGACATATGGCAGAGAAGAAAAATGCATGGGATACATACAAATTAATGGGTGACATGGAAGCCTATGATAGATATAAGTTGGTCTGTAACCAAGTCACAAAGGAGATTAGGCAGGCAAAGGCAGATTATGAGAAATCCTTGGCAAAGGACGCAAAGAAAAACAGAAAAGAGTTCTTTACCTATTTAAACTCAAGAAGGAAAGGGATGAATCAGATTGGTCCACTGGATGTTGATGGTTCAACAGTTGAGGATCCTGCTCAGGTGGCTAACAATCTAAACGAGTATTTTGCATCTACATTCACACATGAGGAGTTATTCAGGAAGGGGAATGTCGTAGGTGAAATAAACATTGGCAGTGAGCTAGATTATTTTCTAATAACTGAGAGGAAAGTGGAGGAGAAATTGCTGAGGATAAACATAAAAAAGGCACCAGGGATGGATGGGATCTATCCAGTTATATTAAAGGAGGCAGCAAAGGAAGTAAGCAAACCCCTAGCCATAATTATGAGAGCTTCTTTGAACTCAGGGGAGGTACCCATGGACTGGAGATGTGCAAATGTAACCCCAATTCACAAAGGAGGATCAAAGGCTGACACAAGTAATTATAGACCTGTTAGTTTAACTTCGGTTCCAGGAAAATTAATGGAGGTACTGGTTAAGGAAGCACTGCAGGATCATCTGGACAAGAATTCAGTTATAGCTCAGACACAGCATGGTTTTGTTAAGGGCAGGTCTTGTCTGACCAATTTGATTGGATACTATGATGTAGTCACAAAAGAACTGGATGCAGGGAATAACTTTGATATTATATATTTGGATCTTAGAAAGGCTTTTGATACTGTTGCGCATGGAAGACTGCTGCACAAATTGGAGAAGTGTGGCATTGGAGGCAAATTGCTGCTATGGATAAAGGGATGGTTGAGTGGCAGAAGACAGAGTGGTAATCAATGGACACTGCTCAACGTGGACTAATGTTATTAGTGGAGTTCCTCAGGGTTCAGTGTTGGGTCCATTGTTGTTTTCTGTATTTATAAATGATATTGATGATGGTGTATCAGGCTTAATGTCCAAGTTTGCAGACGATACCAAGGTTGGCAGGGTTGTTAAGGACACTACTGATACTATGCTGCTGCAACAGGATCTGGAAAGGTTGAGCAGATGGGCTGAGAGGTGGCAAATGAAGTTTAACATTGACAAATGTAAAGTACTACATATGGGAAACAGTAACCCCAGATCAACGTATCAACTCTGTGGTACTACGCTGACAGTGGTAGAGAATGAAAAGGACCTGGGGGTAATTGTGCAGGCAGATATGAAGTTTTCTGAGCAGTGCAGACGAGCTGCAAGAGTAGCTCATGGTGTCTTGTCAATGATATACAGGAATTTTTCTAGCAGGGATAAGGATGTGATTATTCCCTTGTATAAGGCATTGGTCAGGCCACACCTTGAGTACTGTATACAGGTCTGGAGGCCTCATTTCAAGAAGGATGTAGAGCTGCTCGAACGAGTACA
Organism: Mastigoproctus giganteus; assembly: GCF_048544385.1. Taxonomy (NCBI): domain Eukaryota; kingdom Metazoa; phylum Arthropoda; class Arachnida; order Uropygi; family Thelyphonidae; genus Mastigoproctus; species Mastigoproctus giganteus. The sequence goes on from NC_143583.1 coordinate 209,805,735, forward strand.
GAGAAGGGCAACAAGATTAGTGAATGGAACAAAGGGTTGCTCTTACGAAGAAAGGCTTAAGTTTTGCAAATTACAGAGCCTGGAGACTAGACATCGGCGAGGTGATCTGATAGAGATGTATAAGGCTTTGAATGGCTTGAGCATGCTCAATGCCGATGGGATTCTTCCTCTTGCTCAGAATAATCACCTGAGAGGGCATAAATTTAAATTGAGGAAGGACGGATGTCGGATAGATGTGCGGAAATTTGCCTTTAGCCAGCGGGCAGTTGGTTTGTGGAATAGACTCCCATCGCTTGTTGTTGAAGTTGATAGCCTAAATAAATTTAAGGCTCAGCTGGACAGGTATTTCGAACGAACGGAGGGGTGAAATGGGAGTAGTGGTTGTTTTTTTTTTTTTTTTGGCTGATGCTGAATAAGCTTGCTTTCTTGCATCAAATGCCTCTACTAATGCTAATGCTAAAACTCAATATCAAACACTTAATGATGTCTTCCACACGCCAATGAAATATCATGCCAGCTGATTTTTCGCTTTACAGTTTAGGCACAGACAGTTCCTGCTACCCGAAGTCGTTTTATAATCTTAATAATTACAACATGATGTTATTGGTTTTCAATAAAACCTGGGGTTTTCTGTACCCGTTTATTTCTTCAATTAAACTATTCTTGAGAAAATAAACTCATAAAATCCATTCAGCTGTTTTTCAGTAAAATTTTAACACTAAATTGCAATAACATATAATAGGACCACTAAAGTCAATTGAATTTTTTTGATCTCTTAGTTTTTAGGTATCTTCTTTGGATGAGGGGCTGCTTCATGGTACACCACTATGTAAAAATACGAAATTATGAATACTTCAGCTGTTGTATGCATTTTTGCAATCGGTGTTCTTGAAACAAATTGGAAACAGACTCAATAATTCACCATGCTGAAAGAAGTGGAGTGGCCTCAGTTTAGGTCTACTAGAACTTCTCGCTGCTTATTATAATATACGTTTCTCGATCTAAAGAATTCGTTTTCAAAATTTCTGTTTAATCCTGGTTTCCGTCTACAGTTACCATCAAGAGCAGCTGTAGCCACCGCATAATTTTCAAAGTACCACTAAGATAATGTTTCACCGTAGTTATAGCAACCACAAGCGGCGAAAGATCATCAAAGGGACAGGCTTTGATGGTCTTTTGTTATTTAGGCACATTGTCTTAAATTGGAAACTTTTGTTCTTTCCATTGATCCATAGTGTCGGCATCCTCAAAGTCCTTGTAATAACAAAGTGGTTAGGTCAGCGGATTTCTTACTGAAAGATCCCTCACTCTAAGTAATAGTTCCTTTGCATTAAAGTTCTATTGCTTTCCCGTTTTCTTATTGTTGTTCGGCTGTAACGACTTAAGAAAAGAAATATCTGAGAGTATCCCTGCCGAGTTTATCACTTCTTTGTCCTCTGAGCTTTTCTTTAAGATCTCAGGAACAATTTGTCTTTTGTGTTTTCCAGAATACTGTTCCTCTTCGAATTCATCCGTCTGCCGAGAGCAAGTTGGAGAAACTTTAAGTAGTTTAAATTGTGTTAAATAAAACTTTGGCTCGGCATGGGCAGCTGAATAGCAAGCACTTACAATTGCCCTTATAATATAAATTTGAAAGTAGCTTTGGGGCTTTACCGAGGATCCCTTTATGGGAGAATATAATGCCCCATCATCCTTGATCACTAAGCAATGATAGCTCGCAATACGTATCAAACTCTAACTCCCTGACACCAGGTGCTAAAAAGGAGGGACATTTCGATTTGGTTCCGGCAGCGAATTAGCGAAACTAAATATTTAATGAGAAGATTTCGCTGTTAATTCCAAAGTTTCTCTTTTAGGAAATATTTTGGCTGAAAAATGCTCAAGTGCTCGGGTCGGTGATGAATTATATCAGCTGCGGTTTCGGAGTTCTCTAAAAAGAATCGCTTTAATCCCTACTGAGGCAATGCTTTTAATTCCTTAAGACTTTCAGACAGAATGAAAATGAAAGACATAGAGCTTGAAAGAGAGAATAAACAATTTCACTGTTCACTCGGCCAGAAGCAGGAGCGGATGAAAATGTGCACTAGCGCGTGCAGCGGAGCGTGTAATGAATATAGCAATCACCTGCTTGGGAAGGGGGAAACGCAATAACGTGCCGCATCAAGAAACAATGTTTCTACTCGGAATTAATGCAACCTTCGTACGGAGCACAGTCTGATGATGCGAGTGAAGGATGGAACCAGATATGCCCTTATCTTTTTAGAGAAACTTTCCTCGAATTACACTGAGGAGGAGGAGGATGCTTAAAAACTTGCAACTGGGAAAAGGGTCGATTTATGTCCAATCTTTTCAGTATTATAAGGCGATGTTCACTTGTTTATCGACCAGAGATTAATGGGATTTCATATTGTTTCTGAAATATAATTGGATTAATAAATACGATGGTACGTGTGAATTAGGCTTAGCGTAATAAAATCTTACTGTTCCCAGAATCAGATTACCACGACAGGGATGATCACAATTTGTTTTCACAGCATACCTTTATTAGTCATCCATATTTTGATGGTCCTTTTCAAAGTATTCCCAATTTGATGGAATGCACTTACTCCAACGTTTCTGCCATTCTTCAAAACATGGTGGAAGCCATCTTTTGACATGCGCTTGAGAATCTCCTCCGATTTCTTTACAACTTCTGATGATGGAAACAAAATTAAATCACAGGATGCAAGGTCAAGGCTGTAGAGAGGATGAGGAACACATTTGACATTAATGCTGGCTAAATACTTTATGAAAGTATGAGCAATGTGAAGTCTCAGCATCCACCCACCTGCGTGCAGTTGTCGTTTGCGACGAATGTGATCCAGCAAAGTGTGCAGTACAATTCTCTAGTGAGGTCCTGTAACAGTTGTATAACATGGCACAACACGCTGGTAAACTACCCTTGTATGTCAAGGAAAAAAAAAAGAGATGACCATAACTTTCCCGCAGAAGCCACAACTTCTGCTTTTTCGGTGTTGCCGATGACGTAGCTTCCAAACAGAGTTTGCTGCTTACCCTCTGGGCCGAAGTGATAAAGACACGTCTCATGCACTGTTACCACCTTCTGCAGAACCTCACCATCTTCAGTAATCATCCGTTGCAGCTCCCGACAAAGATTCATGCGAACTTGTTGCTCAGGCGTGGGCAGTCTTGGAACCCAGCGTGCACAAACAAGTATCACATGCAGATGGACGTAATGGTCATATGAGTTTCTCAACATCTCTGCCAGTTGTCTTATTGTTAAACGACGATCTTCTCTCACGATTACAGAAGCAACGGTTATGATTTCTGTGGTGATAACAGCTCTAGGACCGCCGATTCTTGTGATTCAATCAAGTCAATCTTTTAACATCCTAAACCACCTGAGCTGTGCTATATGGAAGCATAGATTTACCATAACATTTCATAATTGAGACGGAAACAAAATTGCTATGTGATGCAGCTTGTCTGGTCTTAAATTCCGCAGCTCAGCTAGAAATAGCAAGCAGTACGGTTGTTCATGAAAAAGTATGGTCATTCTTTATTGAACACCGCTCGTACTTTAAAAGACTGCTCCAGAGAACATTAAATCAACGTCAAATTCATTTTTAAGAAACCTTCGCTATACTTTTTACCATGTGCCATCTTTTATGGTGGAGCCTGATATAAATTCAGGTTCGTGTTTAAAAAGAGATGTTGCTTTTATATAAAAAAAAACTTAATTTAATTGTCAGCATCGATATGTTCAAACTTTATTTGTTTTAAGTCTCCAGTAGAAATTTATCCGAACACTATTTATCCTTTGGCTAAGAAGGTTAGTACAACTAATTACGAGATATTTAATAAAAATAATTAATAAAAAATCTGCTGAGAAATAATGTGTCCATTCAAATTAACTAGGTTGTTAAAACTTTATGACGATTGATGAAGATCCTTAATGAGGCTGCTTCTTCTCTTCGGTCCATTCTGGATTGCAGCAAACTAAGAAATCTTTATTAAACTCAAAGATTACAGCGAAAATGTTTCCTTTTAATGTCGAAATTCTAATGAAGACTGCGCTCTGTTTAGTGAACAAAATAATCAATCTCAGCAAACCCAATTCTTAACAATTCGCTTCTTATACTTCAAAACAAAGTAATTCATTCAGCCTATCGCTCGTTTCCAGTTTTGAAAGGATGGTTTATATCCCCCTGTCGACAGTTTATGCTCCCCCCCCCCTCCTAAACGACTGCTTATTCCGGACTGTTACACCATCATCCTACGTCGGTTCTCCTGTTACAGTTCTCGTCTCTTAAGATCTCTTTCGTAGATTTCTTTCTTCCCCCTTCCGATACTTATTCCCCCTATCCGCCCCTCCCATCCGCTTAGTCTGCATCCATCTTTGCCAACCGTGATCGACAGCACGTGAAGCGTGATTTAACGACTGCTTCCCATCAGAGAAAGAAACCTCGTCATCTTTCCCATCTGTGACTACCAACGACCTCGTGGGCGTAATTACTTTACGACGTAGGGCGAAACTAAAGCGCGTGCAGACGTATCCGATGTGTATTCGCCACTTATGTTTTCCCCCCTTTTTTTCCTCCTCTTTCTCTCTCCAACACGTACAACACATATACACATTTTCTTTGATTTTACCGTGAAACTATTCCTCTTCCTTGTTAGAACTAGCTGGAAAGAAATCCTGGTTATTAATTGTGCCTCCAGTAAGCAAATCAAGAAGGTCATCTGCTTCAACCTCAGCACGGAATCTACGATTAATACGTGGTAATTCTAAAGGAACTTCGTAAGCCAATAACTTAAAGTACACACACTGACCAACAAAATACGAACGTTTGTATTAAGCCAATCATAGACAAAAGAAATAAATGCCAATAGATTGACTCCAGTAATCTGAAGCCAGAATGGTAAAATGCTTGTTCTATGAGACTTTGAAAAATGTCTTATTATGGGTGCACGTTTAGCAGAAGCTACGATTCAAGAAACGAAACACATGACTGGTTTCTCAAAGGCATCCATCTGAAAGGTTTTTAATGAGTGAAAAGCAAGAGGTGCTTTCACAAGAAAAACAAAAAACAATACTTCAAGGGCCAAACCATCGTACTCTAAGGAGGACTGTACGGAAAAAATAAGATATCCAGTGTTCGGCATACAACTTCTGAATTCAACCAAACTCAACTGTCCTATTTTAACCGGTACCATGCACAGAGAATTGAAATTGGGTAACTGGTAGATTTTTCTGTTTTTATTTGAACGAACAACGGTTTGTTGGAGAAAAACAGAAAACTCTGTTGCTTGTGGTGGCGCTAAGAACGTCGTGATTGGACAGTAGAACGATGAAAGAAAGTCACGTGGTCAGAAGAATCACGATACCCTTTGTTTTGCATTGATGGTAGGGGCAGATGTTTTGTATTGACGATTGAAGGCAGAGAATGGGGCGAGAACTCCACGAAGCAATGGACCCTGCTTGCCTTGTTAAGACAACTCAAGCATCTGAATGGTATCATGGTATGGGGAATGGTTGTTTTTCGCAAGGAAAACTGGGTCTGTTGATAAGGTGGATAAGTTTTTACACAATGCTTACCGAATTCTCCCACTCTTAGGCAAGTCTATAAGTGGATGAATAATTTTAAGAATGGTGTTGAAAGTGTTGCGAATTCTCCTCGACCAAGGCAAGCACATCGTGTCATAACATTAGAAGTCATACGACGAAATCGTCGCCTTACTATTGAAGAAACTGCCACAGCGCGGAAAAGTCGCTGATGTACCTAAAGCTATACCACTATAGAGTGACTGGGACATTACTTGAAGAGGAGAGAAACAGTGATGTACTTCTGAACCATTTAAAGCCAGAATTTCGAAAGGTATACCGTACTGCAATGAATCAGAAGATGAAGTTTGAGGTATTACCTTTTCCTCTATATTCACCAGACCTAGTTCCATGTGATTGTCACTTTTATTCTCCACTAGAAGACATGCTAAGAGGACATCACTTCTCGTCAGATGAAGAGATCAACATGGCGGTGCACGAATGGCTTCAACAGCTTTTGATTCAGCTATTTTTAAAGGCATTTCTTCAATTCTAGTAAACTTGAACAAACTGGCTATGTTATTTTAAAGCAACAAGCACACAAATTAATAATTTATTATTTTAAATTCTTTATCATTCGCCCGTTAATTTCCCTAGAAGCACGTGATCCACGGACGGTGCTTTTGTTCTTGTTTATAGGATTTCTGAGCTACGCAACGAGCTTTTAGAATAAAAGAAGAGCAAGAAAGGAACGAATTCTCGGTGTTCATGTAACACTTAAAGACGAAGGAACGTTGCAGCTCGTGCTTCTTAACTTCAGCCACGTGGAAATGTATAAAAGTTCATTTTACTTCGTTAAATTCTTGCTCGATTATTTATGTGAGTAGCCGAAAACAACCAAAAAGCTCCGCCGCCATTAAACATAAGAAAGCGTCCCCAGGGTTAAGGGCTGTTTATTTACTTTTGGTTATTCTTTCTTTCACAGGAATACGTGAAGAATTCTCGTAATTATATGCCCGTGTCCATTACTTACCCCAAAAGTTCCTCGTGTGCATTTTATGGCCATTCGCAAATGACGTAACATATTTCAGCATTTTTAAGGAATTTCTTCCGTTGGACTAAGGAAGCCGTGCATTATAGCAAATTAAAGAAATGAAAACATCTTAAAAAGAACCGGAGAAACATAAATTATTTTAGCATCTGAAATAAGCTTTTGTTGTTTGTTTTAAAAATACGTGACATTAAAGTGGTCATGCCGAAAATCCTGAGGAATGCTTTATGGTTGGGTGATGCTCAACATTTTCTAAACTTGTAATAAATGAAGTGTGGGAGGTTTTCTTTAGTTTTAAGACCGAATCCAAAAACTCTACTTTATCAGAAGTGGTTTTTATCAATAAATACAATTTTATACGCAGAATATACCTATAATATTGAAAACGTAGCTGAAATCGCAAACTCCTCCAAACTTTTATATGTTTCTACACGACCAACATTCACTCTTATCATCTGAGAAGGTTAAGAAAGTTTCCTCTTGAATACTTTATGGTAAGACATCAAACAAAGCTGAAACCAGTCTTAAAATTGTTCACATCGCTACAAGACGTTTGGAAATAACAGCATCATCCTTCTTCATCAGTAACTGATAAAGAAGTTGATCTTATCACACCACGTGTGCACTTGCCATGTTTTGGACATAAACGTCTCTCAACTGGCAATAGTGTTTAATAGACTTGACATTTTTGTAAACAGAAATAGGAAGGGATATGAAGTTTTGCTCTATGTGCACAATGTTAGTTGCGTTGCAGCTTGAAACGACTGCCATTGACGAGATCGAACTCGGATCTTTTTCACCCAGTGAGGGGAGGATGGTGATTGATGATACCAGTTGACTACTCACGGGAGATCCCTTAGAGGCTCTTCCATTTTGAGAAACAGCTCAAAGGACTCTTATCTGGAGCATCCACCGTGACTCGTGTCATGGTGGATACTTCCAACAGTGTTTCGCAATTTTGTCTGCTCAGAAATTGTTTCATGAATTGTCTTGCAAGACAGTAGGCGAAGAGTCTAAAATAGTCTGTTTTCGGTTTAGTTTAGGTTATGGTAATCTTGGAAGAATGAGTAGTACTGTACGTTGACTCTGATACCGTTCAATATGTATCCGAAATATGATAATAATAATTATCACATTTCGGATGCATGTTGCCCCACGCCAGGCATGGGGGCGACAATCAACAGTGCCTTAATTCTTCTTGAGTCTTGCCAAAGGTTTTTTTTTTTTTTTTTTTGTCCAGGAAATTCTCGATTGGGCCACTAGTTGCTTTCATGTTCCAATTTAGCCTTCCAGACCAGAATTCTTATCTCACCTAAACATGACATCAAGCGTTACGATATTAATATAAAAAGTGTGCGAAGATTCATAGTATTACAATCTAACAAAGACAGCATTGATATTTAGAACTTACCAATAGTTGTCTGTTGGATTCATCTTTTTTTCTGGGTTTAAACCGATTCTTTGTGCTCATCAGATGTGCTGATTTTATTTACTCATTTGGTTTCTCTGTGGATAAAGGTACGTACGCTCAGTTTACCAATTTCCAAAGAAGGATTTTGTACTCCTTATTGTTGGTAAATTACATTTCTTAAAGATTACAGTGAAGAAGCTGGCAAGATTATGTTTTCAGAGTACATTCTTTGTGTGGTTAAATTATTTTCTTAGTGTTTACTTCGCCTACCGTATCCACCATGTTCTCCCGCATGTAAGAACCCTACTCCCGCTGGACGGGTTTTCACGAAATCCTATTTTTGAGCTTTTTAAAAAAGATTTGTCGCTCCGTCTCAAATTTCATTAAAATCACATCAATAAAAATACGGAAATTTTTCATAATTATTTTATTTTCCCAGCCCTCGTGTAATAATCCCAGTGGATAGATTTTCACAAAATTATGTTTGGGCCTTTTAGAAAGATCTGTTGAACAATTCAAAATTTCATTAAAATCGGACTAATACAAATCCGGCAATTATTATTTGTCTGTCCGTTCGCATGCAATAACTCGACTTACAGTGGATGGATTTTCATGAAATTTTACATTTATGTCTTTAAGAAAGATTTATCGAGCCTTTCCAAATTTCATTAGAATCGAATAAATCGAAATCCAATAATTATTTATTTTTCGTACATACCACATAGCCGTATGTTGTAGCTGAGGCACTGGATATCATGTTCGTTTGCTATGCGCTGGTTGGAAGAACCAGCTAGTGTGATAAATTTAGTCATTCCAGTTAGTGCGGTTAAATTCAAATCCACCGCATCACACTAACCATTCCAGTGGCTCTCAAATGTTGGCAGTAAAGAGCAGAACACACCCACGCCTGTCGTATAGGCTCTGAAGAACATGCACAAATAAGAGATCGTGATGATTATACATGGTATTCATTCACTTTTTTGTTTAAGAAATCCCCAGCACAAAAGGTATTAGAATCTATAGCACTTGGTACCGCGGCATGGGTCGAAGGTTCAGAAGATACTTCTTGACATTAGACTCGAATTTTTGCAGATTGTAATTTTCAGGATATACGTATGAAGGGAGGTTGTTCCAGAGAATGGAAGTTGGAATAAACGAGGAAGAAAAAAAGTTGGTTCTATGAGTTTGAAGTTGGACAGTAAAAGGATGCTGACTGGTTGCAGCACGTGTTAGGAGTAGGTTAGAAGAGCGAGAGTAGGAATTATAAAAGCCAATTCAGAAGAACAGTGCCTATGGAAGTATCTACGGAAAATTAATGCAGCAGAAACAGAACGATTATGAAACAAGACAGTGGAGAGACTCTGTTAGAGAGGAGTCGTTAATTAATCTAACCGCCCTCTTTTGAATGGAGTCTAGAAACCTGGGAGACACCACCCCAGATGCGGGAACAATATCCCATGGTAGGGTGGATTTGCGATTCGTACGGAGTGAGCAACTGTTTGAAAGAAAAATAACTCCGAAAGCGAAAGAGAAAATCAGGTATTTTTAGATGCAGAGGAAACAATATTTGTAATGTGCTTTTGCCAATAGAGATGGTAATCCCTAATAGAGTCATGGTAATCCCTAATAGAGATATGTGATCTTGTCTAGAAATCTGAGTATCATCGAAGAAAAACATAGGAGTAGAAGAACCCTTTTTGTGAGATATAAGAGAGGACTGAGTTTTAGAAGGACTGAAATCAACTAAGTTGTCTTTGCCCCACTGTAATTCATATTTGAAACATCAAGTATTAAGAAGAAAGTGCACTTAGACCAATCCCTTTGTCAATTCCCCAACAGTTACATGAACCGCTTTTCAACTGGGTAATGTTCGGCCCTACTACACACGTAGTTGGGCAGTTTCTCTGTAATATCGACAAGCTTACCATGTCTGCCCGTTCCTCAGATTTATTCCTATTGAGCAAGTCTGGTATATCATACAAGAACGCTCATGCTCACGTGTCAATCAACGCAGACCATAGCTGAAATAAATAAAACTTGACTCAGGCCTAGAGGCGTATTCTCGAGAGAATAAAAAAAAACATTTCTAACTCAGCGCAAGATTTATGAGGTGCGATTAAAAAGTTCGGAACTCAACTAACATTCGGGAAATGATTACGGGCTATACGGATGGATCTGCTTCGAAGTAGTCTCCTTGACACGGATAAATGTTAGGAATCGATGTATACATCAATTACAACGTCTCTTCTACCTCTGAGAGTATTCTTGACAGGGTTCATTTTGAATTTCTAATAACTCCTGTCGCGTTCCGCATAATTTTCTTGGTCTTTGCAAATCTGTGACCTTTCAAGGAGGCTTTAGGCTTAGGGGAAAAAAAAACAATAACACAGGAAACTAAACCGAGTGAGTAGAAAGAAAGGGTGAACAAAGTCGTGGATTACTTCGCAATAAATTATTGAATGAAAAAAGCATCCAGAGTTCAAGGGCTTTATCACGATGTAAGTGGCAATCCTTGAAGCCCACATTTCCAGCCGTTTTCTGCAAACAGCGCCATCTAAAACAAAATTTGATCCATATTCACTAATCACTCATTTTAAAATATAACGAAAACATCTTTATTCAACGCCCGCTAATTCAGAAAGAATATAAATGAGTGATTCATGCTCTTCTCTGTTTAGATGAGTCACCGAACATGTTGCGACTTGCCAAGATACAAAATCAGTCTCAACTGCAGAATAACACTAACATAAGATATGATGACCTTTACTAGTCTGAGATGGCAATAAAGATCTGCACTTTCTCTGGCGAATTCCCTTCATCAGAAAAGTCAAATTGCTGTATCACTAACTCTCTGCATCCATCGACTGGAGTTGAAAGGATTATCTAATTTAAATATTAATATATTATGGCATTAAATTGCGAGGCAATCGATTTAATATTTCATCCAAAATAGATGAAGAAGTGCAGTAAATAAAAACCACTTCAATTATTAAAACTTTATGAAATAATTACGTACGGACTAAATTAAATATTTAATTCGGGAATTAATGTAATGGAATATTTTGGCTAATATCATGTTTCATAAATTAGATGTTAATTCTACTGTGAAGACAATCAAGGAAAAACTAAAAATCAGTAAAAAATAAAACTGGTCTCTCTCTCTCTCCGATTATAATCTTACTCATTAAATTGTGGATTTATGATTAAGCAGTTCTGTTCGGTAAGACCTAATGAATTAATTTTATGCAGTTTTTAGAGGGTTTTTTTGATAGTCATCTGTCTTTTTCTCCACTACATGATGCTACAATGGTTAACTTTAAAAAATAAACCCCGTTTGAAACAAAATTCAACGATATCAATAATTATTTATTTTCCAAGATACTCTAAAAACCATTGAGTAAATTGGATAAATAATATTTTATATTTTACATTTCCTGCTCTTGCTATCCCGAACTCTGAAAGATTCCAACACACAAAGGAAGTCGATCGATGGGCGTCGCTATGGTTACGGGAGGCAGATGAGCATTCATCCTGTATCCCTGTTAGTATAGTCCACACATAGCAGCCTCAGCTGGTGGTTAAACCACTAATGGCATCTCGTTTGCTTTTTAAGAGAAGGAAGGTTAGCTTGAGGTGCGTTGTTGTGTAAGAACCAACAGTGTCCCTCTCTTTTGTTCTGCTGTCTTATGGTAGATATTAACAGTACGTTAAATACGGGTTTTAACAGAATTACCATTCAATAGTAAGAACGTGAAAACCGAATTTTCTAATACAATAACTGTTTCCTACTGTCTTTCAATAATATTAATCAATAACCAAGGAGGAATGAGTTTAATATCCAGTCCCAAATGAAATAATCTTCGTCAGGGAGCATAAAGCTAATGTACGACTCAACTGCACTGAGACCCATGCAATTACGTTATTTAAAGAGATTAAAATTAAAACACTCATTTCAGAATCCTTATAAATCCAGACAGATTTATTGAACGAACTAGGCCATCCTTAAACTTGCATGCATATGCACGCGATGTCAAGCTACGCTTCTAAGAGGTGTTTAGTAGCTGGACGAAATATTTTTTTTTTTTTTATATTTCAAAATAATCGTGGTTGTTGTAGGGTTTTTAGGAGCATTAGCGACTTAGACCATATTGCGCGGTATATATTAAGTCTGTAATATGCGTGTGTTCCGGGATGGATGAAAAACCCAGATTTTCATGATAGAAAAAAACATTCAATCCTCGCCTGAGGCTAACTCAGTCAGGTTTCCAAAAAGGCCGCTCTTGGCGTCACTGATGGGATTCGAAACCGGGTATTTTTCACCCAGTGTGGAGATAAAGGCGCTTATATGCATTTTTCTGCCCAAAAGGGGTCCACTGTAGTGAACTCTGTTCACTACAGTGGACCCCTTTTGGGCAGAAAAATGCATATCAAGATAAGTCAAGATATCCTAACTATGCAGTTAGGATATCTTGACTTGTTTACATAAATGATACTATTTATTAAATAAACATGTTGAAGAAAGCTTATCGATCTTTAAACAAAGTGAAATATTGTTTGGTTATTGATTCTCCTAACCAATCTTTTTAAAAATTGTTTCTTTAAAGTGTTTCAAATTCGTTCGAGACGCTAGGCAGAAAATATCACTCAAAAAACGGGTGTTCGTTGGATAACTTCTTTTCACGTACATCACTTAACGATTCATTCATCTATATTTTATGAAAATAAATGTTCATTTCTGTATACTTGGCTGTTAACTAATTCCTATTTTCCATTCAGATATTCTTTCACAGTAAACCAAAGCTTTTTTTAGGACTCATAGCAAACAAATAATTTCGTACGCTTTGAATAATGGGTTCGTATAAGCTTCTTTTTATAAAAACACTGGACGTCTACTGAGGTTGGAGCAGTTTCAATAACAGCAACCAGAGACCTAGTAAATAAAGTAAGTGAACGGGGAGCTGTGGGAGAAGGACTCGTCTATCTTGTCTTTTGTAACTAACAAAAATTTCAAACAGGCAAGCGAAAGAGGATGGGAGCATATACAGAAGGATGGAGGATTGCAGGACTTTGACGTCATCACTGCTGATGGCTGTTGTCATCGCAACCGTATTGACGTCAGCATCTCCAAAGCCTTGCGCTCTCTTCAACTAACATGAACTCCATTCACTGAGTCAAGCATATAAATACTGGGGATGGAGCTGTACAATCATCCAGAAAGCTGGGATTATTTTTACTCGTACACTTATAAACATTTATTACATCTTAATTCTCTCTCTGCACTACCGCGAGATCAACTCTTCAAACGAGCTGTCCTATCCAAGATTCATGTCGTTTTTCTGACTAGCATGATAGGCACGTACTTTTCTGTCGAAAAGGTTTATCATCCGAATGTAGCTTCAATTCTACCTTCATTTCATTGTGCTTAAAATTACGTAGTATCGAAAATAGCTTCTGCAGAGAATCCTATCGAAAACAGATTTAGAAACGAATGTTGTATTTCATTGAAGCTCCTTCTTATTATCCATATTCATATGAGGGTGGCAACATAAATTCCATAAAATATATATATATAAAGAAATATTATTGCTAAATTCTAATATACGCTATTTACATCACATTAATATTTCAAATCTACCCATAGAGAAGAGAAGCAATCCATCATAAAATGGTTCTCCATTTCAAAAGATGGTCTTTGGATAATTTTTCAATACTGGTAATATGAATATTTACTGTTTCTGGCAAATAGAGAACATCTTTATTTGACTCTGCTGATGCCATAAAAGTCTGAAATCCGCCCTACCATGGAAAATTTTCTCCGGTAGCGCTCTATCCTCAAAACTTCAAAAAACATCAAGTTGATGATTCCATACTCTATTGGACAAATTATATTAAGAATAAGACTGTTAGATAAGAAGAGAAACACAAATAAAGTCCATTCTTATCAAAACTAAAGAACTTAAATGGGCACATAGCTCGAAGACATGATGAACTAAGAAAAATAACTCGTACACTTAAATGGTACCCAAGAGGAGCTAAAAGGAAACTTGGAAGACAACAACGGGGATGGACAGATAAAATTCACGAGTTCGTGGGTAGTAAAGGGATGGCCATTGCACGAAACAAAAGGAACTGGAAAGTTGATGGAGAGGCCTTCATCCTGCAGTGGATTGAAAATAGCTGATGATGACTACTGGACTAACACAGAAATGACCATATGTTTCTATACATATTTCCATGGGCTGTTCATCTGTAATCCCGCCTACTTCTTCAAAGAAGTCGAACAAGTGACAATTTGTTAGCATGATTCACAGTTCAACCCCAATCTCAGGAACCAGCTTTCCTTCCCCTTCCTATATCCCTTTAACATTCTCTCCTAGTTTTATCATTCTAATCCAAATTTTAATCGGAGCATCGAATTTATGTGGTAATAAGTTGAGCAAAAATACTGTAGGGTAAATGGAAACATACAATATATCTGAAAATATTCTGTTGTACGCAAAGTTCCCAGCTCTTTTAAGACTTTTGCAACTCCTAATTCCGATTCCTTGTATCAAACAGATTCTAAGGCAACAAATTAAGGAAAAGTTTTTCACCGAAAAGTGGTCTCCTTTAAAATTATACAAATGTACACACTGTAATGTACGTTTGTAATTACAAATTCGCATAACAAAATGGGATGGAAATAAAAGTAATTGAAAGGAATATTTTTACGTAGAAAAAAAAAAGAAAGAAAAAACTTATACATTTAATTAAGAAGCTTAAAATCATAATACTGCGTATATTTACACAAAAATTGTTACACGTGCCCCGAATGTGCGAAAGACCACGACTTTAGCAGCCGCACTTTAGATAATCTCATTATGAAAAACACTTTTCTGTTAATTGCCCTGGAAACTCATTTTCAACTAATTAATTTTGGATACGTGTTTCGTTTTTAAAAGCAGTTTCCCCCCCCTGTTACTCCAACATACGATTCATAATAATTCTGGTTAGTATAAATGCAGTGTGTAGTTATCTCAGAGAGTACTCTTAGTGAAACCATCTGTGGAAATGTATTTTCTCTTGCTTAATGACAACCAGTATACCTTCGAAATACGTGTTTGGTTTAAGTTACTTAAGATTTGCAAAATATCATTACAAACATTCCCTATAATTGAATTGGCAGAATGAGAATCTGTCAGGATATTAGCATATTCCTAATTCGTGACCAATCCTTAACATTATTTCATTGGTGGGGTATTTTGGTGGTAAATTAGAGCTGGAGCTGTACCTTATTCCTCAAGTTTTAAAGACATTATTACAGCTTTTCGCAAGACGAGCGCTATCCCTAATTTGCGATTTTTGAAAGATTTTTATAGGATCTCGTCCAAGGAGAAGAATGGCATTTTAGCTGCTCAGTGTTTTCTTGTAAAAAATCCTTTCTCCAATGGTTACGAATCAGATACTTTTGGATGTTGCGCCGCTAAGTTTAGATTGCAGGATTTCTGAATTTTAATTTTTTTTATATTAAAATTCAGATTTTAGATTCGTTTATTTATGCAGTTATATTTTGGCAATATATAGGCAGGGGTTAAATTATTTTATCTCTTCGAACCTATAGTGAACGTGGGCTGAGTCGAACCTTCCTGTTATCCAACAGTTTTTCTGCACTCTGACCAAAGGAAGAGTTGTGATGAAGTTGGTGTGATCGTGTAACCTCTAGCAGTGGGTTGAACTGTACTCTCAGGTGGCAAACTAGGTTAATAATTCCTTCAGTCTACGTGCCAACAGTTTGTACAAACCCTCTGTCCAATCTTACTGCGAATACGCAGCGGATCAATAATCTGCCCAAAGGTGATGTTGATCATATATTGGGAATCTCCTCGTTTTCGCTCCAGTAGTTTCACTGCTACTCTTATTTTATTTATTATTTACCACGATCAGAAATTTCGGCTCTTTTCCACTGGAATAGCGCCATTACGTATACACCATCCTATAAAAAAAATTCGGAAACCAACTTTTCTAGACAACATGTTTTAATGAATAAATTCATAATGTGTGAGCTCACTTTTGTTCCTAATGACAGCTTTATTCCGTCTTGGAACACTTTCAACCGGTTCCTTATAGCAGGTAGAAGGAATTTGTCTATTCCTCTATTGGCGAACTTTTTTTGACACCGACGACCAGCTAGAAGGGCATACAAAAGGCGAAATAACAATTATTACAAAATTTTACAAGTATTGTGATTTAATATTAATTTATATGTTTTTAAACTGAAATGAGATTTAATTAAGTTAGTATTATTTATCCTTATGTTACATTATTAAACATTCGCCTAATATACAACATTGCGAGTTAAAAAATACTGCATGCGAGGGTATCAAAGAGTTTAAAATGTTAATGAGAGCGCCAATGGACTATCTATCTGGACTGAATAAGTGCTAATGTCTCTCCATTCCACCGAAGTGGTGCTAAAGAAGAGATGGGTATGGGTCAGTGAATTTGACTCCTGTGGCAAGAAGGCTCATAGAGTCTAAGGTTAACGATTTGATTCAATACCATCTCGACAAGAGTGGTATCTGGAATAGATCTCAGTATTAGTTCGTTAAGACGAGGTGATGATTGGCCAATCTGGTAAATTACCATGAAGCAGTCATTAAACTTTTGAATGCAGGTAAGTGTTTTGATATTATAGACTTTGGTAAAGGTTTTGATACTATCCCTCATGAAAGGCTACTGTATAAACTGGAAGAAGCTGGAGTTACTGGTAAAATCTGTACTCTGAATCGCAATCTGTCTATTCAGATGGTGAATCTATCTAGATGGTGGTCATAAATAGTCTTCAGAGTAGACCAGCGTAACAAGTAGGGTACCTCGGTGCTTCCTCCTATTTCTAATTTTCTTAAATGATTTTCACAGGATATCAAAGGTAAATTGTCAAAGTTTACTCATGATTTAGTAATAATATTAAAATTGAAAATAATCCAAGAAAGCAAGTTTATACAGCGTCAGTCAAAAAGCGAACGCTTCCCATACACCTGTCCATCCACTCCAATAGTTTATTTACTTCCTCCTTGAATTTATTCAAACTACCCACCTCTACAACATCAGACAGGACTTGGTTCTAACAATCGACCATACACCTCCTGCTAGCTAGAGGCAATTTTTACACATCTACTCTGCAACCATCCTTCCTCAGTTTGAATTTATGCCCCCTCATTGTGACCCCCATAATCTGAGCAAGAGGAAAAATGCCATCAGCATTGAGCTTACTCAATCCATTCAAAGTCTTAACACCTCAATCAGATCTCCTCGCAAATGCCTAGTCTCCAGGCGATGTTACTTTGAAGAACTCAATTCTTTTATTCCTCTCATTAATCTCGTTGCTCTTCTCTTCACCCGTTTCAACAGATCCAAGTCCATCAGAAACCATTCCCCCCCCAAGACCTGTGTGCAGTACTCAAGATGCGGGGTAACCATTGCTTGTACAATGAGATAATCATCTTGTTATCCCTGCTAGCAAAACTCCTGTATATCATTGCCCAAACCCCATGAGCTGTCCTGGCAGCCTGTCTGCACTGTTCAGAGAACTTCATATCTGACTGCACAATTATCCCCAGGTCTTTTACATTCACCATTCCCTGAGTGTGCTGCCACACAGCAGGTACGTTAATCAGAAATTACTACTCCCCATATGAAGTACCTTGCATTTTACGATATTAAACTTCAATTGTGACTTCTCAGCCTATTTGTGTAATTCGTCTAGGTTTTGTTTGAGTAGTACACTCAGATTACTGTCATTGACCATTCTGCCAACCTTCGTATCACCTGCAAACTTAGATATTAAGCCTGATATACCTTCATCAATATCACTAATAAATATTGAAAACAACAATATGCCCAGCACTGAACCTTCGGGAATTCCACCAATAATGCTGAATACCACTCTACTCAACCACACCTCCTACTCAACCACATCACTAACTTGCCCTTAATTCCAGGTTGAAGCATTTTTTCATCACATTTTATCGCAAATTTTCATCTTATTTTCCACCTTTATATTACTTTCAACAAAGTATTTACTAAAATCACACCAAACAGGACTTAAAACTTTCTGCTAGAACTGACCCAAAGAAGAGTGGACCCAACTCAGTGTACTATGTTAGCCTTTCTACCGGCACAGTCAATCAGAAAATTCACATTTTCATATTTAAAAAATGAATGCCAGCCTTTCACTAAATTTCGCTAGTTCTTGATGAAAGGAGTGATGCGTAGATCTTCTCAGTTATTCTTGCGGAGAATCGATGCAGAATTTGACATTACAGACGCATCAGTTGGACTTCAGAATTTAAAAGGGCGCAACGACTGGGGATGGTATTTTCTAAAACTTAGTGGAACTCTAACAGTCTTCTTAAACCTGGAAGAAACTTTGGTGTATGGCGACTGGGATGCGAAAAACCAGCTGAAAGAAATTTAGATGCTGATGTGCTCAAGACTGCAGCTAGCTTAGATCATCCTCCCATGCAGGTTCACTCATTATGCACCAGCAAGCATCATGCAGCTTTGCTGCATGATGCTTGCTGGTGTATAATGAGTGAACTGGGCGACTTCTAAAGAAAGTTCAAAACAACTATGACCAATTTCACGACTTCCATTTTATTCTGAACAGGTGTAAAAGCTAGCTGCGTATAAACTGCCCTAGCTTTTATACCTGTTCCTGACACGTGGATGGCAGTACATTAATCTGTCCGAAATCCAAGGGATGTCCGTATACAATATACAATCATATGTTTCGTACCAGGACGGAGACGGGGGAAACCCCTGGTGCCGTTTGACACTAAACACAAGCACCAGGTACAATATACTTTATATGTTTACAAATTACTTCTTTTGCAAAGCTATCAAGCTGTGTGCAAGAAGTTAATAGTTTTTGTCCACTTCACCTGGCCCAAGAAAACGTACAAATTTAAACACTAAATAGCCCCTGTAAAGCTATTATATACAGTATTCTCAAGACATTGCAGAGAATAATCCATAAGAATATATGATAATAATCCAATGTCAAAGAATACATAATCCATAATAATTAAAGCTTGGCTTCTTCACTCAGATACAGTCCGGGCAAAATCATGATTGACACTAACCCACCTGTATTCAGTAGTCAACACCGGCTGGATAAAATTCAATTAAAATTCATTACGCATTTGAGTTAAAAGATTTTGATTCTTTAACAAAACGCTTACAAAGCGTTTTGTTAAGGAATTTGCATTCAAATTTTCTGAAGTGAAGCTTACTGAAAAAAACACGTTTTGTGTATCTTCCTGATATTTGAGTTTTAGATATCGTGAAATAAACTTATTTCGTGAACTGAACTGTCTCGTGACGTGTGCATAGTCCGCACTGTCGACGGTAGCTTTGGAAGCTACTAAGCTCTTAATGATCGCTTTAAATTGAAAGCAACACTGAGGAGATTAGACCATCACATCTTTTGAAGTGATGAGCTCTTTATGAGTTTAGATGACGTATTGTATGCTGTTCATTTTAGCTGGAGAAGACGTGGTCTTTTAGGCACTGAATAAACACACTCTGAATTAGTAATTTACAGATTAAGAACTGCCATATTTGGCGGTTGAACTAAGTAGATACGAGAAGCAAACAATTTTTTCATTTTGTTTTAGAGGAGTGGTCAGATTGCAATTGAAAATTATTACAAATGTCATATTAGAAACCCGAGTTATCCAATATGATGTCTAGCAGTTTTCAGTCTCTATTGGGTAGAGTAAGAAAAGAATCCGAATAATATCACCGATTGTAGTATCTTTGGTGGATTATTTAGTTTTGTGCGAAAAAGGAAGATTGAAATTTGTTGATTCCTTGGATAGTATGCATCCAGGGGCTATTGGTAGTGCTAAGGCGATGCTTTCTGATTCTTTGGCTAGAAAACATTTTTTTGTTCCATTTCAGCTGGTTACCTAGTTGCGCAACCGAACTTGAAACGTGGGGACTTTCTTTGAACAGCGCAATTGGAGAGATGGAAACGGCTGACTGCAAATTTCAGCGGTACCTGAAGGCATAGGAGAAGAAATAAGAAGAAAATACAATTTTTTTTTAGGTAAGATCTCAGGCTTTCGTACTTTAAGGAAAACGGGTGAATTTATAAATGGGAAAGGAAATGGACTTCCATTTCAAATAAAGACTTCAAAAGCTCACAAT
The DNA here is from genome assembly GCF_048544385.1 of Mastigoproctus giganteus. NCBI lineage: Eukaryota > Metazoa > Arthropoda > Arachnida > Uropygi > Thelyphonidae > Mastigoproctus > Mastigoproctus giganteus. Next base: position 209,825,934 of record NC_143583.1, read on the forward strand.
TCTAAACACAGCCCAGTCACTTCCGTAGAATTAGAAAGGTCTTTCTGTGCGTATAAAATGATCGTGGACGTTGAACAACACAAATTTATAAAGGACCACTTTCAGAAATATATTCCTGTGTACTGTAATAAAAACTATTCCAGGTGATAGTTTGAAAGGGAAGACTTTTAAAAAAGATGTTACAGAACTTTTCATAAACGGTTTTATTGTCTAACATGTTGAATACAAAGAAATTGTGGTTCAATTTCTTTAATTTAATTGTAATAACTGAGTAATCCAGTAACGGTCACAATTCATTGTAATCACTGAATTCCGGCACAGCCATTAACCCCATCCATATTGGACACTGCCACAAAGCTCGCAGTACAGCTTGTTTGTTTGTTTGTTTTAGGATTAGCATCTAAGGCTATAATGCTCCAAGTCAAAAAAACTATAATATTATAATTGTTTGTATATTATTGTGAAAGAGTATCCGATAGGAAAAGTTAATAAAGCATAAAACATTCTAGATAGGATTATTTAGATTAATAAGTTGTAAAAACTTAAATACAGCTGACACGTTGTCATTGTCCGATAAAATCTGTCTGCGTGTATAAGGTTCAGACAGATGGCTAAAACATAAACGGCGATCATTATAAAAGGACGGACATTCAATTAAAATATGACGGACTGTTAAAATGGTGTCACAATTTCTACACATAGGACGATCGTGTGCTCTCAGCAGATAGCAATGTGTCAAGTGACAATGTCCTATGCGGAGCCGAGATAGAACAACTTCCTCTTTTCGGTTCCTGCGCAGACTAGACTGCCAATGTTCAATTACAGGCTTAATTTCATATAACTTGTTTGTAGTCTGTCCATGCCATGAGTGTTGCCATTGGGATACAAGTTTCTTTCCAATTACTTGCCTGTAGTCTGTATAGGGGACTAACAGGCAAGAGTTAAAGAAGTTCGCTGATTTGGCTGCAGTGTCTGCCAAATCATTTCCGAAGATCCCAATGTGGCCTGGGATCAAGCAGAAACGAACATCAAATTCAGATTGTGCAATGAAGTGCAGCTTCTGCTGTATCCGGGTCAGGACAGGATGAGGGTTGAACCTCATCGATGATAAAGCCTGCAATGAACTCAGAGAATCGGTATATATAATATATTTTTTGTGGTTGGTGGTTTGTATACGATCTAAGGCTAGCTAAACCGCATGCAGCTCTGCAGTGAACACAGTGCATTCGTTGGAGATCTGCTCAGATACTGTGGTGTCTGGGAAAACAGCTGCAGATCCGACAGACATTTCTGACCTCGAGCCATCTGTGTAGACGGGCAAGAAGTCAGCATGTTCCGAGCGCTGTGCTAAAAAAAGAGCTGCAGGTAGGTGGATGGAGTACTGTCCTTTCTCCAGTTGTTAAGGGAGAAGAAGTTGCAGTTTGGGACACGAGCATGCCAGGGTGGAGAAGGTTGCCCTGGTGATGGGGAAACATTGTCTAATGTGATATTCAAATCACTGAGTAGCCTTTGGATACGAATACCAAATGGTTGGTTGGCAGTCTGGCGAATGTTGTACAGATTTTCCCAACGTGGCTCAAAAACGGTTGTCCACGTCGGATGGTCTGGCAGGGATTTCAGTTTCAAAGCATACTGAAAAGACAACTGTTTTCTGCGAAGCGATAACAAGGGCTCATTCCCTTCGACATATAGGCAGGAGATGTTCGAAATGCTCCAGTGGCGATACGGATCGCCTGATGGTGGATGGGATCGAACCATAGGAGTACGATGAGTCTAGAGGATGCGCATACCTGGCACCCGTAATCTTACTTAGATCGTACGAGTGCACGATAGGAATGTGAGGAGATTGCACGTAGGATATTCAAGCCTCTCGTGCACTTCGCACGTAGTTGACGGATGTGTTGTAGAAAGGTCAACTTTCTATCAAATATAAGCCCCAAAAATCTAGTCTCATGTAGTACTGGAATAGCATTTTGTCCACGCCTCAGTTCAGGTTTAGGGTGAAGATTGCGCTTTCTGCAAAAATGCATGCAAACAGTCTTCTGTGGAGAGAACCTGAATCGGTTATTCGTTGCCCATGAGTTCAGATAGTCAATGGCACGTTGCAGTTGCCTCTCAATTACCCTCATGTTGCAAGAGTGACAAAATATGCAAAATATGCTAAAATCGTCAACGTAAAGGGCACAGTTTACAGTTGGAGGAAGTTGTTCTGTGACGGAATTCACTTTGATGGCAAAAAGCGTAACACTTAAAACGGATCCTTGAGGTACTCCCTCCTCTTGGCTAAAAAGAGCGAGAGAGAGTAGATCCTAGACGGACTTGGAAAGAACGATGACATAAAAAGTTTTTAATAAAATTGGGGAGATTACCTCTAAGGCCGATGCTGTAAAAGGTCTTTTAAAATTCCAAATCTCCAAGTTGTGTCATACGCTTTTTCCATATCGAAGAACACGGACACCAGGTGTTCGCGTTTTAAAAAGGCATCCCGAATGGAAGTTTCGAGCCTGATTAAATGGTCCAAAGTTGACCTACTCCTACGGAAGCCGTAATCTGGAGTGCACTGCAATCTGGAGAGGAGCCCATTTGCCTCCAAATACCAGATAAGGCGGGCATTGACCATTCTTTCCAGAATTTTGCACAGACAGCTAGTCAGAGCAATAGGACGGTCATTCATTGGGATTTTAGGATCCTTTCCTGGCTTAGGAAAGGCAAGCACAATTGCCTTATGCCAGGAATCCGTAAACAGACCTTCTTGAAATATTGTTATATAGAAAGAGCAATTTGTCCATGGATTTTGCAGACAGATGTTTCGCAGTACAGCAGAACTGCTTGGTATGCTCTTGCAGTGGTAATTTGCATGTGGCCGTGCAAGTCAAAGTGATAAAGTATCAGTTATAGGAAGTAGTAACAATATCACGGAGTTTCAAAAGGGCATGATTATGGGAGCTCGAGCGTTGGGTGTTTCCATATCGAAAATAGCACTTCTTGTCGATTGCTCAAGACCCACTGTGATTAAAGTGTACAAAGAATGTGTCAAATGGGTCAAAACACCTCCCGCCGACAGAACAGTAGACGATTTGTGGTGAGTAAAGGATGCAGTGAATTGTACGGGCTCAAAGGCAGGTCACTGTGCGACAGTTGACATCACAATACAATATGGGAATACACTAGGGGTACCCAAGTCATATCATGTTCGTGAATTGTGTGTAGTCTCTATTCGATTTGCCTGTTTTGCAAGACGGAAAACCTGAGTTTTGGGGTGGTAGGGAGAACCGTACTATCTAAGCCTGGGATCGACTAACTCAGCCACGGAGTGAAAAGAGCCCACAAAAGTTTCTCGAATTATTAACAGGATTCGAACCCGGACCTTTTCTACCCGATTGCTGGAAGAACGGTGACGATAACACTGTGCTACCCACGCAGATGGTGAATGCAAAAATAATATCCCAAATGACGCTGCGCCTCACACTCAGATGTATGGGATTCCAAAACACACAACCAAGGCATACCCTCTCCTGACCGCTGATCATCATTGACAGCGAATGCTGTAGTGTCAACAACACGCTGGCTGAACACTGGAGGAGTGGATATGAGTGTGCTGGTTAGATGAGTCCAAATACCTGATGCAACACGCCGACGCACGGTTAAATGAAGTGGACCCATTGTGCGCGGTGCCCGTTATCCAGGCAAGTGGCAATGGTTGCTTAATTATGGACAAGTTTTGCTGGGAAGAATTACGACCCGTGGTGTGTATGGACCAAGGTTTCACTGGTGAAGTCTAACGGCAACTCTTAGGAGACCATGCGCACCCTGCCTTGTTGCATTTTTTTCCCCGAACAGAAACGGGATATTCCAAGATGATAATACACTGTGTCATCGGGCCCGAACACTGTGCACAAGCGATTCCAGGAACTCAATGAAGATAACGAAACAGGCCTACGCGCTCTGGATTCATTAAGAATTTATTACAGTATACACAGAGCGTACAAATAAAGAAGAAATATATGAGCTTTCGGCTATATGGTAGCCTTCATCAGAATTAAAAATACATGAATGGCAGTTGGAATGAAGATGTGCACTGCCAGGTGCGTGAGACGCGAGGTTTAATTGTTTGTTGACGTCTGTGGCTGTGACGCATGATGACGTGGCCAGCGCTTGTCCAATGATAGAACTACTGACTCTGTGATCGGGTTGACTTGGCAACCACTGTTCCTGTTCAAGGATTTATCCGAAGATTTTATATTTAACGATTCCAACCAGGTACGTTTTAGGTAATGGTGGGATCTGTCTGTAATAAATTCTCAATGAAGATATCACCCACCTTCATAGGCATCCAAATTCGCCTTAGTCCAATTGAACACCTGTGGGATGTTTTGGAATGGGAAGTGAGGCGTTTGGACACGCAACCGTCAACTATATTTATTGCAACAGCAATAAAGATTAATATGTAGAGTATTTTCAGGACTGTTAAGATGCATCCAGGGTTTAAAAGGGAGAATTTTGCTTAAAAATATATATATATTACATTACCGATGTTATATTAAAATCTAACTTTTATTATCTTCCAAAAAGGCATAATCTTTAGTACCATCAAGGGCACATTGCTGAATCTACATTTCTTGAAAGACCGGAATTTTAGAAGTGGGTTTTATTTGTTTTTTTGTGGAGGGAGAGGGAATAAAGGACAAGTTTTTGTGAGGCACGTGTAAATCTTCACTGACTAGGCAAGAATTATACAGTTTGATCTACAAAAATAAAAAATGTTTGGTGCAAGCACCTAGTATGCCATCGGACCATAAGACAGGGGATTTTAAACAAAATTATAAAGGATGAAAAGTACGTCTTGTGGTCCGGTTAATACGGTATATATTACGATGAGAATGCAAATGCGGCTTAAAAATTTCATTTTTTTGGTAGAATGAATTTTATATTTATTAGCAAAACGATCGTATATTCACTAAACTTAGATATAAGGTGTACAGACAGAAAAAACCTAGTCAAACACCAGTTTGTAAACTGGTTTAAGAGGAAAACCATTGAATGAAATCTGCGATGAACTCTTGATGAGCTCATATACCATCAATAAGATTACATAAATATAATCTGTCTCTTAGCGTTTCAACTACATGAAATATTTGAGTAGGAATGAAGTGAAGAGGAAAGAGTTGCCTCAGAAACCTTACTTTTTCCATGACACAAACACGCATTAACGTATGTCGACAGGTTGTGCAGCAAGTGCGGTATGTGAGCATTTATAAAATATCACGCTGTCGATTTTCAAAGTGACATAAAATATTGCAACCATATGACGCTAAGTCAGCGTTTAGTGAGAAATGCTATTGGTTTCATTTTTTCAGTTTGGTGAGTGATCGCGCACTTATAAACCTTGTTTCAGAAATAAGCACCATCAATAAACAACAAATGATTAAATAAATATAGAATATCTGTTAACAGATCTGGGGAGAAATTTCAAGCTATGCAGATGTTTCCGACGGTTGCTGGAGAATTGGGCTGTTTCATGGTCCATTATTCCGGTTGTTTCTGTGATAAAGATGGAGTTATAGTGAATGGTTTTTGGCACATAACATGCCCTGAAAGGTGCCATATGATGAGATTAACGTGTGGCAACGGATCTGAAGTGCTGATAATTGCAATGCACTGTAGAGGAGGTATAATTTGATTTTTTTTCTTTTTCAGTAAGCTCCTGATCTGCTTCAGACTGGATATCTTCAGTGGCCAAGCCGGATAATGAAGAAGCTTCTACGATGGGAGACGGGGAATGCCTGTTCATAATGTCTGGTCATGCTGGAGGTGCTTATTCTTAAGTAAGCATACTTTTTTCCCTACTAGGAAAAAAGTATGCTTACGAGAGAGAGAGATAATCAACAACTTCGGCCCAAAATGGTTCTCTGGATTTTTGAAATGCTGGTTCTGTGGATGTTCGTCTTCAAATAAAGACGTTGCTTGAAGAGGCAGTTCCAGAAGCAGGTACAGATGGTGCTATTGAGGCAGACATTAGAAATTGATTGGTAATTGCTGAGATTTATCTGAAAAACGTTTAACTCCCTGCGTATTTGGTTGATTAGCTGCTTCGTTAGAATCTTGACAAGTCAATTTCTAGCTCAATATACTGTGTTGATGAAAACACTAATAAAATGAAGGTTGGTGCTGATGAGTGGTTCAGTTGGTTTAAAGGCTCACGAGTCTTTTAGTACCTGCCTTTGATTTGCATACTGGTAAAAACGATCATTTAGATTAGATGCCAGTTTGAAACAATTTGCTCTGTATCTCATCTATGACACTTAATTATCGACTAATGAATGATTTTTGGGTCTATATTCTCCAATATTGCGGAAATACAACAGAAGTTTATTGTATTTCTGGAAAGGTGATAAGCTCATATTATATCACCTGGTACACAACCAGTTTATCGTTAGCACAAGACATTTGCGATGAATGTCGAAATGAAATTATCTCACCTATATTATTTGTTGCCAAATGATTCGATTTAGTTTTATTATTACCTGTAGCTGCATCCGACGCAATATGTTCTTGGAAAACAGTTGATTATCGGCTATGGCATTCAAAATCAATGTTTTCATACATGTAGCTTTTGGCTGACTTCCTTGATTGCATATCAGCTCTCCATTAAGTCGGTTTCAGTCTTTGTATCAGACGCTGTTTAGGATTCAGATCAGAGAATTCTGCACCTGAGACCAGAGTACAGTCCATGGTTCTACTTCCAGGGAAAAAAAGTTCTTTTGTCGGAGACTAGGTGCCTTCGATAAAGATTTTTTAGATTTTAAAATGTCCTTAAAAATGGAAAAGCTAATACGCCGTGCTTCTCTGTTTTAACTTTTGTAGATAGGTTGGCTGCCAGAATTGGACTGTTACGGTTGTGGCTTTAACTTACATTTACAAAGTTAAGTGTACTACACATACCAGGGAGGATTAAATACTTGAGGTAACTCCTCAGAAAGTGGGGGATAGCAGTTAACTAAAAGAGAGCTTATAGAACGTTTTTTTATATATAATTTACCTGATTATTTGTTTATACGTCCATCATCAGATTTGGGAAGAACAGAGTACAGTATCCTAGGTCATATGTGGTATTCACGAGTTAATGTCAAAGACAACTACATCACTTTGTCCAAAAAAAAACAGAGATTAAAAGAAGGCTTAAACTTTTAAGAATAGTTTTATAATATCACGAAAATTTGTCAAATAAATTTTCAATTGCCATAAAGCGTTCTGTGTTTTTTTTCTCATATTTGAAAAAAAAACTTAACTTTTCTGTTATACCAAAAAAGTTATTATTCAAGTACTTCCAGATGTAGCGCTATACATACATAATTCTTTCTTTCGGATTGGTGTTTGGTTATTACTGCTATACCTGTTCCTTGTTCGATTCAAAGGTTATAAACATATCACCCTGTTGACAACAGTGCCATATAAAAAAATAAATAAGAGCAAAACAACACTAATTGCCTTTTTTTTTTCTAGGACTTTTAACTTTGCCTTGTTAACCAACAAATAAACATCCGCCCTTCCCTTGTAATTTCTTAGATCCTTCTGTGCATGACGATAACTTGAACAGACTCTCTCAAATGGCCTGCCATTCTCCAGAGCGCCAGGCACCCTCATACGCAAGCAACAACCTAATTCTCCTAAGTGGATTTCCATGTACTTGCAAGGAGAGGTTTTCCTTCCTCTGCTGCCTAGAGAACAATGCAAATATTGTCACTTATCTTTTCTTTCTTGCCTGCACTGTACAGCGAGCATTGTAATCTCTGCTGACAAGATAGATCTGGCCGTTGAAACTTGAAAGGGCCTTCGAGCCCGAGAATGTTCGTTTCTTTAAAAAAACAAAAAAAAACCGTTCAATTTACCTAAAATTGTGTTCTTTCAAAAGAGTGGATTAAAGTTTAGTTTCTAATTCCGTTGGTTCCTTCTTCACTGCTTCTCTTTCTTTCAATCCTTTTTCTTTTGTATTCATTCGTGTCATTTTATCCTCTTCCATTCAATTCAATATTTGTGAGCGTGGGTGTCAGCGTATGTTTGTCATTTTCTTGTTTTACCGGTTTACTTTTTCTTTCTCTCTCGTCCATGTCAAAGATGCTTTTCAAGTTATCCTAATAAAACGAAGGAAAAGTTTATTTATTTCAGCAGAATATTAGCCAAACTTCTAAACTTAAATGATACGGACTTGGGTCGGAACAGGGGTTCAGAAGAAAGAAATCACGTGGATTTGTACTGGACTCAATATTCCTCGTGGATAGCAACAGCCGCCCTCCCCACAAGGGCAGAAAACAACTGAGTTCGATTCCCGTTGAGTTTTATATGCGTTTTTTTACAACGTGGCCCAGTTAGTCGGTCTCAGGAGGAGGTAGCCTAGTTTTTTCCAGAAAGTCTAGTTTTTCATCCAGCACAAAACATGCATATACAGTGCCATAATATGGAGCCTCTAGAGCAGCATTTATGAACATAGGGACAGCCCATATCTTCAAACACGTTCGTTATTTGCAGTTTATTTAAATATATATATCTGAATGAATTAATCAAATCTTTCCACAAAACTTAAGAGATTGTAATTGATAAAAACCGTAAAAAAATGGTACCAGTTTAAGGCAATCTGATTGACTAAGCCGAGCAAGTTCAGTGATGGCAAAAGCTTCCAGGGAAAATTTATCTGAACTGAGGGTACACAGCACTCATGATTACTATCTAAATGCTGAATCTGATAATAGCCAAGGGGTTTCGGATCACCTTTCTAACAGTATTCCGTTTCCAATGATATATCTTAAAGATGTTCCACTGAAAACCGGATCAAATGTCTTAAAGATGATAGCGAAAGAAGTTTTAATGAAACGCAACATAAACATTTCTTTGGATACTCCTATAAATTTTACCAGGGACTGCACTCAATGATCACTTCATAAACAAACTTTTCTTACTCAAAACACGACAAGACGAGAACCTGACCATAGTTTAGAGATAAAAGAGAAAATCCAGATGTAAATCCAACAACTTTCTTATTCAATACAGCCGTTCTCCCAATCTTTCAGTGAATGATGCTACAATAGGATCCAAAGAAGAAGTATCGTTCTTTGAAGTTGTTCAGAACGTGTGGGTTTTTCTTCTCTGCATCGACGCATCCCTCGAGTGTCGTAAAAAACATCATTACTTTAACATTAAAACTTCTCGGTGGAACACAATGGACAAGTGGAATTGGAGCTATTCGACCAATACTTTATCAAGTAGGTGACAGTTATGATGCTCCTATCGACTTAGTCAAAGATAAAACCATCGATCGAACAGTACGACACGAGGTTGAAATGCTGGAAGGAAAACTTCGTGTAATTAAATTTCTGTGTTCTCTTGTTGTTTGCCATAGCGCACTACATCTCACAGAACATGAATAAAAGAAATGGTGGGGGGAAAATACAAAAATGATACAGAGACCACATTTTTATATATGAGTGTCAGGCCCCAGTTTCATAGTTCACTAAACATTGTCTTAAACCCTTGTGTCAGGTTATTTTCAGATAAGCATGAACGGAAGTAAGACTATTAGAATCATTATATAGTTTCTAATATAATTTAGAAGGAACTATATATTTTAGGATGTTTTTCCAGTGCTCTGGAAAAAATGACACAAAAGAAAGGAAACTGAAAATCCTCCACTTCCATCTGAGATAAGTTGATTACAGAAACGGCCAAAAATCATTGCCCAATTTCTAAATGTATGACTACAGCCTCGGTAAACAGTCGGGTCTTGAATATACATCTGAAAATGAACTTATTCAGGATCTAGAACTGCGATATAACGCTGAGCTCACCAGTTATGTCTTTGATACATCAGCTTCATTCAGTACAGGAGAAATTCTAATAAAGAAAACAAACCCGAGTCAATGGTGAAAATGTAAATTTTAGTGCTTCCTGTTTGATTTCCGAGCGGCCCCCATCTTCAACAATCATATGAAACCATCTATCCGACACCCGAACTCCTTACCCCCCATTTTGGTGGTGGACCTGGCGGTATGGAATTTGACATTGTCCTAAGGTTAACAATAGTATTGTTCACTCGATTGCTAAGAAACGCCGACTATGGCCCTACCTACTGCAAAAGATGGTTTAGGATTAGCTAGGACAGTTATGCCCATCATGACAATTGTCCTAACAGACGTGAGAATTTGCGAAAGCCCTCCTGAGCAACACAGTTGATATAATCATCGTCTTCCCACAGAGGGTGGAAAAGACAAGATTTCAAATCCCGTCAGTAACACAAAGAGGAATTTTTATGGGTATGTTTTTTATGGCTGAGTTCGTCGGCCTAAGGTGAGGGTAGCAAGGTTTTTCTCCAAGAAACTCGAGTTTTTCGTCCAACAAACAGTAAATCCATGAGGTCACTTCCCAGAGACCTCAATATACAACGAAGGTCACCAATCGTTTGGCTACAGGCACTAACTCTGAAAACTCGAAAACTGCCTTTGACTCCAATAGACTGATGTTCTCATGTGCATCCTTTATGCAAGTCGGATCTAACGGACCCCCTAAGGGATCGTTGCCGTCACTGATGTTTTCTTTAAAATTTTTACCACTTACGAGTTATCTGTATTTTTAGCTTATATCAACGGCATTGTTATTTCCCGAGTAATATCTTCAACAAACACCTGTCCTGCTTCTGCGGATATGCCATCTTCGTTGGATTCAAATTGAGTCGTGAAAAATCTAAATATATCATGTTTTCTCCTAACGAACAAACAGCATCCTCTCTGTGGTCACTCAGGGAAGGTTCTAGCCCTGCCCAGTCAAATTCTTAGTGGTCATAATGTACGGAAATTTGAGGTACTAAGAACAGGTCCAAAAACTAGGCTCAAAAGCCCTACAGGCATTCTGAGGAATGAAACACGACTTCTGTTGATCTCACCACAAAGAAACAATCATTTATTTCCTCCTCTATTTTTATCTGGCTGAGGGTATGCCATGGAAGTTGTCCACCGCTCCCAAGTCCAGCTTGAAGAAACTTTGGGGTCTAGAATTCTGGGTCCTTTACAATACCTGGGTCCCGTTTTCAGTTTGTATTGATTGTTCCATCTATTGGAGAAGAAAACTGTTAACCACAATAACTGTTGTTTTCACGCGCTTATGTTGAACACACTTCGTTAAAGTAAGGCATGCGCTGCCATCTACCGGAATTTAACAGAACTACAGTTGGGCGTACATCTCCACAAAGAGAAATTCTTGTGCTGCCATCTATGAACAAAAAATAAAGGTTCTCTTCCTCACTTTCTATTACCACTCGCTTCACCTGTTAACTTTCAGATAATGAAAATAGAAATGAAAGGAGGAGGAAAAGAAAAAGAAAGATGGACTCGTCTCATTCTCCTCTGAATAATTTTTAAGCGAGAGTAAATGTAATCGTGCAGAAATAAAAAATAAATATAAAAGACAATTGACAAAAAATGTATTGCACAAGTTCAGCGGTTTTGCTCAATAAAAATGAAGTTCGTTTCGCGTTAAGCACCAAAGTAACTAAGGATATGAGGCGTCACTATACGGTTTCTGTTACTGCGGTGTTCTTCTGTCGGTTTGCTGTTTTGCCTGGACGAGAAACCATGCAATCTTCTGAGCCCGACTAGCTCGGCCACGTTATGAAAAACGCCATGAAAACTCCATGTATTATTGGTGGATCTGAACTCAAGGCTTTTTCCACGCGGTGTGGAAGAATGACGATTTACTGTATTATGTGAATTTTGTTCCCATAGTTGTGAAAACTTCTTGACTGATTGGTATAACCTACATCGGTTGCTTCCTTTAGGCTCTAGAGGGTGCGTGAATGAGGAGCTCCTTAGAAACTGTCTAAGGCAAGGAGATAGTGCTCTAAGATGGTATTTCTTGGGCATTCTGGAAGTCTGTTTCCACCTGGATCCAGTGACAGAGTTTGGCTTGATTTTTTAGTGAAATAGGAACAGATTGGGACTAGTGCAAGGTTTCTATATATTTGAATAATATTATATTAAATCGGAAGATTGGTAATCAATCTAAAATCAATTCGCAATGTGGCTGAGGTAGGTCTCGAGCGAGGGTGGCATGGTGTTTTCTCACGGAATCTCAGATTTTTCATTCAGCAAACGGACAACAGAACATACCAATTTATAAACATATTATATATGGCCTAAGTTGCTGATGCGTCTAAAATCCTACACCCAAACCTATTCTTCGCTACTTTCGTACCTCAGATAACTCTCAGATCTTCATCAAAAATAAGCATACCACATGGGAAACTTAATGAAATCTATAATTATCCAAAGTGTTCAAGAATAAACAGAAACTCTTTCGTACATACGGTATTAAAAAACGTCTATCGAACAAAAATCGAAGAAAGCTACCTCGAGCACTCAACATTTTTTTTCACCATAAAAATTCTGCGCATTTACATATCACACTTCTGGAACGCAGCTTTGGATGGAAACATTTTGCTAATTACAGATCGAAATATAAACTTGACCCTCTCCAAAACATAATCCACATGTTGAAATCCCCAAAAAATAAAAGCTAAGAAGTATGTGAACACCGTTCATTGCCATTATTAACACAAGTTTTGAGAGATCGTAGTCCACATACCAACCGTAATACAAAAGAGAAGATTCAAAATTACCAATCTTCTAAATAACTTTGTAAAAAAAATTAGTAAAGTAAAAATGTGACCTGACCTAGGAGTATGGAGCGTTCGCTACCCATAAAAAAAAAAAAAAAAGCACCCTAAACATGTTTAAATCAGCAAGTAATTTATTAGATATATTTAAATAAATGACGAACAATGCAGATTCAACAAGTATATTAGTGCCAATCCAGGATCAGCTGACCCTTGAATAATATACACTGAAAGGACTGAATTCAAGGAATACCAACTTCAATCCGGTTGAATGGATCAACTATGTAGCCAGATTCCAAGACAACATCACACAACCATATGATTACCAACCAGGCCCCATTTCTGGTCCAGATGAAGAGCTGTTTTCCATTCAAATCGATCGACAGCAACTCCTTCAAGCCATGAACTCGCTGCGTCCGTCATGTACCGCTGGCGTCGATAAAGTCCCGCATTTCATCGTAAAGTGCCTAAGTCCGTATATCCTTGATCCTCTGCTCTACTTGTTCAACTCTATCCTCTCTTGCAGAGTGTTTCCTGCATCCTGGAGCAAATACGCTCTCGCCCCACTACCTAAAGTTCAACTACCAAGCCAGCCGAAGCACTATAGACCGATATCCACTGCATCCACGCTCCTAAAACTACTGGAAAAAGTCCTTCTTCTGCATATAACATGCCATCTTCTTCCACAACCATCAAAGCAACTCCATTATGTTCTCCCTAATAAATCAACTATCTCCAACCTTCTGGCAGTCCAAACGGAAATTCTAAATACTTTTGAGGCCAGATCAGAAATGGTGGTTGTTTATGCCGATATCGAAGCTGCCTTTGACAGCCTCAACATCTCAGCCCTTCTGAATCTCCTAACCAATTTCTTTTGGTTCAAAGGTGACGTTTTCGCTTTTCTGCACTCGCTCCTCTGGAATAGAACAGTGTACCTCACTCATCGCAACCTCTCCTATACCCGATCCATCAATGCAGGTGTGCCGCAAGGTGGCGTTTTATCGGGGTTACTTTTTACCGCCCTCCTTATTCCGTTTGTGTGTAATAGAGATGATGTTATTATCTACGCCGACGATATAAAGGTCCTAATGGAAATACCACCATCAGCCGACAGCGGAGTGATCGCATCGGAAATCTGTAATAAGATCACAGCTTTCTGTAGCCATCTCAACCATTTCGATCTTAAACTTAACCCCCAAAAATCCGTTATTATGTTTTTTTTCTCTCAAGAAGTGTTTCACATTCATACAACCCTCACTGGAGGGTGCAATTATTCCAAGTGTAACCAAACACAAAGATCTTGGTGTAATCCTCGACCCAAACCTTAGGTTCAACTGTCACATCGAATGTGTTCTGCGCAAGACCAGCCGAATGCGCTGGATTGCCCGTCAACATCTTCTTCATAACACAGACGCAAGAACCACAATCAGATATAGTATAGTGTATAGTGTTTTTAGGGTCTAACGGCACCAGGGGTCCCCCCCCATCTCCGCGTAATATACATTGTGGTGTTATAGAGAACACTGTAGAGGCCAGGGGTTTAAAAGTGTGTGGATATTGTGGTGTGTAATGTTTTGTAGCGTTGTTCATCTGGTCTTTTAGCCGTTGGGTCTCAAATGAGACCCACCGTTGCCCACACTATACCTCGTGGAGGCAGACCAGGTACACCAGTATTTTAGAAATTTACTATTTACTCTGGCAGGTCCTGCCACCTAATTTCCTGAGATTTCAGTGGCTAGGACCTAAAAAAAAAAAGTGGAGGGGGGGGGAGAAACTAGAAATTGGGTCAGGCCGAGATATAAGTTATACGGGTTAGAGTTCTCTTTTTTTTTTTTTTTTTTTAATTTTAGTATTCTGGAAACCGTTGTGTATCCTACCTTTCTGTATGCCTCTGAAATATGAGCCTCCGCAGTACCTTTTCTCATGAAGTCCATCCTCGTCAGTGAATACTGGATACTGAAGTGGGCAACCCGCAAACATCGCCCCCCCCAACAGAGGACCACCAGCATGGCCGACCAACTCCAAATCCCGCGGCTGCCTCAAATAATCGGCATGAGGAGAACTGTGACCACAGTCAAAATGCTGGTTGGCAAAATCAACTCCCCTGACTTCTGGGATATATGTCAGTTGCATGTTCCACCTCCTTCCCTAAGAGCCACCCCTCTTCTTCAGCTACAACGGAACAGGCTGAAGATCAGTGACAGATTCCTACCTGGACAAGTACTTCCTACAATACAAGCCCTGCTAACGATCGGAGTTGATCTCCTGAATTTCGCTTCGGATCGCAATTACAGGCGCTCGTTGGCCGAACTTGTTCCACTTTTGTTTGGCCCCTGATGTCGACTCATACCGATACCTCCACCATACTCATACCGATACCTCCACTATCTGCTATGAGGCGCAGAACGGCACGTCGCAGGCACATCGACGAACTGTTTCACAAGAAAATGGGATACCGAACATCAATTTGGCACTGTGAAATATTCTGACTTGTGTGAATATTCTGAAATATGTGCTTTGTAAATACGAACGTGTACATACCTTGGTGTACTGCCTGCCTTATATTCATATCTATTGAATGGTTAATGGTACGTTTTTAAGTTAATTTCATGTTATCTTTTTGTTATACTGTACATATTTTTATATTACCCTATATCATTGTCAAGCTCCTGGCCTCCTGGCTGTGGCGGGCACATTATTGTATCTTTAGTGTACAATAAAGATTTTCTCTACCTGGTTCCTGGGCAACGTGACGCTGTTACCCCTCTCGCTAGTGGACGAATCCACCGCTTGGCAGGTATATAGGTACACTGCATTCACGCAGACGGTAATTCGATGTCAGTATAGATAAAAGTTGTGAGTTACCCGACTTTGAAAGAGGAATGACAGTGGGTGCCCAAAGCATGGGTCACTCTATCGCGGAGGTGGTTCAGAAATCGAACTATCCCCGTTCAACAGTATATCGGGAATGCGCCATTTCCGGAATAACATCTCGTCGTGGACAGCGCTATGGGCGGAGAATGGTGGTGGATGAATGTGGCCGTCGATGTCTGTCTCGCATTGTTTCAGTCAACCGGAGAACGACAGTGGCACAAATCACCGCCGACTTCAACGAGGGAGGTACCAGAAACATCTCCACCAAGACCATCAGGCGATCATTAGTCACAATGGGAGCCGCCGATCCATCAGAGTGTCATTGATAACACCACAACACAGGACTCAAGGCCTCAGCTGGGCGAAAGAACATCAGCACTGGACCGTGGATGATTGGGGACTGGTCTGCTGGTCCGATGAGTAAGTTTCCAGTTATTTCGAGCGGACGGGAGGATGCGTATCTGACGGAAACCGCACGAAGTTGTGCATCCGTCATGTCAATAAGAAACTGTTCAGGCAGGTGAACGGTCGGTAATGGTTGGGGCATGTTCAACTGACACAGGTTGGGACCTCTGGTACGTCTAGACGCATCTCTGAACGGTCCAGGTCGTGTTCATCCTTGCAAACCATCTGCATGGACCATCGTGCATCCACAGGGCAATGCGCCTCCCCACAAAGCCGTGCTGACTAAAACATGGTTCGAAGAGCATTCCTAGATTTTACCATGGAATGGCCTTCCCGTTTACCGGACATGAACCATGTGGAACAACTTTGGATGCTGTTGAAAGGTCTGTTCGAGCTTTGGATCCTCCACACAGGAATGCGACGGAATTGTGGACAGTGGTGTAGCAAGCAGGGATGGAAATACCTGTATAACGCTTTCGTGGACTAGTGGATTCAATGCTTACCAATGGCTGCCCTTATCAGGGCGAATGGTGAGCTTGTTACTAGGGAGGTATCATGTGATTTCTGTCCACTCAGTGTATATCGCTTTGAGTTGTGATATCCCTTCAACATTTCACCACAAGCTATATGAAATACGAATTTCTGGAACTGTTGACTACCACAAAATCTAATTGATATTAATGGATCTTCTTCTGTCTTTCTAGAATAAGAAATTACAAAGAAAATGTAGGCAGGAAACTGCGTAATCTGAAAATATGCACGTGCCTTTTTATGAGACCACCAATTATCTTTTATTTGTCATCAGTAAAACAGCCCTGCTGAAGAAAAAAAAAATAACCATAAGCTTTGTTTCTTGTATACGCATTAATGCGGATTTTAACTTTTGCATTTGTGCACTCGCTGTTTTCCTATTTCTGCTCTAACTAAAAGATAAGGTAGTGCTCTAATCAAAATGCTGCTTGAAACACTCGTAGTTCTGAAGGACACGGAAAGGTAAGGCGGAAAATCAATCAGATTCTTTGAATTAGTAGACTTTGCTGGTATTCGCAGCGAGAACCATTAGTCGAAATACCGAAGACTGAGTAAAATATAGACTTATGCGAAAAAAAAGAAGATGTAGTACTTGAAGTAGGCATAGAAATAAGAAGAGGCAAAGAGACATCGTGAATGGTTTCTTTTCTTCAAGTCAACATCGATCTTGTTGGTATAAATCCAATAGTATTCCGATAGCTCCAAGAAAAGCAGCCAAAGGATCAAGAATAGTAAACAACACCGAAAAAATAGAATTGAGACTTTTGTTGTCTCCAGAAATTTTAAAGATGTCAACTTCTGCAGTGAGTGGTAAAAGCTGAATATGTAAGTTTTCAACTAACAAGAAAAAGGAAACTTCCCGATGGAAACTATCGAATCTGGATTGTCATGGAAATGGAAAACTTTGATTGCCGAAAGAAAGTTTTCCTTACTGATTATCCCTTAACTTTCCCGTAAATTACACAGTTCAGTAACTGAAAATAAACTTCGAACATTGTGGTCATGAAGTCCAAACATCCAAGGAATTTAAACTTTAACTTACACTCGCCGAAATAAAGTAATTTATGCGAAGGTCACCAGGCTGGATAAAAAGTAATCATTGCCTAAAATCAGCGCAGGAATTCTTATTTTATCAGATCTCGAACAAGAGATGAACAATTTTCATATAAATAGAATAGACGGATTAAGTCCCTATTTGGAGCAGTGTCCATCTTAACGTCACTGCATCAGTACTAATTCCTTTGAGTGGGTTTGGATTCATTAAAATTTTGATTAACAAACTACACTGCTCAACAAAATTAACAGAACACGTAGTGTTACTCGTGCAGTTTGGATTGAAGCGGGACAAAACTTGACAACAAATCCCATTCTTCCACCAGCGCAGACCTTAGCCCACCAAGTGACCGAGGAGTCGCCATATATTCGACTCCCAAAGGCTTGCATGCTCGATCGGATTTAACTCTGATGATTGTGCCGGCCTCGGCAGCCGTTGAATAGCTTCAGTTTCAAGATATTTCTCACCGCTTGAGTTTTATGTGCAATGGCGTTGTCTTGCGTAAAAATAAAATCTCTGCAACTGCACCACTAAAAAGTGGTGCAGTTGCAGAGATTTTATTTTTACGTTTGAGGTTCGGGGTTTGAGGATCTGTTCTCGGTACCACGGCGCAGCGACAGTACCCATATCAAAAACATGAAAAAGGGAGCCACCGTTGACCATTATTCTGTCCCACAGGAGAACAGGCTTCCACTGTAAGTGTAAGTGGCTGATAGTCTGGAGAAATTCAAAGGAGGGGAACGTATAGGTTGTTCATTTCCTTTTCTCTTATTAATTATTATTTTTTACTTATCATGATTGATTTGTTTTTATTCTTAATATTTTATTTTATTTATTTTTTGTTATTTTACTTTATTATTTATATATTTATTTGACTGGTGCAGCATAAGCCATAGGCTTCCTTGCACCATGTGGCCATTACTAATAGTAATAAGGAGATATGTACAAGCGCAGACCAAAGAAGGTTTTATAACTGTGTAAAAGATCTAGTTTGGATAAATGAGGTTCTTGAAGGCTCTGTAGAGCTTATTATGTACCAATAATCACCTGTGGGTCGGATTCATGGGTAATGCGAAGGATATCATCAGAATGCAAGCGATGAAAATGAAGAGGGGGGGGGGGAAACCAAAGTTGTCGTTGTTTGTTGGAGGTTTTACGGCGCAACGGCAACTAAAGGCCATTATGCGCCAAACAATGGTAGGAGTTACCAGGTGTCATTGAAGATGTTGTGTATTTCGTGGGATCTAAACACTATTCTATCGTAGCATTTTATCTTTTTTTAGAAAAGTGAAAACTGCATCAATGTTAGACCTGTCATCTAAAATTTGTTGCAAAGTAGATATGATTTGGGCTGCATGGCTTGATAAGAATGTGGTTTGCCGTACTCCATTATAGAGAGGGCAGTGATATGCTATGCTGGACTGTGATTTGCGCTTGCCAGTTCGAACAGAAAGGCGGATGTGAGGAAGAAAGAAGATGAAGGTGAGTAAGGTATATATGTCCTATTCGAAGTCTTGCAAGCGTGACTTCTTCCTTTCGGTTCCAGCGGAAACTAGCTCGCTAAGACTGGAGATTCGGTTTAATCTGGAGGAGTTTGTTGCCTTCTTGGTTTTGCCAGTGATCCATACTTCGCCTTGCTATAAGACTCTTATAGTCGATGAAAGGGATTTTGAAAGATGCGTCAACTGGTTCCACAGTAGATTTGGCTGCGGTGGTCAGCACTCTCATTGCCAGGTATGCCAACATGGCTAGCGACCCAACAAAATTTTATTAATTTGGTGTCCTTAGCTCGTCAGCCAGCAAGTTATGAATATTACCAACTAGGTAATTGAGATGTTTTCTTGGTTGCTGTAAAGTGAGAAGGGCACTGAGGGAGTCGGTAAAAATAACGCTATGTGTAAACTGATGCAATTTTATAGTTTCCAGGGCCATTTGTATGGCATGTAGTTCAGCAGTAAAGATGCTGCATTCTAAAGTTAACTGACTGGAGATTGTGGACGATGAAAGAACAGCAGCACCGCCGACATGGTCAGTTTTGGAGCCATCAGTGTATATATGGGTATAAGATTCATATTTTTCAATTAGAGATTTGTTAAGCTGTTTTATATTTTGTGGAGAAAGAGCACTTTTCTCCCATTCTTGCAGGGACAGATCACATGCTGCAGGACAGAGAGCCCATGGAGGAGCAGTGAAACTAGTTGTGGCTATTTTAGAAAGGTAATGAGCGAAGGCGTATGCCAGCGGGTCGATTTATTAATGGATAAATGGCATAGAAGTTCTCCCAATTTGGATTAAATAAATGTTTCCACGCTGGATGAAGGGGTTGACTTTTGATTTTGACAGCATAATTTAACAGTAAAATTTGTCTTCGTAGAGAGAGTGGAGGATCATGAGCTTCAGCGTAAAGGCTCTGGACTGGAGATGTGCAGTAGGCTCCAAGAGCAATGCGTAGGTCAATGTGGTGAATTGAGTCCAAAACCCTTAATGATGTAGCTATCCTATGATGTAGCTGATAATACTCTCAATATGTTTAATTTCTTGAAACAGGTGATTCTAAGTTGTTTGATATGGTCATTAAAGGTCAATTGTTTATCTAAGGTTAAGCCAAGAAATCGGATAGGGCAAAACAGGTATGTCGTAGTTGCCCAGCTTTAGAATTGGGTAAGGATGGAGATTAAGTGTTCTACAGAAATGAACTGCAAAAGTTTTTTCAGATGATATGCGAAAACCGTTATCTACAATCCACGTTGTAACCTTATTAAGAGCTCCTTGTAGTTGTCTCTCAATCATTCTCATGTTCTGGGAATGGCAAGATATACTAAAGTCATCTGCATATAGAGTAGTAAACACAGTGGGTGGACCGATCTTTGATACAGAGTTGATTTCTATAACGAATAGCGTGGCACTTAAAACTGAACCCTGTGGAACACCTTCTTGGATGATGTTACGAGAGAGGATGGATTGAATGCGCACCTGGAACGACCGCTCTTTCAGAAAGAGCTGTATGAACTGTGGTATATTGCCCCTAAACCTAAAGTGTAGAGATCACGAAGAATTCCATATCGCCAAGCTGTATCAAAAGCTTTCTCGATGTCTAAATAAACTGTAGTCAGATGTTCATTCCTTACGAAAGCATTGCGAATCTGGTTTTCCATTTGAGTCAAGAGGTCTAAAGTTGATCTACCTGTATGAAATCCACATTGCGAAGGACTGATAAGGTTATATTTGTTCAGCAACCAGGCGAGACGAGAGTTTACCATTTTTTCCATTATTTTCCGCAAACAGCTAGTGAGGGCAATAGGCTGGTAATGACGTGGATTTATTGAGTCTTTGCCAGGTTTTAATAATGTTATGACATATGCATGTCTCCAGGTATTGGGGGAAAGCATTTTCTGTAACAGTTCGGTTATACAGAAGGAGTAAGACACGAAGCGACTCTTCACTCAGCTCTTTTAACATGGAACAAGGAACTCCATCAGGTCCAGCAGCACTAGGTCATGCATTGTTAAGAGCAAGCCTTATTTCAATTATGGTAAAGGGACAGTTGTATGATTGATTGGTGGTTAGTGTCAAAATTTAACTTCTGTTTTTCAGCAAGGGACTTTAATTTCTAGAATTCTGGTGAGTATGAGGATACGACAGAGGTTTTAGAAAAAGACGCTCCGAGAGCGTTAGCTATGTCCTGAGGCAGTGTAACGTCATTACCGTTTACATTCAGTATTGAGAGATGTGAAGGAGGATATTTGTTATAAATTTTCCTAATATTTTTCCAGATGGTTTGTGTTTTGGTGGTCTTCGTAATCGTGGAAGCGAAACGTTTCCAGAATCCTCTTTTGCTTGACCGCTGAACGCGGTCTAGCATTGGCTCTGGATTTTTTAAACTGGAGTAGATTAGCAGTGGTAGGATTCTTGCGAAAGTTATTCCAGGCTTTATTTTTTCTCTCGTTTGGCTTGGTTGCATTCGTTATTCCACCAGGGTTTCGGTTTTATTCGCTGACTTATGGAAACTCTTGGTATTGCTGCTTCTGTGGCCTGCAGTATTTGGTTTGTTATGTAATCAACAGCATCATTTATTGACACATTTTTAACAACTGTTTTTTCTAGGATTGCTAGCTGCCTGTATTTTTCCCAATCAGCTTTTGCAAAGTTCCATTTGGCTGTCTGATTATGGCAGGGTGGTAAATTTGCTTCTATGTGACAGACTATTGGGTAGTGGTCACTACCCAGTAAACTATCGTGAACAGACCATTCAAACAGAGGAAAAAGGGCTGGTGAGCATATAGAGAGGTCAATTGCTGAGCTTAATCCAGAAGGCAGGTGAAAATAAGTGGATAGTCAGTAGGGTCAGATTTAATTTATCAACAAACTTTTCTAATATTTTCTGAAGATCATTGTATAAGATGATGTCTTGGTTAGGGGGAAGATATAGAGAGATAACGGTAGGAGCAAAACGAAAGGGTGTTCCAGCGGCTACTGCTTCAAGACTTGTTTGTAGCATTAATGGTCGGGAAGGGATATTGGAGATGACTACAATTGCTACACCTCCATGAGCGAATTGGTTACATGAGCAACTCGATCTTTTCTGCAGGTAACGTGATGCTTAAGTGAGGAAGTAACAGAAGCGGTAAATTAGTTTCTTGAAGGCAAAAGGCAACTGGGTTATAATGAAGAAGGAGTTCCCGAATGTCATCAAGGTTACTGCGATATCCTCTATAATTCCATTGAAGGAAACTGGGCATTATTTGGATGTAGTGGGGTCCTCAG
This sequence comes from Mastigoproctus giganteus, assembly GCF_048544385.1. Classification (NCBI taxonomy): domain Eukaryota; kingdom Metazoa; phylum Arthropoda; class Arachnida; order Uropygi; family Thelyphonidae; genus Mastigoproctus; species Mastigoproctus giganteus. The sequence goes on from NC_143583.1 coordinate 209,848,220, forward strand.
TTTCTGTCCGAGGAGCTGTTGGCTTATGGTGAACAGATTTTCTTTTTTGGAAAGTACGGTCTTCATGTCTCCATCTCTTTCTGTGTGAAGATGGTCAAGAACTGGTTCTTCATGGTTAGTGTTTTCTTCCATTTCTGTTGAGTCAGCTTTAGTGGGATCGTTACTTTGTGTTATTATTAGTATGCGGAACAGTGATTGGTGTATTAATAGCCTTGCTTGTCTTAGATGGTTTGCTAGATAAGGGCACAGCTTCCAAAATTGACCGAGCGCAGTCTGACATTGATGTGTTTGGGGGAAATGTAACTTCTTTTTGAGTACCAGTCGTTGATACTCTTTGCACAGTACTGCTTACTGCAGTTATCTATTGAACTACTTGAGCGAAAGTGGTTCGCGTGTTGAATTAAGCTTGTACCGACTTTTTGGCTTCTTGGTATGTGATGTTTTGTTCGGCTTTGATCCGTTGAATGTTTTTTTTTTTTTTTTTTTTTTTTTTTTTCCCCAAAGAGGAAAATCTTTGGAATAAGCAGTATGTGTGCCCTTACAATTTGAGCACTTGTGCTGTTCTGATTTACATTCCGTGTGAATGTCCTCGCGTGAATCGCAATTAGCACAACTGGTTAAACCTCTGCACACGTTCCTAATCCAACAGCTGTTTTAAATGCCTAAAATTTGGGAGTGCTCAAATTTTAGGCATTTAAAACAGCTGTTGGATTAGGAACATACAGTTTTATTTGACAGTTGAAATACCCTGCTTTGATGGATGTTGGAGGTTTCGGGCTATCAAATGTTAATGTTATGTTCTGAGTCGGAACTAGACCATTGTCTCGTTTGGTAAACATGCGCTTTACATGCACGATTCCTTGGTCTTGTAATTCATTTTTGAGCTCTTCTTCTGAGAAGTTTCTAAGGTTCCACTCGGCTATTACACCCCTTCCAAGGATATACAATCGAACCAACAAACGAAAAAAGCATGGAAAAACTACGACTACAAAAACACCTGCAACAAGAATGGCAGAACAGGTGGATGGCCTCCACCAAGGGAGAAGTCACAAGGAAATTTTTACGATACGTTGACAAGGTCTACCCAATATCACCGGCTTGGTTTCAGCCGGGACGGGCCTCACCTTTCTACTTACGGGCCATGGGCCCTTCAATGACAAGCTCACCACGCTAGGGCTCCTTGATGATCCGCGCTGCACTGTGGAAATGTTGAGAGCTGGTCACATCTTATGTATCAGTGTCCAAGGTACGAAGATCTGCAGGGATTATTCTACACGAGATTGACATACATCCCACAGGACCAAGAGCATCACCTTTTGGACTCACACGATGAATACAAAATCCGCCCAGGACCTCTTTGCGAGAAGAGGAACTCGATACGCGCTGACAAACTAGCAAGTGACTGGAACCAGTTGCATTCTCCATGCCACTGTTCCTCTAACAGAAAATGGAATAGAAATCTTTATTGCAATAATAATAATAATAATACAATGGATACATTGCAATAAGCCCTTCACGGCCACAAGTTAACAGTGATATTACAATATGTAAGAAAGGAAATTAATAAATTAAATATAAAATACATATATGAACGAATCAAAAGTAAATAGAGCTCAACACTCAAAGAACAACACAATTATAAACATCACAATGTACAAAGAATATACAGGTGGAAAACTACAAGGTTGGTTGGTAAGCCATCTTCATGTCGCATTGCTGGATTGCGGCGTTAAGGCGAGCTTCAAGGAGCAGAATCAGGGACGGGGAAGTACAATTTAAGGATGCCGCGTCTATATTCCTTATCACTAGAAAACTTATTAAGGTCAGCATCCAAAGACTGGGCACATGAAAGTAGCTGATATGGCAGAAATCTATCGGATAGCTGGAGACGGCTGAGATGTGGGCATAGAGTTAGAGTCGCTCTCAGGGAAGGCTGAGGGACTCTCCAAGAGCAGAGGTCCCAGAATGATGGTGCCGAGATCTTTCCAGTGATCATTTTTACAGTTATGGTAAGGCATTTCACCCTAATCAGCGCGGGAAGCCTGTGAATTTTTATCAAACTGGCCATTTCAGTTGTCCTTAACTGTAGAGGAAGTTTATGTTTGTTTATGACCCATTTTAAGAGCCAAAACTCAGTAGAAAAGAGTGGTCGAATTGTGCTAGGGGCGGCAGATGCCCATACTTCTGCAGCATATAGAAGCGGAGAGTATACCGTGCTTTTTATATATCTTCTGGTGGTCGTTACTTCATTAATATAATGCAAATGCTGTTTGGCCATCCATCGGAGTCGAGTTGCCTGGGTGAGCAGATTTTCCATGTGGTTACCAAAGTAGAGATTAGGATCGAAAAAACCGTCAAAGAAACCCAAACTTTACCCAATCAACAACCTGGATGGGATAATCTCCGAAAAGAAAGACGGAATCCCTAACAAGCTTACAACTCGGAATGTACCCTGAACTCCTATAAAGGAAAACTTTACTGAACTTAACCCAACTACTGGATTCCTACAGCAGACTCCGATTCAGATATCAGCTCTGCTGCACATGCATCACTGGAGATCCACGAAAGCGATCACTATCTGGGACTGATCTGTGGAAAGGGATCAGACTGACTTTTTGGACATTGTCCTATCTTTGGCCAGGCCATGATACTGATGTCACCGGACTTAAAGGAAACGCATCGGATTCGACCAACTGCGGCCTTGCTGCCTATTCGCTATTTGGCGATCAGTGCCCTGCTCCCTTGCTGGGTACCTTCATTCCTCTTTCCTGGCAGGGAGAGGAGCCAGACTCTTGCCCCCTCCCTCTTTCCGCCCTCTTTTCTTTCTGGTGGAGCATGGGCCTGCCCCACTGTCACTGACTGGCAGCATCTTCTCTGTCGCACCCATTCTTCTGACTTTCCTCCCCCCAGTCTTCAGTCTCCCTCCCCCACTCTGCCTATACACTAGCGTATACACTACACGTCAAAATTTAACCGTGCAAATTTGACCTCGCCCATTGACTTTCGGCCTTCAACCTAGCGGACTTTTTATTTATTTCTTTTTAGGTCCTAGCCACTGAAATCTCAGTAAATTAGATGACAGGACCTGCCAGAGTATATATAAGCTACTGGGTTCCTGGTCTGCCTCCACGGGGCGTAAGTGGGGCAACGTTGGGCCCCAACAGCGGTCCAGCGGCTAAACGACCAGAAGAACAACGGTGCACGATACTAAACGATCCAAGACCCATACACACTTTTAAATCTTTGGCATTTACAGAGTACTGTAACACACCACAACGTAAACAACGCGGAGATGGGGGAAACCCCTGGTGCCGCTTAACCCTAAATACACTTACACCCCTAGAGTAGCATGAGGGGAAACAGTGATGGATAATCCTCCAAAGGATGTTAGTTTTTGGAGCCGTTGTGATTGTCGTTCGTCCGAGACCTCAACAAGCAGGTCACCAGATCTAAGACGCCGGATTGTTTTTGGCGATCCTATTAGATTTTCTAGGTGTTTTTGTATTTTAAAAAGGTGAGAGACCACCTAAGGACTGTTCTTGAATAGAGTGCAATACAATATGCATTGGAGCTCTTCTCGTAATAGTATCTGTTTTTTGTCCTTGGGCACTGCTTGAGTTAGAGTCTTCTATCTCATGAGTTGCCATGTTAGGATCCTTAGGTCCTGGATGGAGAGATCATTTTGCTCCTTTTCGCCCTGGAAAGATAACTTTTCTTTCCAGGTTACCGGCCCCGCCACGGGGAGGCAGGAGCAGTGCCACAAGGGTAACCAAGCCGCTGGGTTAGTTCGGTTAATACCATTAAAGAAACAGAAAGGCGAGTTTCCTCTCTGGAACTCTGCCTAGTTCTTTTAGTGCAGAAGTTACGCAATACAACTAAATAATTTAAAACCCAAAATAAAAGTATTAGCTTTGTATAGGCAGTACAAAGTTCACTTGGAATCGCTTGGTTACACTAATAATCGCTTGGCACCCTGGGCCGGAAACCAGAGAACATAAAGTAAGAAACGCGGCTATTCGGGAGAAAGTGGGAGAAGAATGATTAAAATTATTACAAGAAAAGATTGCAAGCAACAGACTAAGATGGTTTAGTCTTGTAAAGCGAATGAAGGATAACAGACTTCGAAAGAGAATATTAGAAATGAAAATGGAGGGTAAAAGGTCAAAGACAAGGCCGAGAAGACGGCAAGAAGAGGAAAAACGATGTGAAGAGAAGACTGGAAGAAGCTGGAGAAAAGGAATGGTGGGAAGATAGAGCTAAATGGAAAAGACTGGTTTCCTCATCTGCCCAGCAAGACGCTGGAATGACAGTGGATAAGTAAGTGTACGCAAGTAACTCACTGAGAAATCTCCGCTTCAGATTGGTTAATTACTGACTGAAGGATCTTCAGATTTTATCTTCAGAAATTCCTCTGGCCATAGACGGGACTCAAACCCAGAATTCTCCAAACGATTGAAGTGGAGAAACCCATGCACTGTCACGAAGGATCAGACAGGAGATCAAAGTCACTAGCATCTTTAATGAACGGAATAATATTATTGCATCAGGGAAAAAATAAAAATGAGATCCAAGTCACTCACTAGACCTTCTCTTTCATGGCGTTACTAAAGAGTAGGAAGTCAAGCGAGTGACCTTGGACTGCCTGTTGTCTTTCTCCCTGCTTTAATGGTAAAATGTATAAATCATAAAAAATCTTTTCTATTCGAAGATTAAAGCAAAATGGCGTTTAGTATTTAACGGAAAATTGAGAATGGCACTTACATTTAAGAAAAATACAATGTAACTGCACTCAGTACAGCATTTCTCTATTAGTTTTTAAAAAAAATGGTAATGTCACGTTACATTTGGTTCAACAAAGCGAACGTGCACTTGGAAAATAATTCCGGATCAGGAAATCTTCTGCATCAGCATCCGACAGGTAAAAGCGAACAGTGCCGCCATCTTTGATCACGAACTTGCACTTATAAATAAAACATTCGAAGGATTTTAAGATAATATATATTAAATATTAAGTAGTTTACGCTGTAGAATCAAATAAATTGCGGAAAAATAAGTTTTACCATTAAACTGATTCTGAGTAAGAAGATGAAGAAGACGCTCCAGAATCTTTTGCTCTTTTTTATCCTACATCGTATCCGATTGGTCTCTGGCGAGCGTTAACTTCCAGAAACTTGAGTTGTCTCCAGCATTGCATACAAAACAAGGATTTCATGAGCAGCTCAGCAATTATTTTAAAATAAAGCAATTTACCTACTTGTGTGCACAGGATTTAGTCGTGTAAGCCAAGTATCGAGGTGAATAAGGCCATGGAAGAGTCATTATACAATGTATGTAGGCTATCCATTCAGAGTACAAATAAGAGCATAACACTACTTTGTGTATGCATTAAATTAAAAGAGCAAACAATCCCATCCCACGATGCAAACAGTGTTTCCTCACAAAACAGTGTCATCTTTCAAAGTGATAATGCTCCAGCACACCCAGACAGATGTGCACAGTCTTGGTTTGAAGAGCATAAAACAGACTAAAAAAAACACAGTCTAAACAGACTAAATCGTGCTATCATCAGCAAAACTATGGATAGAATGTATGGTCAGTGGAAGAAGAAAATTAATGTACAAGAAGAAATGAATAAGAGAAAGAACTGAACCTTGGGAAACACTAGCATTAGGAGAAAAGTTCGAAGACAGACAGCCATCTACCATCACCCGCAGTGAGCGGCCAAAGAGAAAACTAGAGACACCAATACACAAAAAAACAATTGGCAAACCATAAGCTGGAAGCTTATTTAGAAGGCCTTTATGTCAGACTCGATCAAAAAAAAAAAAAAAAAAAACTTAAATATCAAGAGCAACTGCTTGAGTTTCACCAAACTTTTCCATTCAATTTGTCCTTCTATGGGTAACATTAGCCAGAATATCACCAGTGAATCGACAATGACGGAATCCATATGGCGATAACTGATCAGACTGAAGATTTTCTAAATAGGTGAAGAGATGCCGGTTAATATATTTCTGCATTACTTTAGAAAGAGTAGAAGTAAGTGCAATGAGATGATAATTGAATGAGAGGGATTTATCACCATTTTTAGGAACTGTCTGAATATAAGCAAATTTCAATGTAGAAGGGAAAACACCCGTGGAACAAGAAAGTGAAAAAAAGGCAATGCAGAACAGAATTAAGCACAAGGGCAAAGGTTTTGAGAACAAGCGGAGAAATACCATCAAGACCTGGCGTTTCTTGACATCAAGACTCAAATGCTTCTGACGGAAGACTACAAAAGGCATTGAATGGAGTGTACTGGGAATGGTGGGAGGTGTTTTACGAAGATCATCAATACACAAGCTAGAAGAAATGTAGAATGCTAGCGGGTCAGCTTTGTCTTTGGCTGAAGTGGCAGTAGAACCATCCGGTTTTGACAAAGGTGGGAATGGAGATGGGCAAAAGTTACGGCCAATAGCTTTGGCAAGAGAACAGAATGCTCGGCTAGGACAAGAAGCAAGTTTTCTACTCTTAGCCTGTTCGAAATCCAGCTTGGACTGATTAATAACTGCTTTACAATTGTAGCGAGCTTTGGTGTAAGCAGAAAATGAAACTGAAGAATTGGAAACAAGCCAATTACGATATGCAACATTCTTCTCTTGAACAGCCTTAGCACATTTATTGGAAAACCAAGATTTAGATAAAAGGGCGAGATTTTAAGGTGCGGTGTGGAATAAAGGATTTCATCCCTACAAAAAAAAGAAAAAACCTATCATATTAGGGTCACAAGGTAATTTTTTACATATACCCATATTTGGGTTTGTAAATTGCGTGTGTTCTCTGTTCGATTTGTCTGTTTTGCAGGACGAAAAACGCCAGTTTCTGAGGTGGGGGGGACCTTTCTATCTACGCCTGAGACCGATTAACTCAGCCACGGAGTGCAAAAGTCCATTAAAGTTCCTTGCGTCATCGACGGGAGTCGAACCCGGGTCTTTTCCACTGGATTTGAGGAGGAGGGTGACGATACCACTATGGTACTCGCGCAGACTTTCATCCCTACAAGAAAAATTTCACTGACACGGTCTGAGCAAATGCTGATATCAGAAGATTTGAAACAGTAATCAGACCAAAGAAAAAGAAATCTCGCAGATCATCCCATTTTGCATTCTTGTAATGCCAAAAACACGAGATTGAGAACGGCCCCAAGAGAAAGGCTCCATTGGAGAAGAGACCATCACCAAGTTGTGATCTGACGTGCCTCTAAGACCACTCACCTCGACCGTGTGTTTAAAAGAGTTGTTTGTGGGAAAAAGATCAAGCGAAAAAGATATGGCTGTGTGGTTAGGATTGTCTGGTATTCTGGTAGTTTAAATGAACAATCTGTGCGAGGTCAGTAGAAAATGCAAAAGCCTCGGCTTCTCTACCAGCTGGGTCCGCGTGACTAGAAAAAAAAACAGAAATGGCATTGCGAACATTAAAATCACCAAGGAAAACTACCTCATTGTTAGAGGAGTTGGACTGGAGAAAGCCAAGCTTCACAGAGAGGAAGTCAAAGAGTTCCAAGGGTTAGTGGAGTTGGAAGAACGATAGAGACAACAAGTGAATATGACAGAATGTGGTAGAGAGATTTTAAGCCATCGTTGGACATTGTTGAGATTAGAAGATCGAAGAGAGGAGATTCCAAATTACCAATTCTCTAACAGCCAATATCGGAACGGACATATGCACAAGTATCACCTTTGAGGGGAGAAGGAATCATGATTCACCATATGGTGAATAATTAGGACAAGTGAGTGATCAGTGGTTGAACAACAGTTATTGAGTTTCTGTCAGAAAAAGGAGGTGGGGTTTGGCAGACTAAGTGGAAATGTATATTGGAACTGTGACCACGTATATTTGTGAAACTGAAATGAATGAGGAAGTGTTTAAGACATTTAGGTCGTTTAACAAATAAGTCTGTTCTATTACTTTGACTATTCATGATGTATTTAGTATTCAAATTTTTGGATGGTGCACACATGACAAGAATACATCCAGTTCCTTGACATAAAGTGACCTCGACAATTCTTTCCACATACACGACTCGATTCCTTCCAGTCACTCTCTAGCAAAGTAGAGGCAACGAGATAATACACTAGCTGATCCGGAAGCCTCCTAGAGAGCTATACCCTGAGAATGTAAGGAAGATTGGATCTCGCAATGATGTCCATCATAACCTCAAAACACATCAATCATACTACATGTTGGAAGGGATGGGGGGGAATTCCGGAGCTTTTCTCTGGAGACTAAACATGGATTCCACCACTTCAAGCCTCCAATAAGCAAAGTATTTGTATTTCACAAGTTGACATCAACAGTCTTCTCAACAAGTCTACCACTGGCCCTGATGGATTCCCTGTTTTTATGATCAAATTATGCAGCACATACATCATCAACCTTCTGCTTGATGCATACAATTCCATCCTCGCAACAAGAGCATACCTTTCCATCTGGAGCACATTATGTTTCTCCCATCCCAAAGAAGTCTAATCCAAAAGCGCCCAACGATTACAGACCAATAACTGTAGGATGCACTTTTCTCAAAATCATGGAAAAAGCCATCCTTCATGTTCTCACCCATTATATGTTTGGCCACAACCCTCCATACCATTCTACCTGGACGATCCACTGTTACCAACCTCATGGACACACTTTTCAGAGTAGAACATACGTTAAGCAACAAAGAACAACTCGATATTGTGTTTCTCTACATCAAGGCGGCTTTTGACAATCTGTCCATCCCTGCACTATGCGCTATACTGGGCAATTACTTCAAAATCTCTAGTCATCTATTAGATCTCTTTAAAAAGCTCTTACAGACCAGGACCCTATGAATAAGAGATCATAATCGTCATCATCAAATTATCTGCTCCAGAGGGCTCCCTCCCCCAAGGGGGTGTCCTCTCTGCCGCATCGTTAGAACCATTCCTTGCAAATCATGCTAACTTTACCACATATGCCGATGATATAAAGTTCCTTGTTGTTACAAAATGCCACCAGTCCACCACAGTGATCGCCAACCGACAGGCACAACAACTTGAAAATTACCTGAACACGATTGGGCTCTCCATTAACAACGAAAAAACTGCACAACTAATTATAACCAAAAAAGAGAAATATAAACGATGTGAACATCATGATTGGCAACTCCCTAGTTAAAAAAGCAACCCAGCATAAAGATTTTGGCCTCACGTTCTTGTCTCATTTTAATGCCACTCGGAAAAAAACATATGCTGCTATATAGGTAGTGAAACAGGAGATCTCCAACTTCCAAAACCCACATCTTATCACCAACTATATTCTCCGTTGTATAACCCCAATTCCATTGTATGCTTCAACGATATGGTCCTCGGCACCTCCATCTTAACAAACCAGGTTGCTATCCCTGGAATACAGAATTTTAAAATATCTAAATAAGGTCGCATGCCTACCACTTACAATCTCAAAATCTGTCATGCTTTCTAATCTAAATATACTACCTTGGAAGTATCATAAAATCTCCAGGAACTTCGTGATCTTCGCCCAACTTCTCTCCGGAAAATTAAGCTCAACTGATATCTGGGATATCATTGCTAGACCGTCAGATCGTAATAGAACTCATACCAGCGCACTGCCATTCAGATTCAAGCTGCGCAGCATGACCTCCCTGGATAACATGTTTCCATTTAATTCCCTGGAAATATTTAACAGGTTATCCATTGACTGTCAGAAGCTCTGAAAGAACAAAACGTACAAACCGGCTTTTTTGGCAGATATGTATGCCCTGGTCAAACTGTAGGTGATATAACTTCTGGGATGCTGTATTATCTATGTTGTTGTATTTATGTTATCAGATACTGTTTTAGGCCATGTATTGTATCAATTCATTTGAGTACTCTGTACATAGATTGTAAATAGTATGGGAATATTTATTTATTCATTATTATCATGTAAACCGTGTCCTCTAGCTGGATAGCTGTAAAGGGACATTCCTTCGGAAATAAATTGATGAGAGTCATCTGCCACCTAGTATTGCCTTGGTAGCACAGAAAGGGTGGCATACCTCGACCCCTGCTTACGTTGATTCGCACTGACCTCCAGTATACTGGGTACCGTACATCAGGACTTCCACATGGAGATTAACATTTGGGTCCAGGATCAAGCATATACAGCTGTGATGTATATGCTTGATCCCCCATAGCATATTTCAAGTCGCGCCCATAGCATATACAGCTATGGGGGCGACTTGAAAAATTTCCTTTAAATTGGCCGAAAATGATAAAATGCCTCGTTCGATTATGTAATTTTCATTCATTTAATTCTGATTAACTTCATACATTGGACTCCTCGTCAAGGCCTTTAAAATGTCTGCAGATGTAAGACTAGTGGGTAATATCGGGGGGACAAAAAATACTGAGAACGGAGTGTAAAAGACATAGGTACAAAATTCTGTGTTTTCTTTATTTCTAATTTTAAATATATTCATCTCGAAGGTCAATACACTTATTGTATTCAATCTGAAAAGAGTTTAATCCTTAAAAAGAAAAAATAAATTCTTCAGATGGAGCATCAAATTCAGATTTCGCAGCTGCTTTTTGACGGGACTCAATTGAGTCCCGTCCTTTTTTGAACTCTGCTGACCATCTTATAACCATAGCATAACTGGGGGAAGGATCACCCAATCATTAATTTTTTAGCATTTCTGCCCCTTTGGCCAAAAATTGGATTACTAAACCAAGCTTGATTTGCTAGATTCTTCTTCCACCAACCAACATAAATAATACATAGAACTACGAACTGCATAAGACAAATTTTTCATGTTATTTTATAAGACATTAAGCTATCAAAATTACCTATTCTGAAATTTATTAATACATTTCTCCAGTCCACCTTCTTCTGTTGCAATACGGTAATCGAATCTCAGGCCGTTCAAAAAATACTTCGTACCAGTAAAATACCATTTGCATTGTGATTAAGAACGGTATTTAAAAATAAAGTTTTAAAAAATAAGTCGCATATTGATAATTGTGAAGATTCAATGAACGGATTTTACTTTTAACATTTAACACTAGATGGCAATCAAACGCTAAAAATGAACGCCGCTTCGTGGTGCCCTCTATCGCCATGAAATTCAGTTAACCACATGAGTGCCGTGAAGAATGCTAAACAAAATATGATGGTATATAAAGATGGATTAGAATAAAATTTCAAAGATTTAATCACTGAAAAAAAAGTAAAAATACTCACCGCATAAATTTAGAGTTTTTATAATCTAAATACGATCTTTATTAGATCAGAAGTTATCTAAATATTACGATACTACGAATTACGCTTTCGCTATAAATTAATTATGATACTACGTAAAATAAGACTATTTCAATGCTTGTGCTGAAACCATGCAGCCCGAGACCGACTAACTCACCACAGGTTAAAAAAAGGCCATAAAAGTTTGTATTATTGACAGGATTCGAACCTGGGCCTTTCTCACATGGTGTGAGGAGGATGGTAATTATAACCAATGGGAAAGCCGCAAAAGATTGTGAGGATAGCGCAGGGGATTCGACACTCACAAGAATCCCAGAAAGAAAGCCCAGAGATGACACCAATTAAGTTCAACAGTCGTGACGAGCTGCTGTTTCTGTGTTAGCACTGGAAGCCTCTGAATGGACAGTTCTTGAGCCTTAGTTGTAGGGGGCAGCGCTAGGGAGAAGGTTATACTTTCTAGTTGTCCATTGTAGGAGCTAATACTCAGCAGTAAATATGGATTACAGTGGGGCAGCTGATGTACAAATTTCATCAACGAAAAAGATTGCTGGATGCATTTTACAGTAAGCGAGTGGATCGAGTTTCCCCCTACAGGAGATCTGGTACATTTCAAAATTTCAGCGTTTGCTTGGAATATTTTAGGAATTTTTCAACAAATTTTCATGTCGACAGGCTGACTTATTTTGTTATAAATCATGAATTGTTACTATTTGCTAACGCGCCTGAAATGTAACGCACTGCGTACAAATGGATAGAAGGCGTGATATCAAAATTTGCAGAAGATGTAAAGATTGGCAGAATCGTTAATGATCAGTGCCCAGTAGATCTTCAGGATGACTTGAACAGACTTCAAAGATAGTCAGAGAAGTGGCAGCTATGTTTTAATGCTGCTGAATGCAAAGACTTCACTTGAGGAGCAGCAACCCACAAATAAATGATACACTTCATATCTGCCCGTACTGTAACTCCGAGAGTTACAATTCCAGCAGATATGAAGTTTTTTGAACAGTATAAACAGGCAGCCAGGAAAGGCCATGGTGTCCTATTGATGATTTATCGAACGTTATCCTTTAGAGATAAAGAGGTCATAATCGCGCAATATAGGGCAATTGTAAGACCACATTTGAAATACTGGTGTTCAAGTATGGGGATCTCATCTGAAAAAATGACATTGAGCTTCTCGAAAGGGTCCAAAGACAGCAATTTGAATGGTGAGATCTGCAAATGGGCGATCACATTAGGAAAGACTCCGTTTATGTGGGCTATAAAGCTTGGCAATCGGCACTTCCGAGATGACCCGATTGAGGTTTATAAGGCTCAGAGGGATCAGTAAAATGATTGAAGGTAGAATTATCACCGTTTCTAAAGAATTTAAGAATTCCAGAACTAGAGGTCAAATTCAAATTACAGGGGTTGAGGTTTAGATTAGGTTGTAGCAAGTTTTCTTTTAGCCAGCATGTCGCTGATAGCTGGAACAAGTTGCCCTCGCAGGTAGTTGAGGCTGACAGTTTTTTTTTTTTTTTTTTTTTTTCCCAGCGCAGCAAAAGCCTGTGGCTTCCTTACACTACATGGCGAATAATATTACTATATTAACTAATTGATGTTTTCATGTTCTCAATAATAAACACTGATCGACAAACAAAAAATATTTATAGTTAACTTCAAATATTCCAGAAAGGTGATGAAAACCCTTGAATATGGTAAAATGTTGCAGATGATTCTAGAATATTCTAGGAAGTGGGGGTGTCTTGTTTCAATATTATAGAAGACTAGATAATTCTGGAGTGTTTTGCAATAATATAAATTGAGGAGTAACAGCTGTAACTTATAACGCAATTGACGACTTACTGCACCTGAAATCCGAGCTGAGGTCGATGGGAACAGAGAAACTCCCGCGTAACTACATCCACGGTAAAACTTCGTCTTAAACAAGCAGGGTGTCATAGGCGTGTAACAGTACGAAAACCCTTATTAAAACTGGAGAATCGAAAGAAACTGTTGGTTTGGGTCATCAATATTAGTCATTTGGACATTGGAAAAAATGTACTGTGGGTGGATGGATCCCAATTCGAAATTTTTGGATCCAATCATAGTTTATGTGAGAGGACCAACTGAAGGAAAAATGGTGCTACATTATTTAGTGCAACATTCAAGCACGGGGCTGGTGGTTCCATCATGATATGGGGTTACTTCTGTTTTTCTAGAGTGGATGACGTCGTAAAAATTGAAGGAATTTAAAAAAAAGGGCGCAAAACATTCTTCAACATAATGTAATATCCTCCAAACTTCGACTTTGTGAAAGAATTTTATATTACAAGACAATGGCTTGAAGCACAGCTGTGCAGGGACTTTCTATCAATTAAACAATAAGCGTATTCCAAATGATGGTGTGACCATTAATATTAATTATTCCGATATTTTCTGCTGTAAATTTTCAATGCTTGAAAAATCTTAGAATATTCTGTACTGTGTATTTTATATATATATATATATTAAGGCTGAAATTGTAATGGCTAAGTTTAAAAAAAAAAGAATGAAGAACTGTTGTTATACGCTACGATCCAAACTTTTAGGCAGGTGGGTATTTATTGGTCCAGAAGTAAAGTAGATATTCAACTAGAATTAAAAATTACTGATGCTGAGCGAACTGTCTGGCAGGCGTTTCTCCTTGTGGTGGACAACGTTTTTGGTATCATTAAGGTGTGAAACTTAACAAAGAACTGATTTAAAACTACGGAAGAATAGAATGCAGAATGTCAGTCAAGCTCTAAGATTTCTTCAGACCAAATCTGGGCGATGCTAGTGAAGAACATTCCGAGACCTTACCATGATATACATTCAATGGAAACGAGCCGCCAAAGAAGGTGGGATGGAGGTATGATAGATGACCATATCTGGATGATCAAACTGACCACAAACGGAAAAGACTTCAAATGTATATTTTTAAGAAAGTTTTTGATTAATCCGGATTTAAATTTTAAAATTTGTAATTTTCTTTGTTATTTACTTGAAGCAAAGATTACTACTCCATTCTCTATAGAGAATAAACATTGTAAATACATCTGATATAATTTGCAATTTACTTTTCTTTCATTTCTGGGCAACTCACTGATGCAGCAAAAAAAACTAAGCTTATATTCGGAATCTGCATACAATCTACAATATCAGCAACCAACCTACAGTCATAAAACCTACAAACACTAAAAAATGCAGAGAATTTTTTTTTTTTTTGAAAATTTATGTACATATTGACGTGTAACATTCAGCGGGTAATGTCCTTCGTTATAAAGGTAAGAAGTTGCATTAAATGCTGATGTTTTATTCATAATACTATTTCTTTAATTTTCAGTTCCACAAGCTTCAAATTTTTCTTAGCAACAACATCATTACACCACAGAAAGATTTGGAGAGTTGGTTGGCAACTGCAGGAGTTGTCCTGGAGTTCCTGGACGAAAATTTTGACAACAGGGTGGTTTCTAACAGCTACCCTTAACTGTAGCAAAGGAATGGGCTGCCTCCACTCTTACCTGATTAACACCCATGTAATTTTAATCTTTGAATTTTAATGAAAGCGTTTCAGAAGAATAAACGAACCATTCTTGCGCTGAAGAAAGCGATTGAAGTTGAAATTTTGTCTCTGTGGGAAAAAAAAATTGCAGCTTTACACTCTGACTGCGATACATTATTGATAAAATTGAGGGACCCATTGAATATGTCGTGGCATGATTTCGCAACGCTGCTAAATATAGTTTGAATTTCTGTTTCTAAACAACTGAAGTTCTTCAGATGAAGAAACTTCACCTTCTACGGTTATTGTTAATAGTGGCTGAGTTATTCTTACTGAGCATTGTATTATGATTTATTACCATCAAAATAAAAAAAAGAAAGGGTTAAATATGCAAATCGATCCGAAATCGTGTAGCGAATCTTGTTGTTTCGAATCTGAGCCGAAGCAACCATCATACATCTAAATACTTCGTGTATTCTTTGTTCAATGTTCCTGTTTAACGTGATTGAAAATCCAAGTTTCGGGAGGGAAAGGCTTGCAGCCCTCGCCGAAGACTGACTTACTCGACCACGGTGTAAAAAAGGCTTATATAAACTCTTATCTAGACGGGACTCGAACCCAGAATTTTCCATACGGTGTGGAAAGCTTAACATGAAACAGAAATGAAATTCAATGAAAGAAAAATAATATTTTTACGAAGAGTCGACGTTCAGGCTTCGTTTAAATTAAATAAATTGAAATAGCAATTTGCATTCCTTGACTAAATTAAGTTGAATGTTTGTACATGTTGTCTAGTCACTTGTTTGCTGAGAACCAGTTAATGAAACTGGAGATGACTGCAACAGATTGCAGCTTAGACACGAGTTCATCACGGAAACAAAATTATCAGATCTTACCAGATCTATATTTCCTGATTTCTAACTCCAGGAAGCATTCGGGTTAACAATTCCATTTGCTTTCAAAACTGTGTTGTCTGCTACTCAGAAAACTTGAAAACGAGAAGGCATCAAAAAGTTCACTAATTTCAATCGAGTTTTACTCCAAAAACTTGCAGTAAGGGCAGTTTTGGAGTGTAATCTCTCTTTCCTTCTACACCCCTCCGGGATAGGAAATGCTGTCATCTTTGCTTGCAATAACGGATGCAAAAAATACAAACGGCTATCTTGAAATTGTTTTGCGTTCCTCCGATTAGCGTCTAAGGCAGTTAAGGCTATTAGGTGCAAGTAGTTCTTGTTATGATTTGTGCGTGTGTAGCACGGCCAGGTTTTGGGATTGTAAACCAATGCGGGTCACCAGCAGAAAGCCTGAAAAATGTAAAAATAAAGTTGAAATATTCTTTTAAAATACGAGCTGCCAAAAATTCGGGGCTGAAGCTAAAGAAAGATGATATAAAGCTAATCAAGAATTAGCTGAAATAATGCATCTCAATGATTATCCACCTTAGGTGTTGTCGGTGTTACGTGCCAAAGCAACTAAGGCTATGAGGAGCCACGGTACTATGACCATAATGACGTTTATTCTTTTGTAGACTGTTGGTAAATGCACCGCGGCATAATAACTCCCTTGAGGGGATGCTGAGTAAATGGCGCGTGCATTCCGAACCCCAAAGAGAAAAAGGCGCCTTCGGAAATGCAATTTACGCGTTTGTATTTTAATGTATTACGGGAATATTTCACTTTGGCAACGCGAGAACAAAATAAAGTCGCGCTGCTCTCACCCCCGACGTAACTGATTCGGACACAGCCGTCGTCCGAATTGACCTGCAGAAACCCCATGAATCGAGCCACGAAGACGGCCTCATCCCTGCATAATCGCGAGCGACGCCTCCGCTCCTAATCTGTCTCCGCTGCTGACGCGCGAGATGGAGCTGGGCGAAGAAACGGAGGGAGCGGCAAAGGGCCCCACGCGCGTCGTATCTGCAGTAAAAGGGATGAGGAGTTGTCACTTCGCTAGCCGACGGAGGACGGGGAGGGGGGGATTAAGTGGTTGTTGATTAAATGGCGATTTCCTGAGAGATTTATTGAAGCCCGCCAGTATCTCTGGGGTGCAGTGCTGCGGCGCGTGCTAGGCTATCTACGTAATATTGGCGGACCAAAGTTTGGTGGGGGGGTTTTCTGGTTTGACTGGCCCTATTAAAATTTATAATAAAAAATGAACTACGTTATTAAGTGAGTCTCGCTAATTGGAACGACAGGGGCTTCTATTCCACGTGGGACACTTAACTAACATGGCACGTGATATATTTAAAGCCGCCATTAGCAGAACGTGAATCCAGAAATCCATCTAGGGGTTGCTGGTTGCTTACAATTCAATTACATAGAATAGATGAGCCTTAATTTAATAAAACGCAGCCACCCCTTTATAAACAGAGAACTCATTCGCGAGCTAAAGGTTAGGTAAAGGTTATTAGCTAATCATTAAATTAAAGGGTGGCTTCGTGTTGGATATTTTGATAAAGCGATACCATAATCTGGTTTAAAGCAACCTACCAATATTGGCGTATCAAATACTTAATTTATCATAATTTATCCATTTCTCGTTTACAGAAAAATTGGTACAGCAACCTGCTACAGATTCTTCTACATTACACAATGAATTTTAATTTATAAATAATAATAAAACTGTAAAGCTGGATTTGAAAATTCAACCTTCAAACCTCTCTAACTTGTCGGGCTGCTTCTGTAATACTGGGATAATGTTTAATACAATATGATTAACTTAAATAGAATACAGTCCATAAGAGTGCTATCAATTTGGGAGAAAAATATATTAAGCTAGCTATTTACCAAATATCCTGTCCTTTGATAAGACCGAAGTTTTTGTGAAAGAATTTGTGCTTCAACGCAACATGGAAACCTTCCGAACACCTACTCGACATTTGTAAGCTTCACTAAATAAGAATTTTACACCTACCCGGACGTTTCTTTAGCTCGAAGTAGCCTGTGAACTTGCACTTCTTTAGTATGATGTTGTAACAGTTGAGTTGGGAACGTGTAATTCTTGGGGGAACGTGCGCACAGATATTTTCTCCACGTGACATTCAACTATAATTTCTGTTAGATCTTTAGACGTACATGTTTGAAATGAATCACCTTTATAGGCCAAAACATTTGCATATTTCGTAGACGCACACAATTCCTTGTAATCAGTAGGTGTCCCACAATCTTCGGTAGAATATTGTAGCTTTAAGAAGTTAAATCATTGATAGCACGTTTTTGCGTGCTATCAATGACTTAATCAAATCATTAGGGTAGCTACTACCCTTGAAGGAGAGAAAAGTAAACTTCGCCAGAATGAAATAAATATGTGATGGTCATTGGAAATTACAAAGGTGCACACCACGACCACAAGCCAATGATTTCTGAATACTGGAGAGTGTGGAGTAACTGATATACAACATTTAAGATTCAGTAAATTGTACGATATATTTTTAAGTCTTACACCGATCTCGAATGTTTAAAGATGCTGGTTATGTCACTAACAACATTAACAAAATATAACAAGAGATATAGTCCCAAAAAGGAGAATTCGGTGGACTGGACTCAGAATTAAGTTTCTTTCTTTCAAATAATAATAATCAACGTCCACTGCAGGCGGAAACAGGTTATAACAAACCCCTATTTCTGGCCCTTTTTAATGGCTTTGCAATAAACCCAAATGCAGTCATATTGGTTTTGAGTGAATAAATTAATAATCATTACATAGTGGGCCATTTGAACCTTTCAGTGCCACCAAGCAACATTTAAGACATGCTGATCAAAGTTTTGGCAATCACAGTGGCTACGATACCTCTTCGATTCAATGTGAAAATACTTGGGTTCGCTTTCTGTCCGATGGACGATTCATTTATGGACATTCATACAACACTATGGCCCAGTGTGCATTGCTTTTTCTCTCAAAAGTAGATTTCAATCCATAAAAAAGGCAAACAAACCACATGCAGTTACAGGCTCATACGCTGGCAACTCACGACCTCTGATGCTTATTCAAAACCAATCCAAACCCAACTCTTACCTTAAGAAACAGTTAACGTCAATGATGCTGATCGTATGCCAGAAAAACTTCAAAAACAACGTATTCCAGCAGCCAAAACTTTCTGAATTCATCATCTAGTTAGGTCCATATTAATTTATATTTTGCTTATATGTAAGTATTCTCATTTTTGTTATTTGTACCCATCGTATGTTGGATATTCAGTTTGTATGAAGGAGTCTTAAAGAAAACGTACGCTGCTCGTCAATGAAATGGCCCAACCAAAAAGGAGTGCATACTTTGATCTCAAAGTAAGTAGTAACTTATACCAATACAGACAAGAAAAATACGGCGCATATCAAAATGAAGTATGTCTTCCATGAACAGGTATATAAAAAGTAAAATGACGCTTTAGGGAGTCAAAAACATGGCGAATGTCATCTTGATTAACATTCACCCATGATTCTTGCACTGTTTTGCGAGTTGAGCAAGAGTAGTAAGGAGTAAAAGGTAGTAAAAGAATTATGACAGATCTGTGCTGGCTGGTGACGTGTCCGATTACCTCTCTATAGACACTGTTTCCAACAGTGTTGGACCGTTTTGGCATCATGATCCACGCGAGCTGCGATTTGGCCATCCAACTTCTGAAAACTCCATGATCTGACTCCTTTCAAAGACTGTTAGCTGTACATGACGTCGCCTTACGCATATTAAGAACATAGCGCACTCTCAAGTGACCATTTGTATACCGTTTTTGTTTTTGCCTGCTGAAGTTTACGAACATTTTTGTAGACCCTTCAAATTCGCACGTCATCAAACACTGGAAGTCCTACTGCGCCGATCAGATTAACATACTGATCGTTCAGAGAGAGAATCTTTATTGCAACGTTTGATTGTAACTGGTTACAAGGTTAAGTATTGCAACTTTCCCTTCACGGCCAAAAGGCCAGGTTGGTTGGTTGTTTTGTTGTTTATTGGCACATTGACAACGGAGATCATAATGCGCCAGTTCATTTGTTATATTATGTCTTTGTATGTATATTGATTCTCTATCTCTTGTCTTATTAACTGGAGTTAAATATTTTCTGTGATTATATACTCTATCATTATTTATAGTAGATGGTAGATGTTGATTGTCTGCATGAATCTGAAAATGTCTGATACCCGTCCCTCGTCACCTAGGATATCTCTGAGGGTGATGTCTTGATTTATTTTATATAATGATGAGAAAATCTTTCGTCGATCATTTTCATAGGTTGGGCATTCTATGAGTATTTGTCTGATTGTTTGGGTAGTATTGCATGTTTGGCATCTTGGAGGTTCTTCTGCACGTAGTAAATAGCCATGTGTGAGGTGTGTATGTCCAATTCGTAGTCTAGTCAGAACAACTTCCTCTCTCCTTGATTTTCTTGTGCTTGTTTTCCAATGTTCAACTTTTGGTTTTATTTTATATAATTTATTTGAAGTTTGTTTTTGCCAGAGTTCTTGCCATTGTGTCAGAGAGCGGTTTTGAATGATTCGTTTATAATCCTGATACGGAACTGGGAAAGGTTGTTTCTGAAGGTTAGTTGTTGATTTTGCAAATCTATCAGCTTCTTCGTTTCCTTTTATCCCTTTGTGTCCTGGTATCCAGCAGAAAAGTATTTCTTGTTTTTCTTTTGTTAAATCCGTTAATATCTGTTTAATTTGCACTAGAACTGGATGGGTTGTATTGGTCGTGGTTTGAATGGCTTGTATTGCACTTAATGAATCAGAGTATATTACTGTTCTCAAATGATATGTGGTTCTGAAGTATTCCAGGGCTATCTGAACTGCTACTAATTCTGCAGTGTAGACGCTGCATTCTTTTGGAAGTTGGCGTGCCAGTGTAGTGTCTGGGAATACTGCCGATGCTCCTACATGGTTCTCTGCTTTTGATCCATCTGTATATATTGGTAAATGATTGGGATATTTAGTTCTATGTGCTGCATGCAGTTGTTGAAAGTTAATGTCTGATAAGTTATTTTTATTCCAGGTTTGCGTGGAGAGTTCACAAGTTGCGGAGTGGTTTATCCATGGTGGTATTATGTGCCTTTCAAGATTTGCAACATTATTTACGTTAAGATCATATGTTGTCAATAGCTCTTGCAGTCTGATTCCTAGAGGCTTGTTTGCTCTTTTGCGATTCCTATATATGTTTTCAAATTTTGGTGAGAATAATGATGCCCAAGTCGGATGATTTCTTGTGGATCTTATCTTGTATGCATAGAGTAGGGCCAGCTTTTGTCTCCTGAGGAACAATGGTAGTTCATTCGCTTCTGTATAAAGACTGTATGAAGGTGATGTGCGGAATGCTCCTGTTGCTATTCGTAGTGCACTATGGTGAATTGGGTCTAACCATTTGAGGGCGCTCTTTTTGGCGGAAGCATAAACAGGTGCTCCGTAATCTATTTTTGATCTTACTAGTGTTTTGTACAGATTGAGCAGGGTATAACGGTCTGCTCCCTAAGATAGTGATGTTAAGACTTTAAGGATATTAAGCCGTCTCATACATTGTATTCGTAATTGCTTTATATGTTCTACGAAGGTTAACTTGTTGTCTAAAGTGAGTCCAAGGAATTTTACTCTTTGTTTGACGGGTATTTTGTGACTTTCTATTGTTAGTTCAGGGTCGGGATGTAAATTTCTTTTCCTGCAGAAGTGTACGCAGACTGTTTTTTGTTGTGAAATTCTAAATCCGTTTTTCTGGGCCCAACTACTGATTTTGTTAATTGCGCATTGCCGTTGCCTTTCTATTGTTCCCATATTCTGTGCTTGATACGATATACTGAAGTCGTCTACATATAGTGCATGCGACACCGTGGATGGAAGTTGTTTTGTGATGCCATTTATTTTTATGACGAATAGTATAGCACTGAGGACAGACCCCTGGGGGACTCCTTCTTCTTGTTTATATATTTTTGACATGGTGTTCTGTACTCTGACCTGAAATGTTCTGTTTTTCATAAAGTTTTGGATGAAGTGCGGTAAATGTCCTCTGAGGCCTGTATCGTGGATGTCTTGTAGTATACCGTATCTCCAAGCTGTATCATATGCCTTTTCTATATCAAAAAATATGGTAACCATATGTTTTGAACTTATAAATGTATCTGTTATGTCTGTTTCTATTCTTACGAGGTGATCTAAGGTGGATCTATTACCTCTAAACCCGCATTGCATACTGCTTAACCAGTTGGTTGTTTATAAAAACCAGATTAATCGTTTGTTGATAATTTTCTCCAAAACTTTGCTCAAGCAGCTAGTGAGCGCTATCGGTCGATAGTTGTTTGGGTCCTTCTGATCTTTATTCTGTTTTTGGAAAGCTAATACTATTGCATGATGCCAAGCTTCAGGATATTGCTCTTCTTGAAAAATGCGATTGTACAGTTTAAGAAGGTTTTCTATTTCTTTTTGCTTCAGATGTTTAAGCATATCATAATGTATGTTGTCTGGTCCAACTGCACTTGATTTTGTTTTTGATAATGCTTCACGTAATTCATGCAATGTAATTGGTTGGTTATAGGAGTCAATATGTTTGGTGTTAAAATTAATTCTGTTTTTTTCAGTTTTCTCTTTATAGGTCAAATATTCTTCACGATATGATTGTTTTGACGATACTCTGGCAAATATTTCTCCTAGTATATTAGCTGTCTCTGAAGGTTCAGTAATGCTTTCGCCATTCCAGTGTAATACTAAGGATGGTTGGTTTTTGTATTTCCCGTTCATTTTCCGTATTTTATTCCATATTGTCTGTGTATTTGTTGTTCTATTTATTGAGGAAGTAAACTGGATCCAGGAATTTTTTTTGGCTTGTTTCCTTGTGTACCTGGCTAGCGCTCGTGCTTGCTTAAATTTTATCAGATTTTCCGTTGTAGGACATCTCCGGAACTTATTCCATGCTTTGTTTTGTTGTCTTTTTTTTGTCATACAGTCCTCATTCCACCAGGATTTTGGATGTAGCGGGAAACGAGTTGAAGTTCTGGGTATTGTTTGCTCAGCTGCTTGTATTAAGGTATCTGTGACGTGTTTCACAGCTTCATCGACTGATTTTTCTTGAATGCTTTGTGAATTAAATATTGCGAGTTCTCTAAATTTTTCCCAGTTGCCTTTTTCTATTTTCCAGCGGGGTGGTCTGCTGGGATGACAGGGAGTATTTCTGATCAGTGTGGTGATTACTGGGTAGTGGTCACTGCTGTATGGGTTTTCTATTACTTGCCACTTTAACTCTGGTAGGAGTGAAGGGGTGCATATGGTTAGGTCTATTGCTGAGGTCGTACGACTAGGAAAGTGAAAATAAGTATGTTTACCGTTGTTAAGTAGAGAAAGATTATGGTGATCTATTATTCTTTCTATTATTCGTCCTCGTCTGTTGATGTCAGTGTTTCCCCACAGATGACTATGCCCATTCATATCTCCCATTATACAGAAAGGTGATTTGAGTTCGGAGATTAGTTGGTCTATTTCTTCAAAAGTTATATCTGATCCTGGTGGAAGGTACACTGAACAGATGGTTAACTTAAATCTTAGTGTTATTCTTACAGCTATCGCTTCGAGGTTGCTGTTTAAAGGAATGTGTTCAGTTGGGATGTGATTATGAACCAAGATGGCTACTCCTCCATGCGTTGGCCCATCTCTTATTCTGTCTTTCCTATACATTGTATAATTTTTTACTGAAAGAGTTTCTTGTTGTCTAAGGTATGTCTCTTGAAGACAGAAGCATATTGGCGTATGGTGTGTAATTAGATACTGGACATCGTCGTAATTGGTTCGTAGTCCTCTACAGTTCCACTGGATGAACTGATCCATTATTTGGTTTTTCTAGGGCTTTCGGGTTGTTTCCGAAATGGAACATTCTTATATTTTGTCTTATCTTTTTTAGGGTATTGAGGCCTGTTCATGTCCATATCTTCTTCTGTGAAAATTTCTAATACTGGTTCTTCCGTTGTGTTTATTTTTCCTATATCCATCTGTTCGGTTGTTTTGGTGTTTGTAGGTTTACCTCGGTCTTTGTTGTGGTGCTGATTTGTTGGTATTTGTTCTGTGTGAATAGAAATTGGAGTACTCACTATTTTCTCCTGTTTTTGTGCCTTCATTTCATTAAGTGATTCTTTTGGCAGCATGGAAATTTCGGTTTGCACTTCTACTGATTTGTATTGGATCACTGCTTGTGAATATGATGACTTGTTTGTAGGCCATGGCTTTATTATTCTTCTTGCTTCTTGGTACGTTGTGTTGTGTTCTGTTTTGTATTTCTGAATTAGTTTCTCTTGTTTCCATTTTTCACATGTTTTTGAGTAGGCTGGATGTTCCCCTTTACAGTTTGTACATATCAAGGTGTTGGCAGAGCAATCTGTAGTCTCGTGTTCTTTAGAACCACATTTTGCACAGGTAGCCGAGTTTCTGCATGCCATTTGCGAATGTCCAAATTTCTGACATTGTAACATCGCAATGGATTTGGAATGTATTGTCTTACTTGGCAGTTCAGATATCCTGCTTTTACTGTTGCTGGAGGTTTCGGAGTATTAAAGGTTATGATTAGAGTTCTTGTTGGAATTATATTTCCATCCCTTCGGATATTGATTCTCTTCACTGCTGTTATCCCTTGGCTTCTTAATTCTTCTATGAGCTCTTCTTCTGACACATTTAAGAGGTCCCACTCGGAGATCACTCCTCTGGAAGAATTCAGCGTGTTACAACTACTGGTAATCCTCCAAGATTGTCGTAGCTAGCAACTTCTGGGAGTGATTAGGACTTTCTGTTTCTACTAGTATGTCCCCGGATCTCAGGCGTCGAACAGACTTGGGAGATCCTACTAGACCCTCTAACGTTTTCTGAATTACGAAGGGAGACATACGTCCTAATGTCTGATCTCCTGTCGCATGTATAACAATGTATGTCAGTATTTTTGGTGGGTCCATATCAGTCCTCTGTCTCTTTGCCTTTTCTGTATCTCTACTTGGTAGGGCTTTCTCTTGAAGCCCTGTAGTATCAGTAGTTATTTTACTACTCATGTTTGCTCTTTTGGCCCTGGGAGTGTTACTTTCCTCTCCCAGGTTACCAGCCCCGCCACGTGGAGGCAAGAGCAGTGCCACTTAGTGACCAAGCGGCTACTGTGTTAGGTTAGTAAAGTGAGATTAAGAGAAAAAATAAGAAAGGTGAGTTTCCTTCCTGTGTCTTCACTTACTGCTTGTAAGACAAAGAGCTGTTTCGCAAAAAAATGAAAGTAAGTTAACGATGAAAATTAAAGAAACGGATATATATTTTTTTCTAACTCTCTATAAATCGCTGGGAATCGATTAGTCACTAATAAATCGCTTGGCACCTGGGGCCCCAAAAGGCCAGGAGTTACGTCCATATATCTCACAGTTATGCAAGCAACTCTAATTGCATAGCATTATAAAGACAGCAGCTCATTTACAGTTAAAAATATCAAAATACAATCAAGGTGAAGACAAGGTTTGCAGCAGATATGCAGAGTCCAATCATTGATTTTTCCGTGTATATCACGAAATGGTTGTAATTATTATTTACAATATCACATATTTTAAAGGAAAATTACCTACAGCCAAGCTATGGGATTATATCCCCCCACCGGTTTTTGTACAAGATATTTATGGTGCGATGATTGAGAGCCCACTCTTGCCTAGATATTCTCATGAGGTTCGATGAAGAGGACATAAGATTAGGTATGTTAGGTGCGCACAGAATGATAGAAGATTGTCTAATGTTCGGCCGAGAAACAAAGTAGTGGCCACCATCGGGATGGACGTATTAGTGACTCTGATCAAGGTGTAAGTATTGTCGAAGAGAAAGAACATTTGAATACCATCATTCTGGTCTTCGCCTTTGAGGTTTTCAATTTATTATCTTCGGTCCATCTTATCAAATTCTGCATAATACAGTTTGCAATTATTATTATTATTATCAGTTTATTTACCCAAGGTTCGCCCCCTGAACAGCCAGTGGGCTAGGAGGGTGTACAGATATTTTGAAATATACATCATACAATTTTATACAAATTTTCAAGATATTTACCATAATTATTAAATAGATAATCACATTTATTTAATTGCAAGTTACAATTCACTTTAAAATAAAATTTATCTTAATAACTAAAGAGATAAATATACAGGTTGACTTATATATCTTTTCTTCAGCAACTGACATAACAAATTTAATTATTTTTCAGTTATATTATTGCATTTAATTGTTTACATCATATACATTTCTGATTAAAAAAAAATTAGCTCAAATTTTCAGGGTAGTCCTGGTGATTTAGTCCATAATTTGGCTTCTGTGCGTTTTATTGTCTTCGAACTTTACTGGATCAATGGAGGTGGTGTTGAAATATTCGATGATGTTACATGGAAACATTCCTTTTAAGGAGTTCAGGTTAGATAGCTTCATCCTAAGTTGGGGATGGTTTCTATTTCTTGCTTTTATGAGTGCGATAATATCGTCTATCGATGGGGCATCAATGTGGCGAATTAGCAGCTTGGCGAGTGTTGACAGATTCTTTTTAAGGACAGTGAGCTTCCAGGAGGTCATGCCTAAGTTGACTAGGAGAACGGATTTCGAGATGGTGAACGGGTTCCCTCCCAAACGGTTCAGCCACCGCAGAATCAAATATTATACTCCATTGTGTGTGTGTGTGTGTGGTATGGTTGTTTATTGGCGCATTAGCTGCTATGGCTATAGTGCGCCTATTCGTAGTTATATCAGAAAATAATAAAGAACGTAACAATTCAAATTCATTTCAGTTCTGAGAGCTATTCATAAAAGATTATACACTCTAATTTGTTTCAGAAAGCAGAAAGGTTCCTTAATATTTGCCTCCTCTCCTATGATATGATGTAGTGTCAGCGGTTCTTGAAGATTAGCCAGATTTTGAAGTGTTGAAGTACGATGTGGTTGATAGTGTGGACAGTCAATCAAAATATGTTTGACTGTTAGATGTTCAGAGCAGTGTGAACACTGTGGAGGATCATTGCCGGTAAGTAAATGGAGGTGAGTCAGATGGGTATGCCCTATTCTTATCCGTGCGAGTACCACTTCTTCTCGCCGAACTGTCTGAGTGCATGAGTGCCATAATTTTGGGTCCTGTTTCAATTGAAAAAGTTTGTTATTTGTTTCTTTATGCCATAGCGCTGTCCACTGTGCATGGTATGCTGTTTGAATTATGATATTATAATCAGATGCTGGAATGAAGGCAGAGGTTAAGTCTAAGGTTGATGGATTTTTAGCAGATATATCAGCTAGTTCATTTCCTTTTATGCCTGAATGTGCCGGAATCCAGCAAAACTTCACTAGTTGTTGACGGTTGTCAATTTGCAATAGTAAACTCCTGATTTTAATTAAAATATGGTGATTCTGTTGAGAGGGATTCTGCATTGCTCTAATTGAGCTGAGAGAGTCAGTGTAAACTATATATTTTTCAGATGGATGTAGAGTCAAATTTTCTAGGGCTAATTGTATTGCATACAGTTCTGCTGAAAAGTTGGTATACTCAGGTGGAAGAGAAGCTGATATGATAGCAGAGGGAAACACTGCTGCTGCGCCAACAGTTGAAAGAGATTTGGAACCATCCGTATATACCGGCAAGAAGTCAGCACAGCTTTGAAGATGGCTAGCATGGAGTTGTTGCACATTCAGTGTCTGTAGGCGATTCTTTCCCCATTGTAGAAAATAAGTATCACAAGTTAGTTGAGGAAACGATGTCCACGGAGGATGACAGTAATTCTCTATCTGTTGCCTATTGTGGAGAGGAACATTCCAGTTCTGTGATATTTCAAGAAGCCGTAGGCCAGCTGGTCGGATTTTACCTGGTTTATTTCTATAGAGATTAATTAGTGGTTGATTAAAAAGGTAGGGCTGAATAGGATGCAAAGAGCAAGTCTGTATTTTGGCTGCATATTTAAGTAACAGCATTTTTCTGCGGAGATGCAGAGGGGGCTCATGAGCTTCAATGTATAGACTATGAGTTGGAGATGTCCTATACGCACCAATTGCAATCCGCAGTGCATTATGTTGAATAGGATCTAGCCAGCGTAGTACACTCTTTCGGGCAGAATCATAAACTGGAGCACCATAATCTAAACGGGATCTGATCAATGCTCTATATAAGAGCAGCAAAGTTGTACGGTCTGCTCCCCAAGAATGGGCAGATAAAGCTCTTAGCATGTTGATCTTTTTGAGACAGGTAGTACGTAACAATTTAACATGCTCAAAGAAATTCAGCTTATGTCCAGGATTAGTCCCAAGAATCTGATATTGCTGGCGATCGGAATGGTGGTATTTGATATCCGAAGTTCAGGATCCGTATGCAGTTTGCGTTGATTGCAAAAGTGGATCGCAACTGTTTTTTGTTGGGAAAGACGATATCCATTGCACTCAGCCCACTTTTGTACTTTATTGAGAGATATCTGCAATTGCCTTTCAATAGATCTCATATTCTGTGAATGGCAAGAAAGAGAGAGATCGTCAGCGTAAAGGTACGCCTTTACAGTATTTGGAAGTTCTTTTGTGATAGAATCAATTCTGAGGGCAAAGAGGGTCGCACTCAAAACTGACCCTTGTGGTACTCCTTCTTCTTGCAAGAATGTAGTAGAAAGGGAATTTTGATATCGCACCTGGAAAGATCTGCTCTTGAGGAAGTTCTTAATAAATATAGGCAGGTTGCCACGGAGACCATGGTTATGGAGGTCACGGAGAATTCCATAACGCCAGGTGGTATCGAATGCCTTCTCTATATCTATGGAGACCATAACTAGGTGTTCGTTTTTAACAAAGGCATTGCGAATTTCGGATTCAGCCTTGATCATCAGATCAAAGGAGGACCTGTTTTGGCGAAAGCCATGCTGACTATTACTTAGTAGATGTTCGCTTTCAATGATCCAAGCGAGTCGACTGTGGATCATTTTTTCAAGAATTTTACCAAGGCAACTGGACAGAGATATTGGTCTGTAACTATTAGGATTGGAGGGGTCTTTTCCAGGTTTCAAGAAGGCCAAAACTGTAGCATGGTGCCAAGAAGTGGGATAAACATTTCCCAGGAAGATTCGGTTAAAAAAGGCTAGCAGCATTTGTAAGTTTTCCTCATCAAGGTGCTGTAACATAACATAATATATCCCATCTGGCCCAGCGGCACTGTTGCGCGTTGTTCTGATGGCTTGCATAAGTTCACATTTTTGGAGTGGCTGGTTATATGGAAGTAGCAGTGAAGTTCGAAAGTTGATGTGTCTCTGTTCTGCGGTGTTCTTAGTTTTCTGAAATTCCGGAGAGTAGGTGGAAGCAGCTGAGACGTCAGCAAAAGTTTTGCCTAAGGCATTTGCTATATCCAGAGGAGCAGAAACGTTTAGACCATTGCAGGAGAGAATTGGAGAAGGTACAGTTGGAAACTTCCCGGAAAGCTGCCTAATTTTCTTCCATATTAATCGTGGGTTCGTGTTTCTATTGATAGTGGATGCAAACCGAGTCCAAGAATCTTTCTTGGCTTGTCTTTGAATGAGACGAGCTTTTGCCTTTAGTTTCTTGTATTGAATAAGATTAACTGTAGTTGGAGTTCGCCGAAATAAATTCCATGCTTTATTTTGTTCTTTCTTCGCTTTTGTGCATTCCTCATTCCACCAACAGTTGAAATGGCGTCGAGTCTTTGAATTTGATATTGGAATTGAGCTTTTAGCTGCAAATAAAAGGCAGGAAGTGATATAGTCGGTAACTTCATCTATGGGATGTAGTTGTATAATTTTTTTATCCAATGTGATTGCTGATTGAAATTTGTCCCAATTAGCTTTAGAAAATTTCCATTTCCTGCAGGGTTCGTCTAATGGTGGTTGTGTAGTCATCAGATTACAAACAATTGGAAAATGGTCGCTGCCCATGGGATTATCCAGAACGGACCATTGCATGACTGAAAACAGTATTGGGGAGCAAATCGATAGGTCAATGGCAGAAGTCTGTCCATTAGGTAACTGTATATGGGTGTGCGAACCACTGTTAAGAAGAGTGAGGTTTTCTTTATCCAGTAAAGTTTCGATCAGTCGGCCGCGTCGGTCTAATTTAGTTGATCCCCATAAAGGGTGGTGGCCATTGAAATCCCCTAGCAGGCAGATAGGGGCGGGGAGCTGTAATAAAAGTTCTTTAAGATCATTATAAAAGTAAGTATGATTTGGTGGGAGATAAACTGAGACTAGAGTTAAAGCAGTCTGACTAATCAGACGCACAGCGACAGCTTCGATTTGGGTTTGGAGAGTGATTTGCCTAGCTGGAATCCTTGTGTTAATTAAGATAGCTACACCACCTCGAGCAGAATTGGATGTATTCCGATCTAGTCGATAGATTGAGTAGTTTTTTATGGAAATGGAAATTTGAGGAGTTAAATAGGTTTCTTGCAGGCAGAAACCAACTGGAGAGTAGCGGTTAATTAAGTAATGAATGTCGTCAATGTTGCCACGAAAGCCTCTGCAATTCCATTGCAAGATGTTAGGCATTACTTGAATTTAGAAGAAGAAGCTGTACCTGACGTGGATGTCTTATGGCGTTCTGGCTTTGGTTTGTCTCTTTTTGGAAATGTAGGGCGACCTGTGTCCATATCTTCTTCTTCTGCAAATATTTCCAGAACCGGATCTTCCTGTTTGGGAGAATACTCTGAATGCATCGATGTGTCCTGAATAACCTTTTTTGTAGATGAATTAAGATTATTTGAAGTAGTAGCAATCACTGGTGGAGGAGGAGATTTAGCTGGAATTTTAAGAGGCGTATTACTGGCTTGGTCTGAGTGCTTCAGGGTATTGGACTCTTGCTGAGAGAGGACAGCTCGAGCCCAGTCGGAGATTGATATGTTATGTGGAATGGTAACATCAGTTTGCGTGGCTATTGTCTGATATTTTTTTGCGATACTGGCATAGGTACGGTTATGTATAATGGGTGCAACTAATTTTCTTGCTTCCTGATAACTAACTTTATTTTCGACTTTATATTGCATAATTTTTTTCTCTGTTTTCCATCTCTCACATGTCTTAGAGTAGGCCGGATGGTTGCCTTTGCAGTTGGGACAGATCATTTCTTTCACTGAACAATCACTTTGAATGTGATCAGAGGATCCACAGTTGGGACAAACTGGGTTGCTTCTGCAACCCAGTCGTTTGAGAGTGGCCATACTTTTGGCATTTATAACATCTCAACGGATTTGGTATAAAAGGACGAGTGCGGCAAAGAAGATATCCTGCTTTTATTGATGAGGGCAGATTTGGACTGTTAAAGGTGAGAATTATATTTCTGGTAGGTATCAGTATATTGTCTCTTTTGACCATAATTCTCTTTACAGCGATGACATTTTGTTCCTTAAGTTCTTCTTTAATTTCTTCCTCCGTCACATTCATCAGGTCCCAACTAGATATTACACCCTTTGATGTATTTAGGGTTGCATGTGGAGTTACGTTAACTGGAATACCAGCAAAAGTTGTCATTTTTAGTAGTTTTTCAGAATGCCTGTGGTTTAGAGTTTCAACAAGTAAGTCCCCTGATTGCAGTCTCTTAACCGTCTTGGGAGACCCTGCAATACTTTCCAGATGTTTTTGGATTAGAAAAGGGGATAGCTTACTGAGAGGCTGTTCTGATAGTGAGTGCATTATTAAAAATGCTGGTAAGTCTGTCACCGAGGGATTTGTTTTCAACCTCTTTGCTTGTGACGAGTCATGTTTATTTTCGGTATCTGGTCGACAGCTTGTCGACTCTATAGTTGGAAACATATTTTTTTCCATGTTGGCTCCTCTTAGCCCCTGGCAGATGGACTTTTCTGCCAAGGTTACCGGCCACGCCACGGGGAGGCAGGAGCAGTGCCTGGTGTGACCAAGCGAAGTTAGTAGTGATTAGTCTATTAAATATGAAAAGAGAAAGGTTACTTTCCTTTCTTGCTCTCGATCAGTACTTTTGAAAAAAGAGCTGCTATTAAATAAAAGGATTTATTAAGGAGAAGAACGTAAAAGAGAATTAGAATTCACCTTTTGAGAATCGCAGTGAAAGCACAGAGAAATCGCTTAGTCACAATCGCTTGGCACCCGGGGCCTATACTCCATTGTCAGATATTTGTTACATTGGGGGGTAGAGGACTGCAGAGGACCAGATTTCGGAGGCATATAGGGGTATAGGTGTGAGACATCTATTAATGTATTGTCCAATCAGTTTGATGTTGTGACAGCCTGTGAGCTCCCGGCGGATAGCCCAGAAAGCAGCATAGATCTTCTTCTTTGCCTTTAGGATGTAATCCTTGAAATTTAAGTCTTCATCCTACGTTAACCCATGGTCAGTATGAGATGAAACTTTGGGGATTGTCTCACCGTTACCTGCAACTCGATGTCATTCTTGACCTTCCTCTTCGTGATTGTCATGTGGGCTGACTTGGCATTGTTTAGTTGGAGTTCAGCTCGCTGTAGGAAGTCCATTAACTGTTGAATTTGCTTGGAGGTTTCATTATTAATTTCTTGTATCTGTTTGGGTCTTTTGAAACGATAAAGAATTTTATATCGTCAGCGAAGGAGCTAAAATTTTCATTTTTTTGCGAGGAATGGTTCAAGTAGGATTGCAAAGAGGGTTGTCGACATTACCCCACCTTGACGTACACCCCTCGTTGCATAGGTGGTTTTCCGGTGAGTTCCGTTGACTATGATTAAGTGTCTCCGCTGTAGTAAGAAGTCCAGAATGCTGAAAATTTAGTTAGATACTTTAAAATATTCTTTTAGGATGCCTATAAGAGCAGGAATGGAGACAGAATCAAAAGCAGATTTGATATCGAAAAAGATTATATCCAGTTGAGTTCTCTCATTCAGGGCTTTTTTCGCTCTGAAGAGTGTATCGAGGAGATTATTTCCATTTAGAAACGGGAGTTTCCATAGAAGACCAATGCCAAATCGACAGCATGCGTTAACGAGCAGTAACTATCAACCTGTGATACACGTGGATGTTCTTAGTAGCGTAATATTACATCCATTCTGTTTGCCACATGTGGCGACTCGTTACATAATAATGGGTTGCCAAATCCTCCCCCCCCCACACCATTTGGAGATGCCTGACTTCAAATCTCGTCAGATATGAGAGGAACAATTCAATGAGGGATGTAGTTAACCGATCTTAGGCTCAGTGTTTTCACCACTTGTTTTGTTCGTGAGTATATTGAGTATCTATGAAATTATGTTTCGGGTGATTGGCGTTTATCCAGATCGACATGCATCAGATTTTCAGTATGTTGTGTGTTGGTTAGAGATGCCCTAACCCGCACTTCCAAAAAAAATAAACTCTAAAACCTCTCATTCTGAAACTTAAGCAGCCGTTTACCACGTTTATGTAAGCTTAAATCAGACACCAGATGTTGAGGGATATTAGTTGAGAAAGTCACATCGATACCAAATTTAAGGTATACTTCTTAAAAAAAGATTTATTAAATTCGGAGAAAAAGGGTGTGAAGAAAAGGAAGGAGCTGAATTTAAGAGAAAGTCGTAATAACATCCCTACTTCAGCTATCTGAAGACGAAGAAGTAAATACGGAGTGTTCACTTCTTCCAGTTCAAAGTGTGTGCCTCATTGTACGAAACTTCAGAAAAATAAAAAAGGGTATGTTTTAGTGAACTCTGATTTCAAAAAAAATTGTCAACGGGACCACGGTGAACTTGGCATCGAAGTCCTGCACTACAATGAGTCCAGCGCAATTAATATTATAATTTAAATAGGCTGAAAGTACAAATTTCTACCAGTGGTCTTATTGATTAGCTTATCTGACTGCCAAATACGATGACGTTCGTGTATGTTTTCTCTATCTTGTGAACTCCTCCGACGTGTGGTTGTCCAGGAGTATAAAAATAAAATGTATTTGTTTACAACCGAAGTATTCTGGTCTAACCTTTAGTGATATTACCCAGCTTTCAAAAATATCTCACATTGCAGTATTTTGGCACAATCATTCAGAAGCATTTTTCATAATGTCAGGATCGACGTTGGATCCAGCACCCTATAAATCATCTAGTGCTATGCGGCACAAACTGGGTGCTCAGACGAGGAAAAAGACAAAGTTTAGAACAACTTTGAGACATACCTCCAAACATTTGACAACGACGAGATCCTCCTCATAGTTGGAGACCTAAATGGCCATTTAGGCCACACTAGACAAGGCTTCCAGCGAGCCCATGGAGAACAAGGGTACGGTGTGCGCAAAGATGATGGTATCTGCATTTAAGAGTGTGTGCAGAATCCAACGATCTGACAATTGGATGCAAAAATAATTGATTCATGTACTTGGATTATAGGAAAGCTTTTGGTACTGTGACACATGGAAGACTACCGTAAAAACTGGAGCAGTATGGCATTAAGGTAAAACTGCTACCATGGATAAAAGGATGGTTGAGTGGGAATCAACGGATACTGCACTTCGTGGACTAATGTAATTACTGGAGTCGCCCAGGGTTCGGTGTTGGGCCCATTGTTTTCTGTATTTATCAATGATATTGATGAAGGCATATCAGGCTTAATGTCGAAGTTTGCAGAGGATACAAAGGTTGGCAGGGTTGTTAATGACATTAATGATAGTATGCTACTGCCACAGGATCTGGAAAAGTTGAGCAGATGGCTTGAGAAATGGCAACTGAAGTTTAATATTTACAAATGCAAAGAACTTATGGGCAGCAGTAACCCCAGAGTAACGTATCAACTGGGTGGTACTACAATCAGGATAATCGAGAATGAAAAAGGCCTGGGGGTAATTGTGCGACTGATATGAAGTTTTCTGAGCAGTGTAGACAGGCAGCAAGAATAGCTCATGATGTCTTGTCAATGATATACAGGAATTTTGGTAGCAGGAATAAGGAGGTGATTGTCCTCTTGTATAAGACAATGGTCAGGCCACACCTTGAGTACTGCATACAGGTCTGGAGGACTCATTTTCGAAAAGATGTTGACTTACTGGAATAAGCATGGAGATGGGCAACGAGATTGGTGAGTGGAACAAGGGGTGCACTTACCAAGAAAGGCTTAAGTTTTGCAAGTTGCAGCTTCTGGAGACTAGGCACCTGCGATGTGATCTAATTGAAGTGTGTAAGGCCTTGAATGGTTTGAGCATGCTCAATGCTGATGGGATTCTTCTCTTGGTCAGATTACTCACCTGAGGGGACATAAATTCAAACTGAGGAAAGTCAATTGTAGAATATATGTGTGGAAATTTGCCTTTAGCCAGCGGGTGGTTGATAGTTGGAACAAGCTATCAACTGTTGTAGTGGAGGTCAAAAACTTAAATAAGTTCAAGGCAGAACTAGACAAACATTTGGAGTGAATGTATGGGTGAAATGGAAACTTTTTTTTTTTTGGCTGATGCTCTAAAAGTTACTTTCCTGCATTATGTGCCTGTAGTGCTAATTACAAATACATTTTTTTAAGAAGACCCCACGCTGAGTGGAAAAGGCCCGAGTTCGAATACTGTCGATGACGCGAGGAACATCAATGGACTTTTTTCACTCCGTGGCTGAGTTAGTCGGTCTCAGGTAGATAGCGGGGGTTCCCCCCCCAGCAAAACAGGCAAATCGACCACAGAATACACGCAATTTACAGACACAAAAGACACGGGTAGATGTAATGAATTACGGATGACCCTGATAAATAATTTTTTAAGAAGAGGCTCTCA
Organism: Mastigoproctus giganteus; assembly: GCF_048544385.1. Taxonomy (NCBI): domain Eukaryota; kingdom Metazoa; phylum Arthropoda; class Arachnida; order Uropygi; family Thelyphonidae; genus Mastigoproctus; species Mastigoproctus giganteus. The sequence goes on from NC_143583.1 coordinate 209,883,646, forward strand.
CATCTCATCATCTACAGCTGCGGTGGCCGTACCACACAAATTGAGTACTGTCCCTTGCGATGGAGAGATCTAAAGCTGATGACCAATGAAAAGTCATACCATGAAGCAAATTTCCACCTAAAACCGGCTACTGGTCCTCGACTTCCAGCTACAACTCCGCTTAATCCTCAAACGTACACAACTGAGACAGAACGAATTAAGTGGTGCATACTACCCGAGCGCCAAGCCCAGTTGAGAATATTGCAAATGGACCCAGGAAAAACGACCGCGATCATATGAAGCAACGTGGCTGCACATATCAGCACTTGTGCTGCAACTGTCCTAAGAACTACAAAACCCGGCCGAGGCTACATTGACAAACAAGTTTGGTGGTGGAATGCTCATGTACAGCAAGCGATTAAAGCGAAGAAATGTGTGCATACAAAGCATGGCTAAAGACAAGAAGTGGTAATGACTTTAAATGCTATAAGGAACTGAAAGCTGCAGCAAAATGAGAAGTTGCAAGCGCCAAAGCTGCAACTACAAGGAATTGTATGATGAATTAGACACTCCTGGAGGCACGAATAAGATTTACCGACTAGCTGCATCACGCCACCGCTCAACCCAGGACATCGGACACATTGTAAACATCAAGAATGAGAACCAGCAGCTGCTGCGAAATCCATCTGATATCCTGTTCCGCTGGAACGGATATTATATGAAAATATGTAATGAGGAATATCCGCATTCACCAATCCCAAGTACTGCGGCAATTCCAGGACCCTGGCTCTCTATCAACAGCTGACGAGGTAACAGCTGCAATTAGTAAAATGAAGAATGGAAAGCGATAGGCTCAGACGGCATACCAGCGGATGTCTGGAAGCTATTAGGCTATTTAAGAGTAGAGCCCTTAAATAAGATCACTGAGAAGAATGAAGTCCCTCCAAGATGGCAGACAAGCAACATGATTCCAATCTGGAAAGGAAAAGGCGACGTCAGCGACTGCTCGAACTACAGGCCGATCTGCTGTGCCACACAATGAAGATCATTGGGCGCATATTCGACATACGCATCCGCGATATCATCACAATCTCAAAAAACCTGTGTGGCTTCGTAAAGGGGGAAGCGGAACAACAGACGCCGTTCATGCTGTCCGTTTGATGATGGAAAGACACCATGAAAAGAGAAAAAGAGAAAAGCGTTTTCAGACCTAGAAAAAGTCTTTGACAGGGTGCCACATGAGCTCATATGGCACACACTACGATCCCATGGAGTGCCCGAAATCTACATCCACTGGACCCAACTGCTGTACCAAAATGTCACCAGCTCAGCTGCTGTGCTGCTGGTAACTCGCTACCATTAGCCCTTCGTGTGGGCGTGCATCATATGCCCTATCACCGCCACTGTTCATTCTTTGTATGGACACAGTGACAGCGGACATCCAGACTCTCCACCCATGGACCCTACTTTATGCCGATGAAGTCGTCCTGGTACATAAGACACGCGAGGGCTTGAACAGCAGACTAGAATGCGGTGCCCAGACAGATGGTTGTTGTTTAAGGGTTTTAAGACACAAGGGCATAAAAGGCCAAGATGTGTCTTTCCATGTTTTATTTTAAAGTAAATCAATTTTTTTTCAGATTTGTTTATCAAATTGGATTTGCCAAATAAAATTGAACAGTTCATCTAGATTTGCAGAGTTGTCTAATATCTGTTGAAGAGTAAGTGGATTCTGATAATAAAAAATTCTGGAAGCAAAGGAATCTGGAATTTCTGAAGCGCGTGCATACAATAGGATGTGTTTGACTATAAGCAGAACTTAGCATTGAAAACAGAGAGGGGGATTTTCATTAGCTAATAGATAAGACAATGCCTGAGGTGAGTATGGCCAATTCTCAGTCTGGCAAGCATTACTTCTTCTCTGCGACTCTCTCTGATGATAGAGTTCCACATTTGTGGATTAGGTTTTATTTCCTGTAGTTTATTGTTGACTTCATTTTTCCATATCTGGGCCCATTCGGCTTCACTAGTTCTAATAATAATTGGTCTGAAATCAGTGTATGGTACTATCATTGTTTTGTCTGGTAGTTCTGATGCCGACTTTGCTGCGTTAATTGCTTTGTCATTGCCTTCTATTCGAGAGTGTCCTGGAATCCACCAAAGAGTTATTTCGGTTTTTTTTTTTTTTTTTTTGATAGTTTGAGTAGAAAGCCAATTTCTTGTCGAATGGGATGACGAGAATGATGTTTACCCTGTATGGCTGAAATAGCACAGAGCGAATCAGAATATATTGGGACAGAAATTGATGATTGCTGACATATTTTACTTAATGCAAGCAGGATGGCATATAATTCTGCAGAAAGTATGCGGTACTCAAATGGAAGACACTTTGAAACTACACGTGAAGGGAAAACAGCTGCTGCATCTACATGTGAATGCGATTTAGAGCCATATGTATAGATTAAGTTTTCCAGTGTGTTCCAAAGTATGGTTGGCATGTAAACTGTTGGAGGTTAAACGATGGAATGGTGTTTTTTGATCACTGAGTGAAGTATAGATCAGTGTCTATATCATCTTTAACTCATGGAGGTAAAGGCATATTTGCACTTTCTTTAATTTTATTAAGATCAATTTTCCACTTCTCTGTTATTTCTTGAAGACGTATCCCAGCAGGCCTGGGTTCATTGGGTTTGGATTCATACAGTGTTGTCCAAAGAGGTTGGTTGAGGTATACCTAACAAGGATGAGATGGGGAGCTTCTTATTCTGGTAGCAAAATGGCAGTGTAGGGTTTTTCTTCTAATATACACAGGGGGGGGGGGGGTCATGTGCTTCCACGTACAAGCTCTCAAATGGCGGTTCTGTAGGTGCCAGTGCGGATCGAAGGCCACTGTGTTGAATGGTGTTCAGAGACCGTAAGATGCTGTTTTTAGTTGAAGCATATACTATAGCTCCATAATCTAATCGTGATCGGATTACAGCACGATATAAATTCAGCAATGGCTGTCTGTCAACACCCCAAGATGTTGAGGATACTGCACGAAGGATGTTTAATTTCTGGAGACGCGTATTTCGTAGACAGTTTACATGTTTACGAAACTTTAATTTGGTATCAAAAATCAAACCAAATAGTCTTATGGAGTCTGTCATCGGTATTTCTCTTCCTGTCAGTTTTAATACAGGTTCCGGATGAAGAGATCGCAATTTACAGAAGTGTATTGCTGCTGTTTTCCCCTCAGTTAACTGATAATTTTTGTATTTTGTCCAAGTTTCAATTTTATTTATTGCTAACTGTAGTTGTCTTTCAATAGTAGCCATGCTCGATGATTGAAAGGAGATAGAAGGTCGTCTGCATACATATAGGTTTCCACTATAATTGGCATGTCTCGAGTGAGGCCGCTGGTACGTAATGCAGAAAGTGTGGCACTTAAGATCGATCCTTGTGGTACTCCTTCTTGAGTGTGAATTATGGACAGCTCATTCTGGAATCGTACTTGAAAGGTTCTCAGATGGAGAAAATTCTTAAAGAATCGAGGCAGGTTACCTCTCAGTCCGAGATTGTTGAGATTGTTTAAATCTTGCCATATCTCCAGGTTGTGTCGAATGCTTTGGTAATATCGAAAATTATCATTACCATGTGTTGTTTTTTAACAAAAGCATTTCGAGTGTGAGCTTCAACTTTGATGTGGACATCAGGTGTAGACCCGTTACGACGGAAGCCAAATTGCTGCGGCGTTATAGCGTCTTGATCTTCTATAATCCAGACAAGTCTCCTATGAACCATCTTTCCTAGTATTTTTCCTAAACAGCTGGTCAAAGATATAGGGCGATAACTGTTGGGAGAGGAAACATCTTTTCCAGGTTTTTCTATGTCTACCACTATTGACTGAGCATCAGGGTAAACATTATCTTCAAATATTCTGTTGTAAAATTTTAATAGAACAAATTTTGAGCTGGAGTTGAGAGGGCGAAGCGTTATGTAGTAAATGCCATCTGGTCCAGCAGAACTATTTCGAGAATTCTGGAGAGCTTCGTTAAGTTCGGTAATAGTGAACGGAAGGTTATATGTATAAGATTGGTTTGTATTGAAATTAATTTTATATTTTTCGAGAGACGCTTTTCTGCATCTAAATGATTCTTCGTAAGACTGGGAGGATGAAGTAGCAGCAAATGTTTAAGCTAGTGACTCCGCAATATCAATTGAGAAGATATATCCTTTCCTTTCCAAGACAGTATTGGGGCAGATGTTTGTTGATACATTACACTGAGGATACGGATCTTTCTCCAGATTATTCTGGGGTCAGTGCTTCTGCAGATAGTAGAAGTAAATCGAATCCACGCATCCTGTTTTGCTTTCCTACGAATTCGGCGTGCTTCAGCTTTCAGACGTTTATAGTTTATTAGGTTATCCATTGTAGCATTTCGGCGAAAAGTGTTCCAAGCTTTATTTTGTTTTTGTTTGGCAAGAAAGCAATCCCATGTCCACCAAATAATACATCTTCGTTTGGTAATATTTTATTTCAGTATTACACTGGCAACAGCTCTAAGTAGTTCTGCTATTGTATGCCTAGTGGCATTATTAATAGATACAGTAAGGATCAAGTGGCTATCAAACTGAATTGCATTAGAAAAATTTTGCCAGTTTCTCGGTGAAAATTCCGCGAAATTTGTTGGTTGGAGGCATTTTTTGTATCCATCTGTTTTTTTGCAAATTATAGGAAAGTGATCACTGCTGTGAAGGTCATTTAGTACCATCCAATCAAGGCTAGGATAAATGGACGAGGAACAAATAAACAAACCCAGAGCAGAGCTTGATCCTGTAGGCAGGTGGATATACGTATGTGCACCGGTGTTCAGCAATGTTAAATGATGGTTATCAAGTACAGTTTCGATCATTCTCCCTCTACGATTTATGTTCGGGGACCCCCACAAAGAATGATCAGCATTTAAATCACCTAGAAAGCACAGAGGATGGGGCAGTTGGTTTAGTACATTGTCAAGTTCTGCAGTGGAACATAAAGCGTTTGGTGGAATATAAATAGAGACAATAGTGAGAGTAATGCCAACAAGAATATGAACGCTGCTTCCAGAGTAGGGCCTACAAGAATACGAACCCTGCTTCCAGAGTAGTGCAAAGCTAGATAGATTTGGATGGTACATTATTGCGAATTAAAATGGCTACTCCTCTTACCGGAGATTCACAACATCTGTCACGTATATATAGTGTGTATCCTGAGAAGTGTGGAGTATTATTTGATGATAGATATGTTTCCTGTAGAGGGGCTTAGAGGGGAACAGACATGCTGTGTGTTATCAGACACTCAGTCTAAAACACTGATGGATCCAATATCTTTCTATTTCAGAAGATTTAGAAGTCCGGTTGGCCTGCCTCCCTAAAATCCACTCATGCACACCTTCTCGATGGTAAGCCCTGTTATGTCACTTAGGTGGCAACGAACGTGTAATGGTTCTCTTCAAGACGCCTGGTCAGCGTGAAGAGGAAAAGACCAAACCCTCCAGCACATGACAGTGAGACGAAACAAATGGCCCTCAGTTCCCAGGGGCTTTCATTCCCCCTCTTACGGCAGTGAGAGGATCAGAGTGGAAGCAGAGGATGCTAAGAATCTCTGAGCACGACCGGGCAAAGGATATAAAAAACAACATTTTGGAATTCAAAAGTACATCAGCAGGGGTGGCAAGACTACTACTCAGGATTTCTAAAAAGTACAAACTAAAGGTTATAATGATTTATGCACCAACATCATGCCATGATGATGAAGAGGTTGAAGAAATGTACACAGAAATTGGGTGTTCTAGACAATCAGGAAACCCACTACACTATCATTATGGGGGACTTCAATGCTAAAGTTGGAAAGAGATAAAACAGTGCAGAAAGAGGAAGTATAGGAAATTTTGGAATTGTGAAAGAAATGAAAGAGGTGAAAGACTTGTGGAATTTGCAGAATCTCGAGGATTGTCAGTAATGAACACTTTTTTTCAAGAAAAGGGTGAACAGAAAGTGGACATGGAAGAGCCCAAATGGATTAACATCTAATGAAATCGACTTCATCCTCACTAACAGAAGATATATTGTGAATGATGTTACCGTCCTGAATAAGGTAAATGTTGAAAGTGATCACAAAATGGTAAGATGCACACTTGATACAGATGTAGGAAAGGAAAGGAAAAAACTGACTCGAGTAAATAATACAAAGGTCTTTGAGATAACAGAAGAGGAGAAAAAGCAGTATGTACCGGAACTTAAGAACACTGACAGGGAGAAAACTGAGTATACTGAGTTATGAAAAGTATTATAAAAAGACTCAGAGAGGACATAAGAAGATTTAACACAAGAAAAGTAGGACAAGCATTAAGGAAAAACAAAGGATTTAAATCAGCAGCCATGAGCAGTAATACAGAAAGACAAATGATACTGAAACTGAAGAATAGCGATGGTGTACTTATAAACAGCAGAGAAGGCATAATTCAAACAGCAGAAGACTACTATAGAGAATTATACAAGGAGCGAGGGAATGATGTCAGCAGAGGGGAAGATGGATCGCAAATTAGTAACACATACAACATACCTGATATCTTTCCTGATGAGGTAGAACATGCGTAGAAGAAAATGAAGATTTAGTAAGCCCCGGGGGAAGATGAAGTTACTGCAGAGTTGTTAAAATTGGGAGGAAGGGACATGACACAAAAACTGGCAAAACTCTTCACAAAATACATTAGGAAATGAGTGACACCTAAGGAGTGGAATAATGCAATCATAGTTTTGCTGCATAAGAAAGGAGATAAATCAGAAATTGGAAATTATAGGCCTATTAGCTTGTTATCCCACATCTACAAGTTGGTCACAAGGGTCATTACTAACAGATTAGAAAGAATACTGGATGAGAATCAACCAAAAGAGCAAGCTGGCTTTAGGACAGGATTCTCAACTATGGATCACCTTCACGTAATATCACAGCTAATGGAGAAAGCAAATGAATATAAAACACCATTATGCCTAGCATTTGTGGATTATGGAGAGGTATTTGACTCCATACGGCATAAGGCAATGTTTCGGGCACTGGAAAGACAATGCATAGATACCCCGCATATTATGATTTTGAAGAAAATATATGAGAATGCTACCTCCTTTATTAGACTAGACAAATACAGTAGGAAATTTAAAATCGAGAAAGGAGTTCGACAAGGAGACACAATATCTCCGAATTTGTTTATTGCTGCCCTTGAGGAAGCTTTCAGAAGATTAGACTGGTCACAGAAAGGAGTCAATGTGAATGGACAGTACCTAAACCATTTACGATTTGCAGATGACATTGTGGTCATAAGCCACGATCCCAAAGAATTAGAGGAAAATCTTAATCAGTTAATCAGAGTTAGTAAGGATTTTGGACTAAAGATGAATATGGCTAAAACAAAAGTAATGATGAACAAGTATGCCATAGAAAGAGATATAATGATTGAAGGAGCAGGAATTGAAAAGGTGGAGTCATATATACTTATCTGGGACAAGTTATTAGCTGTAATAATGATAAATGGCTGGAAGTCAAGAGAAGAATAAATTTTGGATGGGTAGCATTCAGGAAATATAGTCACATACTGAAGAGCAATGTCCGAATTTGTCTGAAACGTAAAATAATCAACCAATGTATACTCCCCACCATGACTTATAGAAACGTGGGCACTCACCAAAAGAATGGAAGAGAAGCTGAGAACTACACAGCGAAGAATGGAACGAATTATACTGGGAATCAGACTGTTAGATAAGAACCGCATGGATTAGGCAGCAAACTGAAGTAAAGGACATTCTTATCAAAACTAAAGAACTAAAATGGTCTTGGGCAGGATGTATAGCTCGAAGACATGATGACAGATGGACTAAAAAAATAACAAAATGGTACCCAAGAGGAACTAGAAGAAAACCTGCAAGATAACAACGGAGATGGACAGATGAAATTCATGAGTTTGTGGGTAGTAAATGGATAGCCATTGCTCAAAACAGAAGGAACTGAAAAGTTGCTGGAGAGGCCTTAATCCTGCAGTGGATTGAAAATGGCTGATGATGATTCCTGTAGACAAATGCTTGCAGTATCGTGCTGGTGCATTAAATATTTTAATTCATCAAGGTTGCTTCTTAGGCCTCTACAATTCCATTGAATGATTTTCTGCATTACATGGGTTTAGGTTAGGTAGACTGGTCTGATAGTTTGTTTTTCCCTCGATCCTGTTTATATTTTTCTCGTTTTGGAAAAGCTGGACGAGTCATATCCATCTCGTCATCAGCATGTAGCAGGAGAACTGCATCTTCATTTGGCAAGCGTTATTGTGATCGTGCGATTCTTTGAGCTATTTATAGAGCATTTTTACTGCGAAAGTTCTTGTTAATTTGGAAAGTTTTTCTTAAGTTTAAATTAATTTATTATTAACTTATTCTTACGAATTGTAAGTAAGTTACAGAAAGGAAAACCACCTTCCTTTTTTCTTTCCTTAAAACTAACAAACAAACTTACACCTGTACAGACACGACAGGATCACTACCCATAGTTCCCATGGTGGTGTGGCTATATTGATTGACAATAAAATTCGTTTCAGATATATTCCTCTACAAACCTCTTTAGAAGTAGTTGCAGTACGCCTTGCTCTTGGAATAGTGCTTACTCTTGTATCAATATATCTCACCAAATCGGGTCTACTCAATAACTGATCTAAACGATCTCATCATACAACTACCCTCTCCTTTCTGTGTGTTGGGTGATTTTAATGCCCATCATCAGTTATGCGGATCGTTACAGACAGACAACCGGGGACGCATAATGGAGGATTTTCTTCTGAAACATAATCTCACACTGCTTAACACAGGCTGTCACACCTATTTCCATTTTCCGACAGGCTCAACCCCTGCTATAGATCTGTCAATATGCTCACCTATATTATTCCCTGATATCGATTGGATAGTTTTAGACAACCCATTAAATAGTGACCATTTTCCTATAATCTGTAAGCTCTGCGCAAGGAGAAACTTACCAGAAAGCAGTCCAACTAAATGGAAATTTTCAAAAGCTGACTGGTATAAATATGCATCCAGCATTACACTAGATGAAGATATTATTCAGCATCACCCCATAGATGACACTGTTAAACACATTACAGACCAGATGTTGGCAGCTGCTGCTATTGCTATTCCTCAAACTACAAATAAAGGATCCAAGCACAAAAACTACTGGTGGAATTCAGCATGTAACACTGCTAACAGAAAAAAGAACAACGCGCGGAATCAGTTTCGAAAGAATCCAACCACTGCCAATCTCATTATATACAAGAAACTTAAAGCCCAAGCCCGTTACACCCGGCGAAAAGATAAAAAGGAATCTTTGATTCGTTTTGCTTCATCTGTCACTAAAGATGATACAAGTGCAGGACTAATCTGGCGGAAAATAAGACGCCTTAATGGTAAGTTTCCATCAATTCTTTCCCCAATCATTGTCTATAAAGGACAAGAGATAACCCTTCCAGAGGATATTTCAAGCATCCTCGCGGAATCTTTTGCTCACCATTCTGCCTCAACCGCATGTCATCCAACTTTCCTAAAAGCCAAAACAATAACTGAAAAATATAAAATAAATTCCGGAACGAAGTCAGCCCTCTCTTACAATAAACCACTGACCATGTATGAATTAGAAGAATCGTTAAAAAAATCAGCCAATAGTGCACCTGGTTCAGACGGTATATACTACTTAATGTTAAAGAATCTAAATGGGAGAACTTTTTACTCTGTCATTGAACATTTCAACCGAATATTTGTTGCAAATTACTTTCCTGGCGACATTCTGTAGTTCTACCCATTCCAAAGCTAGAAAAAGACCAATCAGACCGGCATAATTATAGACCAATCTCACTTACTAGCTGCTTAGGTAAGACCCTGGAAAAAAATGGTACACTGTCGCCTCACCTGGTATCTGGAAACTCAAACTACTATGAGCAAAGATCAGTTTGGATTTCGTAAAAACAGATCTACCCTATGATAAAGGCCGAGACAAATGTGCGAAATGCATAAAGAACGAAAATTTGGTCATGGTGAGCTTAGATATAGAGAAATCTTTTGAAACCACAGGGCGTCATGGCATCCTTCGTGACCTACATGCCCTAGGACTACGTGGACTTTTACAATCATTAATTCAGAGCTTTCTCGAATATCGAACCTTCCAGGTCTGTTATCGAACTGCACTCTCTAAAATCTCCACACAAGTGGAAGGAGTCCCACAAGGGTCAGTCCTCAGTGCCACACTCTTCGCAGTTAGAATACCCACTCTAACAACAGCCATCCCGAATTCAGTAGAAACCTATCTTTACAATTCTGCAAGAAGCGAAAAATGCACCCGGATCCTGATTTGCATTTGGGTAAGCACGTTATAGCAGTCAATGACAACGTTAGATTTCTAGGTTTAATATTGGATAAAAAATATTAAATTCCTAAAACACATGCAGAATGAAAGAACTGTTTGCCAGAAGAAAATGAATATTCTCAGAGTGCTCTCTGCGATGTCATGGGGTGCTAACCGATACTCCCTTCTGAATCTGTATAAAACCATAATTCGATCGAGACTAGACTATGGGTGCACCTGTATATGACTCAGCTAGAAAATCAGCATTGCATTCTCTAAATACTGTTCAACACAATGCCCTAAGAATAGCTCTAGATGCCTACCGAACATCGCCAGTCCATAGTCTATATATCGATGCGCACGAACCTCCATTATCCATTCGGAGACAGATACCTTTGCTAACGTACGCAGCCAAACTTCGGAGTCTTCCGGAATATCCTATCTGGCCTAACCTTTTTAACCCGTCTTTCGTAAATTTATACAGGAATAAACCAAATGAAAATAAACTTGCTGGAATCGGATTGAAGAATGTAATCAAGAATTTAGAGTGTACCACTAGACAACATCCAACCAAACAACGAAAAAATGGAGGCACCTTGGTCAACTTTCAAACCTGTATGTGATGACTTTTTTCGGAAGTGGGGAAAGCAAGCGCTGGACAATCAAAATATACAGCAGCTGCATGCAGCTCATGCATCAGCAAACACACACTGTCTGCAAATACAGTGATCTGACTGAGGTGTATAAAGCCTTGAATCAAATTCTCAGTGATTATTCAAATCCGTCAGACCTATTTAATTATTTTAAACCAAATTTTTTTAAAGCAAATATGAACTGATTTGAGACATGACAGAAAAAAAAAAGATTTCGTTTGCAGAACTACTGCGACAGGCACATTTTGGCCTTAGTAGCCCTTGTGCCAATAAACCCCAATTAAAACCAACTAACCAACCAACATCTTCTTTATCTGACTTCTCATCAATTCCATAGTTTGATCAGTTCGTTTATTCTGCGTAAGGTGTGGATCATCTTTCTCCTTTGTTAGCATTCCTGATTTGGCGGCGTTGTCTTTTTGTGGCTTGGATGACAATTTGTATTACAATTTGATGTACTCTTGGTCTCTGTTGCTGTTAGTGCTTCGCCATCCGTCAGGATGGATCTGGCCCATTGAGCAAGAGATAATTTAGGGGGAATTGTAATGCAAGTCTGCGTTGAAAACTCTTTAGTGTTTTTCACTGCATTGGAATATGATTTGTTGGGTTTTTTTAATATCTGCGTTACGCGCTTCTTGATATGCTACATTTTTCTCTACCTTGTACTTCAGTATTTTTCTCCAATTTTCCATGTTTCACAAGTTCTAGAATATGCAGGGTGCGCACCCTAGTAGTTGGGATATTTTTGTGTTTCTGCTGTACATTCAGTTTGGGAGTGGTCAGGTAAGCCACACAGGGGACAAGTATCCTTAACTTGACATGCTGCTTGAGAATGACCATACTTCTAGCATTTAAGGCATCTATGTGGATTTGGAATGATGGTCGGATCTTACAGGAAAGGTAGCCAGTTTTAACTGTTGCTGGGAGATCCGGAGTATTGAAGGTAAGGATAACGTTTCGTGTAGGTGTAAGCACATCACCTTTTTCGGTCATTATTCTTTTGGCACTGATGACGCATTTTGCCTTAAGTTTTTCATCAGGAACATTAAGGAGATCCCATTCTGAAATGACCCCTTTTGAGGTGTTTAATGTTCTGTGTGGGGTTACAGAAATGGGAAGCCCTCCAAAGGTCGTTTGCTTTTGGAGCTGTCTAGAATGACTGGGATTGGAACTTTCTATAAGATCACTCCTGAGCGAAGTCGTTTTACAATTTTTGGAGTACCTGCTACTGCCTTTATGCTTTTCTGTACAAGAAATATAGATAAGCTACTAAGCGGCTTCGTTGATAAAGAGTGTAAAATCAAAAAAGCAGGCAGGTCATGTGAAGAATCATCTTTTTTGATTCTTTTTGCTTGGGATGACTCAAGTTCATGCGAGCACGTAGGCTCTACAGTTGGTGATATTAATGGATCTATAATTATTCCTTTTCGCTCTGAGTATTGAATTTATACTCAGGTTACCAGCCCCGCCACGTGGAGGTAGGAACGGTGCCACCAGTGACCAAGCGATGAGAGGTTAGTGGTTAGTATATTAGAAAATTTGATTATATATATGTACAAAAGAAAGGTGTCTTTCCTTTCTTGGTACGAAGCTTACTTCTTTATTTAGAAAGAGCCAAAACCAAATGACGTTAAAAAGGGGGAAACGCAGATGGGGGAAACCCTTGGTGCCGTCAGACAACTAATACACTTTGCACTTTGACTGCCGTGGCCAGCACGATCAACAGACTTAAATCCGATCGAACGTGCGGGACACCTTTGAGGGTCGCATTGCAATCCGACAGCCAACTCCTGAGTCACTTGGTGAACTAAGGTCCGCACTCGTGGAAGAATGGGATTTGTCGCCACAGAATCTTATAGACATCCTTATATCGAGTATGGTTCAACGCTGTCAGGCCTGTTTAGACGTTGGAAGAGATCATACGCCGTACTAATGTCATTTGACGATGTTTTCCAGCATCCTGTATCGACTTCGGTAATTCTTATAAACCCTTATAATGTCCCTTATACCTGTCAGAAGTTTCTTGCTGTCTCTTCGTGTCATCGTTATTGCATGGTACACTACCATACCAAATTTCTGTCCCGCTTCATCGCAAGCTGCACGAGATTACACCACGTTTTCTACGTGTTCTGTTAATTTTTTCGAGCAGTGTATAATCTTTGTCACTGTTCAAGGCAGGTACGACTGTTGATAGGCCACGTAGTCTGTATACGGGACTGAATATTCATATTTACTCAACTACCGAATTAATTGATCTGCCCACCTCGTTTCCTTCGATTCTAATATGACTCAGAATTCAAGAGAACCGAATGTTTCAACCAGATTGCGGAATGGAGGAGAGCATTTTACGGATCCAGTATAGAACTAGATGAGTGCTATATTCTGTACCTATTACCGCCTGTAAAGTACATCTGCTGTGAGCGAAGGTTGTCCGTCCCTTGGAGTTTTCCAGACAGTGTAGAATTAGTAGTAGTAGGTTTTTAGGAACATCAGCAACTAAGGCCATATTGCTCCATATATAGTCTATAAATTGCGTCTGTTCTGTGGTCGATTTTCTGTTATACTCCTGATAAACACAAAGTCTTTCGTAATGGTCTCATGTTGTTTTTGTATTTGGAAAATCTTAATTGAAAAAGAAGATGGTGTTCTTCCCATCTCTTCCATTTACGCTTCTTTATGAGACTGCTAATATCGATACGCTGTTGAACGGATACTCCGTTGAAGTAAAAATTGTTGGGTTCGATGTGGTTCGGAAATATGTACGAAGGACCCTGAGGGTTCCTACTGGAGCGAAATTGTCTAATTTGTATCTAAGACACTTCAAAACACGTGCCTCTCATTCTATTAATTTTGAGAAAACTGGTTTTAACACTTTACGTGATTCTACTTCAAACAGACGATGGAATTTCAAGAAAGCATCTTCGCAACAAATCCAATGAGACAACTCCTTCCAGAACAGTTTAATAAAGGGTGATAAGAGACTTGAAGAAAGTCTTGTAGAATTAATCAGCAAGTCCTCGTTCACTTGTGAGAGAAGTTAGAAAGAATCGTGTTATATAAAATTAAATGGGGTTGCCTTAATGGACGACAGCTACCAAAGTGGTGTTATCGAAGTCCAGTCAAATCCCTCGGGCTGCGCACCGTCCCAGACAGGAACGACAACCCCTCGTAAACCCTAGTTACATATCCCGGGGACCACATTTTCACGATATATTAACGACACTGTAACACGGACAGATGTACATCTCGGAGGGGCTATTCAACGGGCGAGTCCCTGCCGCTACCATGCGCGTGTATTATTTCCATAACAATAGTCAAAATGCAATGAATGAGGGAGGGAGAAAGGTGGGGAAAGGCTGGCCAGCTACTGTCTCGTCATACGTCAGGACATATGGCGGACAGCGGCGACCCAGTGAATTAAGTATTTCTTTCTGCGGTGGTGTGGAAATTGTTAAGGTTATGTCACTTGACGACCACCTGTTCTACAGTTCAATATGCAGCGACAGGTGGCGCTACACTGGAGGCTAATGATGGTCATTACTTTTTATGGGGAACGTACAGAAACATATGTTGTGGGAGCTGGTGGCGATAACACCTTACATCACGGGTGTGGCTTAAAGCAGTCTTCCTTTAAACAAAACAGATCACTTCAATATCTAAATTTTAATTGCCTCAGTCTAACATCGCAAATAAACAGAACTACTCCGTAAGAAGTATACTGTCTGTAAATTGCGTGTCTGTCGTTGATTTTCTGTTTACTGTACGAAAACCCCGAATTTCCGGGATAGAAAACCATGATACGCCCGCCTGAGACCGACTAACTCGGCCACGTTGTGAGAAAGACAAATTCCTCCTCTCATTGACAGGACTCAAACTCGGGCCTTTTCCATCCGGTTTGGGGAGGATGGCGACTCCTACCAACTGTGCTTCCCCACGGGGGAAAGATATTTTTGGGAACTCAAATAGTGTGCATCACTATTTGAGTCCACCCGGAAAATTCAGCTCCACCTGAGAAATACTGTACAATTAAGTCTAAAAACAGGAAAAGTTTGCTTTATGAGTAATAAAACTTTGAAACAAGTGAAGGTTGAGTGGACTTCTTCTTGTATGAGGCCTATAAACAATAGTGTCCGTCAATACATGACATGAAGAACTGTGGCAGGATTATAATCTCCCTGAGGAAAGCAAAATCACAGTTCTTCTCACATCGGGTGGAAAAGACCAGAGCTCGAATCCCGCCAAAGACATAAGGAATTTTTAATGACCTTTTTCACAACGTGGCTGAATTAGTCCAAAATTTGTCGTCCCAGAGACTTGGGGTTTTCGTCCCGCAAACGGGCAAATCGGACATAGAAGATTTCCATTTTATCGAATATTTAGTAATGACACAAAATCTTTTACAAAAGTTGTCCTCTTGGGTTGATGGGGGTTTTTACTTACGATTACTAACTAAACCGTGTGGATTTGGAAATTAATCCTGAGTGGCAGTATGTCCCATACTACCTTACTGGAAAGGTTCCGGTTCAAATCCAGAAATTGAGTCGAGAAACTTAATTGGCCTTTCTGCGCTGAACTGAGTTAATCTGTCTCATAAACTGGACAGAAGAACACAGAAACACTAGCGCCTAATAAGACTTCGAAATTATCCAAATGAATTGACTTTGAAGTGATCTACAGCCACCTCAACCCTCTGAACCTGATCAATCCCAATCAAGTTCAATTCATCAATCCTAAACTCTTAAATTTTTACGTAGTGTACACCGTTCGCACTTTACTAAGCTAATGCGTATATTCAAGAAATAATCCAGCCTTAAGACTGTTCATAAACTTCTTGTAAATGAATCTTCGTTTCTCTCTCACCATAACTTTCTGTACGGCAGGTTTCTGAAATATAAAGATGACAGAAATTATTTCCAGAAAAAATGCAAAAACTTTTTACTCCATTTCTTCGATTATTCTTCAGAAAGAGAACTTAAATGAGCCGGCATTCTCCAGAGTTGTATTTCTTAGTAAAAGCGTTTAAGATGAACCCAAGTAAGGGATGTCCTAATTGGTACTGCCTTCCACGACATTGCCAAATGGAAACGGAGATCTACGAAGACGCACTCACCTCCTATCGCCTCGCATCACTCTTCCTCTTTCCTCCCGCAGCGCGATGCCTCTCCCTCCTATTGGCCAGCCGGTGGCATTAAGGCGCGAGCAGTGGGTGGAGCGATTAACAGCAGTTGGCGAAGGAGACGGAAGGCGAAAGGGAGAGCGAGAGGAGAGAGGATGGAAGGGGGGATCGCAATATAGAGAAATAGCGTTCCTTCCGTAAAAACCAGTCGGCTTTTAGACTGCGCGAATGGCCGTTTACGGTAGCTAAGTGTAGCGGAAAGATCGAGAGAAGATGGAAGCGCATTGTACCTCAGCATCCTTTCGACCTATCGTTGCTCCGACCACGACTTTCGGTTACGGACTCCATGGACACATTTTTCCGCCTCCTGTGTTGTCTGTGGGCGAGCCCACTCGCACGTGTCCTCTGCCCATGCCGCAGATGATGGCCCCCACCACCACGGAATACAACATCACGGGGACCTTTCTCTCGGACAGACCCCTCTTGTTTCCAACGTCGACAGCTGATGCTGCTGAAATCCGCGTGCCTTCTCCGCCATCACAACACTGTCGGTCGCCGTCTCCCGCCAGGGATGGAACCCCAACCCCACGACCCATAGGACTGCACGGAGCACTATCGTCAGCTAGCGATGCAGGCAACACTGACGGAGCAGACACTGCGGACGAGCACCAAACCGCCAGCACGGATGACGAGTTCTCCCCTCGGGACATTGAAATCGAAGTTGGTAAGTTTGCTTCTTTCGTTTGACCCCCGCGCATTCTTAGTTCTTTCCTCCTTTATGTAATCATACACTACTTGTGTTTCATCTCTCCAACTTCGAATTCATTATTACTTTCTGACATTTACTTTAACTATCGTTAAAGTAAAAACTATTGTAATTGTCTTGCGACAATTACAACAGTTTTTGTTTGAAATACAAATGCAAAACAACATTCCTAATTGAGTGAACCTCAAGTTGATTTATTTTCAGTCTTCTACTTTCCTCTATTTTTAACTCTGAATTCTTTCTCTCTATCTGAGGAAATAGGTGTGAGAGAGAGAGAGAGAAAGAGGCAGAGGAAGGAGTGAGAAGTTCTGCGTGCTGCTATTATTCTCTCTCTCTCTCTCTCTTATATTTTCTACTGGCCGAACTCTCTACCAAACCATCAATTAGCCTTACTGAACTTTTTGAAATGTTTCATATCATTAATCCTTTTTTCTTTAATTTCGGAAGATGCTGTCACGGTCCCCCTCCCCCACTCAAACCAAAAGTGGATTAGGATATTTATGGCCGAAATAAAATACAAGCAAATAAAATCGAAAGCCATAAAGATGCTGAAAAGCACTGAAACTGTAATATGGCGAGCAATTATATTTAGATTGGCAATGTTTATTGATTTTCTATGCATTCATTCTTCCGCATGACCAATTATAATACAGTATATATATACAATCAAAAATTTTGACACTACTAAGAAATGAGGGATTTATGTAGTCTGTGACCTGGCGCACGAATTTTTAAAAGCCCTAAAATAAACACTACACCCCCGGAAAAATGTGGCCCTGCTTATGCGACGTTGAGCTTAATATAAAATACGTTTAATAAGAAATTTCTGAATTATAGAAATCCAAGTAGCATCCGAAACGGAACCTGTTGAACGGAAAACACGAGTTTTCCGGGGGGAACCGTGCAGCCCTCGTCTGAGACTGACTAACTCAGTTGTGATAAAGGCCCATAAAAATTCCTCACGCCATCAACGGGACTCGGACTCATGTTTTCCCCACCCGGTGTGGGAAAGATGGAGAATCTACCAACTGTGCTATCCAAGAGGGTATTTGTTATTGGAAACTTGCCAGAATCTAACTGCCATTCAACCCGATCAATGCAGATTAAGTAACTGCCTTTCTACCTGGCCTTTCCCACCAACTAGGAATTTGTGGATTACAGAGAGCTATAGCTTAATGGCGGCTTACAATCTAAACAAAATTAATGACGATGTCCAGCCACAGGAAATTTAAATTTCAGAATCTGCAATTCCTTTTTTGTTGTCATTTTTAAGCGCAAATGCGTAAAGCTCCTATTGTCTTCACCATGTCCCTCCGTCCACGTATAACGACTCCACTCGTAGTGAAAAGTTTCATGAAATTTCATATTTGGTTCTTTCTAAAATCAGACTAATAGAAACTGGTAATTCTTTTACAGATGTCTGGAGCTTATATTTAAAAATGAAACTGTTTCAGATGTTCGATTTTGGTCCAATTCCGGTTCCATCATCTCCCGGCCTGAAGTTCCCTCTTCAAAAACACTGCTATAAATTCTGGACACCACTCCGATCCACTTTAAGATTTCAGGACTTCTTTTCAATATTCTCAGGAGCCGTTGGGTTTGATACAACGTGCTATTTTCCCTGCACCTTTCTCAACTTTAAAAGATCAGCTACAAACCTCACGGTTAACCAAATAAAATTTTGAGGAATACTTTTTAAGTATAGCTATAGACATTTTTAATGTCTGTGGCACGTTATGTTCAATATATTCTAACTTGTCAAAACTTTCAACTAATTTTTATGGATTACACAAATATTTATTGTAACGTTTACTGTCTCGGTTCTACAGAGAAAAAACAAGTTGGTTACTATATTTCAGTGCGTTATATTTCAGGCGCGTTCGAATTTTTTTTTTTTTTTTTTCATTTCCGGTGATTGAAAAATAAATATATTTATCCACTTTTCAATTAAATATTAAGATTATAACTACATGCAAACTCTATGGAAAAAAGAAATAATAATTACCGGATTTCTATTTGTCCAACTTTAATGAAATTTGGAATTGCTCCACAAATATTTTTAAAAGATACAAATTTAAAATTTCACGAATATCCGTAAGCTGGGAGTACCTCGGTTAAATGCGGTTGAACAGACAGATGGACATGTAAAAGACAATAGAAACATATACATATACATTCAGTGATCACTGAATTATGGCCATCCCAGTAGTAATTACCTATGCTCACAGTATGTGAGCATAGCTCATTACTACTGGGATGGCCATAATTCGCAATTCCCATTTCACGGTGTCTGTGAGATGAGGTTCCAGAGGAACTCATTTCACAGACATTGAGGACCATGAACTAGCGTAACATCCCAAGTGACCTCGTCGATTTACACATTTTGGCATGGACTGTTGCAGATATCCCAAATCTCCACTGTTCTAATATAGTGCGCGGGGGGGTGTATGAACTGCCTTTTCTTATGCCTGTAAAAAATAAAACGATCCTAAGGCAAACTGACATGATAATACAACGATGAAATATGAAAGCAATTGTCAATCATTAAGCTATAAGATACTTTACTGCTTTACATGCCCTCGCGGGTTGCACGGCGGTTATAATTACCATTCTCCCTCGTGGGGTACAAAACACCTGAATTCGAATCCCGTCAATGACACTGAGAAAGTTTTATGAGCCTTTTTCGTAAGGTGGCTGAGTTAGTTGGCCTCGGGCGAAGGTTACATAGTTTTATCGTCCAGCAAACCGACCGAAGATTTTGAAAGTATGTGACCAGTACCGCTTGTGGCAAGGCCCTATCAACTTTCTCACGTGCTTTTTTTGTTCAGAAACTTCCTGCCCTCTCATTGTGGAACATTGAACCAACCACATTCTAAGTCACTGCGACTTATTCTGACACAATTTGCGACTAGATCGTTTCTCACTCTGTTGCCAAGGGCAGGGACTCAGCTAGCGCTTTGCTCCTGAATGAATCATCTTACCGCCCTAATCAATTACCTTCTAACTACTGGCAACATAGGAGTTAACTCTTGTCAAGAATACGCCTTGAGAACTACCCGGTATTGCATTTATCTTTAGTATAAGTAATCAATAACATCTTCTCTGAAAGGTGAACACCCCCCCCCCCTCCACATGAACTTCAGTAGAAGACTACCAGTACCAAAACAGCGTCTCCCCACTCTGTCAGAGTAGAACCCATTTCATCTTCCAATAACTATCCATTCAGATTGTCCATAAGAGTTCATGGCGCCCTCACTACTAAAAAAAATTTCACGGTTCTTGTTGATTTCTAAAATCTAAACCTAAAATCAAATTTATCTGAAATTACCCTTGAAATCACTACTACTTTCGATTCTACAAACCTTGACCATTTCTCCTTTTGATTCAACACTTCTACTTAATAAAAGACTTTTCTTTAGCTTTCATAAAACAAATGAAACTTATCTTTTCTTCCGCTTCCCCCCCTTATCTTATCCCTTTTTTTCCCTTATCCGCTTTACTTTTCACCTTAATCTTCATTTTCTGTTTTTGGAATAGAACTTCCTATCCTATGTAATCCACGAAGTCCTCCTCTTCTCTGACCAGTACAACGCAAGTTAGAGTTTCAATTCTCTTACATGAGAATCTTGCGAACTTCTGAATTCAATAACTTTCTGAATTTCTTTAATCCCAAGCTGAATCCCCTCTAAACAAATTTTTAGCAAACAAACTCTTCCCTGTGGATATCAACGTGGAAGTGCTTCAAATTAACTGCACATGACATCCTTAAAATTTCTTGGAATGTTCTTCAAAGACAAACTAAATTTAAGCATCACATTCCGGCATTAACTAAAAAAAAAAAAAACTTTTTTTCATGGTTCCTCGTGTTCGACTTCAAAAACAGACAGAAAACAATCGTGAAATTAATCAATATTCATTTTTCTGTGGTTTTACCGATATGGGGTCGTTTTCTCCCTCCAAATCGAAGTGTATAAGTTTGCAAAGTTCATTTCTTTATTAATTAAATTATTAAAATGGCTACTGTAAACACATCGCTGGCTCATGCTCTGCAGTCGATTGTGTCTCCATCTATCCAAAAATTATATTCGAACGTTCATTCATTAAGTAATTCTAAAAATACAGTGGTGTGCAAAACTTAAGGATCAACACTATTTCTAAAGGTTTCAACCACAAAATCAAACGAAACAGACTGTGGCGATTTGCATAACTGTGGCCGTTCAGCAGAAAGCTGGTGCACGTGCAAACATTTGAATCGTGATGAGAGGGCTCACATAAACAGATAAAAGCAGCAGTTCAGCAGTTAAGTGCGAATTACCGAATGGCGAGCACGATTGTTACAGATGTTCGATTGGTTTCATAGAGTGCTACGGACAACAAAATGGCCAGTGGACAATATCTCGATGACTTTACCAGGAGTCGAATAATTGGGAAGCTCGAGGAAGGTCGAAGTGCGAGGAGTGTGGCTGCAGAGTTCGGTATCGCCCATAGCATCGTCTCACGTGCGTGGTCGGCCTTCAGAACGAGAGGTACAGCTGTTCGAAGGACCGTGGTCGTCCACGAAAAACAACGCCCAATGATGACCTCTATATACTCCTACAGGCCAAGAGGGACCGACACCAAACAGCGGGATCCATTGCAAACCAGTGCAAAGGACGCAGGATAACGCGGTTTGCTGTTGCCAGGCGACTCTACAAAGGTGGACTGTTTGCCCGACGGCCAGTACGCTGTGTCCTTTTAACACATGCCCATCGGAGACACCGTTTACATTGGTGCATCGAACACAATGACTGGACAGCAGCGCAATGGGGTAAGGTATTGTGAGAGTAGATTTAGTCTCAGCAGCGATTCTGGACGTCAGCTAATTTGGCGAGAGGTTGGCACACGATATCACCCCACAAATATCACTGAAAGGGATCGATATGGCGGTCGAGGTGTTCTCGCCTGGGGAGGCGTTGTCTTGGATGGACGTACACAATTCCAGATACTGGAAGGAGGTACTGTAACCGGTGCACGCTACTGTACTGAGATAATCCTTCACCATGTGTGTCTGTTCCGAGGTGCCATTGGCCCCGAGTTCGTGTTTATGGAGCATAACGCCACACCCCATCGTTCTGCAGCTGTTGATATTCTTTTGGAAAGTGAGGACATTGTTCGTATTGGTTGGCCTGCCCGTTCCCCTCCGATCTAAATCCCATCGAACACAAATGGGACACTCTGGGGAGGCGCCTAGCGGCACGTCCACACCCATCAGAAAATGTTCACCAGCTGAAGATGGCGCTGACAGAGGGATGGACGATGCTACCGCAAGAACTTATCAACATTGTTCTAAGTATGGACAAGCAGTGCAAGCCTGCATCGACATTAAGGGTGGCTATATCTGATACTGAAGACCACCTCTTTCCTTTGTTCTATCTTTGGCAGTGATGCATCTGTATCATGACAGCCAGTGATATGTTGCCATTTTTGAATAAAGTCCCTCTGTACCGTTTTGTTTCCGTTGTTGTGTTGGTGTTGTTTCCGTCATAATTTCTGTACCTCACGAGGTTCCTTTGGCATGCTTTTCCCATATCCAGGCCACTCCCATTAGAAGCTACAGGTGAAAACCCGACTGTCCTTAAGTTTTGCACACCAGTGTACATTCTTAAATGGTTTCGTTCCACTTGAGTAGTGCCATTGCTAAGAATGTGTGTATTTATCTCCAAACCAATTAAAGCTATGAGTCATCCACATATTTTTGCCTGTAACTGAGTGTATTCTCTTTTCAATTACCTTGTTTTTTGGAGTTAAACAAGGAAGACAAAGCCATGCAACCCGTTTGAGGCCAACTAACTGAACCACGTTTTGAAAGACGCTGATAAAATTTCCTAATGTTGTTGACAGTATTCAACCCTAAGCCAGTGTTGGAAAGACCGTAATTCTATCTACCTGATACTTGTGAGGGCCCGTTGACACGATATCGGATTTAGACGAGTCACTCGAAATGGAGTGATGTACCAATGATTTCACGTGTTTTTACGTTCTCCTGAAAAATGTTTGCAGCACTGGATTTGTAGCATGGGATCTTGTTGGTAGATGGCATGGAATTGTCCTACATGCGAATATAGCACGTCACCAAGTGCTATTAAGTATTACGGCTAACGACGCCAGTCCACACAACACAACATAGTGGTGTGGTGAGGACTGACGTCGTTGAAGCACAAAGCTATGACGCTACCCAACTTCAGCCCAAACTACGTAAATTTAATTTTAAAAAATAGTTTTACATGAAAACCGAAGAAAACAGCTTCCAGCTTTTTTCCATAAGACACCAGGAGATTATTCCCAAATCGAATCAATACCGCAAACTTGCACGTCCGGCCACCTAAATTACATATTGTCTGGATGTATTTGTATCCAAATTAAAAGAAATGGCAAAGAAGGATAAGTAAAATTAGAAAAACAATATCATATCCAGATAGATAATGGTGCTATATGAAATTGTAGAAGCTAATATGATTCTAGTGATGGTGCAGCAGCAGCAGTAACACTATTAGCTACCTAAGCTAACAATATCACTACACTGCTCGACAAAATTAACAGAACAAAATGATTTTCATGAATTTTTTTTGTGAACAGTATCAGCGAATGCGAATATTTGATACTATATGCATTCTGGCATGGAAATGCCGATTATTCAATAGAAATCGATCTACAATCTAACAGAGCCACATATTATGTAATTATTCATGCCTATAAAAACACGGGTTGTGACCACATCAATTCATGGCCATTTTTTTTTTTTTTTTTTTTTTTTTTTGGCTTGCTCAGTGGGACAGCCACATCTCCACTACTCAGGATGGCAAGTCGTCATTTAGATGATTTTCTGAGATGGTGGGCCGTTGAACGATTTCAAACCGGGCAGTCGCAGGCGGAGGTGGCACTTTGGTTTAATGTGTCACGCAGTGTCATCTCAGCACTTGGAATCAGTTTCAAGAGACAGGAACGATTACAAGAAGAGCTGGCCAAGGTTGCCCGAGGGTTAACATCAACCAGAACAGACCGCTATCTGGCTCTAACAAGATGGAACCCTACGATGTCCTGTCATCAACCGTCTCTTGAGGTTGCCGTGACCATATTGGAAAACATTTCCAACTTGACTGTGTTAAGAAGGCTCAATTCAAGTTGGTTCTAAGCAAGGAAGTGAGGTTTGCAGCCCGGTAACCCCAAACCATCGCAGAGTTCGTCGAAACTGTGCCATGAACATGTGACATGGAGCCCTGACAAATGGGGTACAGTTTTGTTCTCTGATGAGTCCCATTTTAGCCTACAAGCAGATTCTAGACCAGGCAAGGGCAAACTATGGCCCGCGGGCCGCATGCTGCCCGACGCACATTTTTGTGTGGCCCGCGAGCTTTAATTGCATTTTCGAAAAAAGTTTACTTATTTTATGCCTTTTGCGACGCCTTTTTGAAAAATAAATTTGTATATGTAATATATTATAGAATTTGCCGACTTGTAAATTGTTTTATCATCTCTGATACTTCAAATTGAGATAGAATTTGAAATTGTGCGCGAACCGGAGCCAGGCAATGGGCGCTTTTATAACGGTATAATTTGCGATTATAAACTAACCGCGAGAAACTACGGTAACAGACAACCGGTTATGACAACAACAGAGTGGCGGAGTAATAGGATAGGACTGCTGACCGGCCGCAGTTCCAATCTGTTTTCTCTGACGGTCATCCCGCAGTTGTTTTTTTGCGCTATCTTCGGTTATCATCTTGGTGCCAGTAGCGATAAAAATAATATTTACGCCCTTTTAAAAATGAATAAAAAACGAAAAATTCAACAAGAGCATCGTGTCTTCAATGAAGAGTGGAAAACAAAATATTTTTTTGCTAACATAAATAACGAGCCTATTTGTCTCATCTTCCGGGAGAGTGTCTCAGTGTTGAAAGAGTACAATATTAAAAGACATTTCACTACTAAACATTCCGAATATGGTGCCAATTTAACTCCGGAAGCGAGAAAGAAAACTGCTGATGGATTGATTCAAAATTTATCTAGACAAGAAAATGTGTACGCGGCTAACTAAGGAACAAGAAGCTACTGTAGAGGCAAGTTTTGTTATTTCTCATATAATTGCAAAAAGCAACGAGCCTTTTTCTGATGGAGACTATATTAAAGAATGTATGACTGAAGCTTGTGGAATTATATGTCCTGACATTAAACACAAATTTGAGAATATAAGTTTATCTCGGTGAATCGTAGTAAGAAGAATTGAATGTATCGATACAAATTTGAATGAGTAATTATTATCAGTATTAGAATCCATAACATGGTACTCGATAGCTCTCGACGAAAGTAACGACCAAAAGAATACTGCGCAGTTATTAATTTTCATACGTGGTTGTACCTCTAATTTTGAAATGATTGAAGAGCTTCTTTCAATGGAATCTCTTAAAGACCAAACAACGGGAGCTGATATATTTGGAAAAGTTGAAAAATGCTTAACAAGTTATAATTTACAATGGAACAAAATGGTAAGCGTAACAACTGACGGAGCAGCAAGTTTGACAGGTAAAAATGTGGGAGCGTTAAAGAAAATTCGGGATAAAATTTGTGAAAATTATCCCGATTATAATTTACAATTCATTGTATTATATATCGACAAGTATTATATAAAAATGTGTTAAAAGTTGAACATGTCACATGTATTATTAAACCAGTAAATTTAATACGATCGAGGGGGCTGAAACACAGACAATTCGTTAATTTTCTTCAAGATATTGAATCCGAGTACACAGACATTCCTTATCTTTTTTTTTTTTTTTTTTGTTAGTTATTGGCGCATCGGCTTCTGTGGCCATAATGCACCTCCCAAAGTTTTTTCAGTACTTTGATCCAAGCTCGAGGCGGGATTCGAACCCGCGACCTTTGGGTTACCAGGCAGGCACTTTACCCACCCGGCTAGCCCGGTCGGCTATTCCTTAAAATTGTCAAATTCGATGGCTTAGCTTAGGAAAAGTTCTTAGGCGAGTATGGGATCTTAAAGATGACATCATTCTATTGTTAAAACTGAAAAATATTATTGACTTTCCCGAATTAACCGATAATAACTGGATTTGTGATTTTGCGTTTACCCTGGACATCGTGACACACTTAAATAATTTCAAAACCGTGTTACAAGGGAAAAATTTATACGCCTTAAGGATATGGTAAAAAGTTTGAATGGATTTCGATTAAAACTCCAGTTGTTCCTTCGACATTTATTAATTAGCAAGGTAGACCACTTTCCAACCAGGAAGTTGCTGAAGATTCCAGAAAATAAATTTGAAAAATATTGTGAAATTATCAACGCAAAATATTGTGAAATGACGACTTTTCACGAAGATTTGGCGACTTCCGAAAATTTGAGACAAGTTTGGCAATAGTGCGCGACCCATTTTCAATAGAAATTGATAGTGCACCGAGTGAACTTACAGCTTCAGATTATAGATCTGCAGTGTGACACCGATTTAAGGGAATTGCACCGTCGTGAGGAAATCTGTAAATTTTACAATTCGGACAAATTCGACGAACTTAAAGATTTTGCCCGAAAAATGTTGGTTATTTTTGGATCAACCTACATATGTGAACAAACATTTTCGATCATGAATCTAAATAAAAATTCTTTACGATCAAGCGTCACCGATGAACATTTACAAGCAATTTTAAGAATCTCAACTACAAAATTAACACCCGAAATTAAAAAAATGTTAAAATATGTAAAACAGTTCCATTCATCTCATTAAATTCTTGGTTG
The DNA here is from genome assembly GCF_048544385.1 of Mastigoproctus giganteus. Taxonomy (NCBI): domain Eukaryota; kingdom Metazoa; phylum Arthropoda; class Arachnida; order Uropygi; family Thelyphonidae; genus Mastigoproctus; species Mastigoproctus giganteus. The sequence goes on from NC_143583.1 coordinate 209,910,340, forward strand.
TTAGATAATTTTTTTTATGTTATATTTCTTCTTCATGATAACAAATAATATATATCTAAAAATAGTATTTTACGTGCGGCCCACCTTTTCGAATTCCTAATGTGGCCCTTCAGCCAAAAAGTTTGCCCAGGCCTGTTCTAGACGTTAATTCATTTGGAGACAAAGAGGAATGTAGTACCATCGCTCTAACATCAGGGAAAGGAACACTTATGGTGCAGGCGGTGCCTGCACCATAAGTGATCATTATTCCCCCACACAAGATAATTTTATCTTGTGTGGGGGAATAATGATCAACGACTGCGCCCCTCTTCATGATTTTGATAAAGGTCCATAACTCCGCAATGGTACCGACAGGTGGGTGCGGTTGACCCAGATTTTCTTTTCATGCACAACAACGCTACTGCACATAGAGTTCAAGTGGTGCTGGAATAACTTGAAATGAAGGTATCCAACGACTGCTGTGGCCAGCACGATCACCATACTTAAATCCGATCGAACATGTGCGAGACGCCCTTTGACGTCGCATTGTAAGCCGACAGCCAGTTCCTCATCACTTGGTGATGAGAATGCGATTTGTTGCCACGGAACCTTATAGGCACCCTTATATTGAACATGGTTCACCGCTGTTAGGCCTGTTTAACTGTTGGAGGGTTCATACGCCGTACTGATGTCATGTTACCATATTTTTGAGCATCTTGAATCGACATCTTTGATAATTCTTATACAACTCCTAAAATGACCCTTGTACCTGTCCGAACTTTATCGCTGTTTCCTCATTTCATCGTTATTCCATGATACACCACCATACCCAATTTTGTCCTGCTTCATCGCAAGCTGCACGAGTTATACCTCGTTTTGTACATGTACTGATAATTTTGTGGAACAGTGCAGTTAACTCCTTAAGTCATTACATCAATACTGGAGTCCTCTGCCTTCCTCCGGCTTTATGTAGGTGTTAAGCGCCAGAGCAACTAAGACTGTGGTGTCATAACATTATTTGCAATAGAATGCATTCTTTGAGGGGATTTGCTTATTCTTTGGATAAAAACTGTTCTGGAAAAAAAAAAAAATCACGCAACTCTAAAACTAAGTAGGCCATGTTAAAAGAAAAAAAAAAGTCTAATCGAAATTCCTCCTGTTAAGAGAAGATTCAAACCCAGGCCATTTAAATTCACAGGAATCGCAACCATGGTACTATTCGCAAATGTTTGGAGAGGAAAAAGAGCTGTTCTAGTTCCACTCTCAGAAAGTAAAATAACAAATCACGGTGGTGTCAAATTCAGATAAAATTCATCCCCCCTCCAGTGAAAACATATAGCTCTCCTTAATTTTACACATTTTATTTTGAGCTTTTATGCACGTCAATCAAGTTTTCCTCTTCCTTCAGTTGCCTAATTGCAAGTCTAAGAACGTCACATCGATGCTATTTATTTGTTAGGTTCGCCAGTCACATCAGCTGGATTGTACCGTTTCCATTGGGCAAATGTCCTCCTTGGCCTACTCTTTACCTTCTTCGTTTTCATGGACGAAAACATGTCCTTATCTCCAAACTTGATTTCTTGCATAATTTTGATACTCCGATTTCGCCGTCCCTAAGTTTTCTATGGTTTCGTTATAAATCACCTTAATAATTTTATCACACCAATCTCAGTTTCTTTCTGCTAATAATAATTCTCAAATGCCGCTTTGTTCTGTCTTGCCTCTTAAATCCCGTTTCATTCATCTTATGTCATACGTCCTAAATTGAACAAATTCACTCATATTTTCGATGATGAGTGTCTTTAAAGCAATTGCATAACTCGAGCGTTTTTCTCCAATTGATAGAGTCCAATAAGTTAAACTGCTTTAGTTCCACAATAACTTTACAAACAACGAAATTACAAATTTGCTGCCCTTAACTACCAAAACCGGATTCATCGTTGTCCACGTTAAGACACTATGGTCATTCGCCGCTCTTTACATATTTACTGCCTCAAAACAGCTTCAATCAGAAGCACAGTCCCCTTCTTTCTCTGTCCATTATACAGAGAACGAGAAAACTCGTTGTATAAGAATGATGAAAAGTCTCAATTATTCAGCATTCGTTTACTTAATCTATCTCTAGCTCGAATTCTTATACTTTATTAACAACATACATTTTGTACATAATTAACCAAAGAAGAAAAGTGTATGATTCAGATCCACGTAATTAGCTAACGGTTGTCTTTCTCTGCCCGCAACTAGTAATAATTTCCTTGAACCTTAAAGTGTGTGTGTATGTGTGTGCTAGGGATGTTCTGGATATGGATAATAAGAACAACGAGCGTGGGCTTGCTCATCTTATTTTTCTAGCTTTGTTTCTATAGTGTTTTGACAGCAGTGGAATGAGCAGATATGGCTCAACAGGATGTAGACAGGAACTTTGCATTTTGGTTGCGGAAGTACAGAGGGAGCGCGTGAGCTTAAATATATAGACTATGAGTACCAGATGACCTGAAAGCACCAAGTGCAGTCCGCAATGTAATCTGCTGTACAGGATCGATCTTAACTCCTCCGGACAGAATCATAAATTGAAGCACTATAATCCAAACGGGATCTAATCAGTGCTCTACATAAGAGCAGAAAGTAGGTACAATCTGCGCCCCAAGACAGGGGGAGTTAAAACTCTTAGTATGTTAAATTTTTTGAAATTAGAAGTATTTCAAAAAAATAGGTAGTATAGTGACGTAAAAATTTAATGTGTTCAAGGAGGCTTAACTTACTGTCAAAGATTGATTCCAAAAATATGATATTGGAGGATCTGTATGCAATTTGTGTTGTCTACAAAAGTGGATCCCAACAGTTTTCTGTTCTGACAGACAATCTGCGCGCGTAGCACAGTGGTGTCGCCATCGTCCTCCCCCATACCGGGTGGAAAAGGCCAGGGTTCGAATCCCGTCAATAAGTAGTAGAGTTTTCCTGCGGAAGTACAAAGGGAGTTTCCTCTGGAAACAGAAGAAGGCCCCACAAAGGATCAGTCCCCGGGACCTCTCTTCTGCAACAGTGTAATACACCAATGGCTATCCCGTAGTTCTGAAAATATCTCAACAGAGTTTATACCGATGATCTTGTTATTTGCATTTCTGGCAGGTCTAAAAACGTTCTTGCTGAAGTTATCCTCAATGATTTAATCTTTTGAACTAATATCAATAAGTTAAAAATCTCTCCTTCTGAAACAGCCATGATGGTGTTCAATGGCAACCAAACTACTGTATAAGCGACCACCTGAAATCCACGTCAATGGAAAACACACACTTTTTGTCTAAGACCTGTGTACAATGTTAGATGACAGACTTAGCTTCCAAACGCATTGACAATCTGGCCAAGACCACGAATTTTACATCCTTAATTCGAATCCTAGGCTCCGATCGGAGCTTAAATAAGAAAACTTCATATTATATTACAAGGCAATGTTCCTTTCAATATTATCGCATGCTTCTGGTGTCTGGTACTAATGAATCGCTAATGTTAAAATTCAAGCAAAAATACCTTCGTTACAAAGAATTGTGATTCTAACAATGTACACAGTGTGCCACATAGATTCCAAGAATGCCTTACCAGTTATTGCTGGAGCATTTCCTTTCGATCTCTATATAGCCTTCTTAGCATAGTCAACAGACGGAAAAAAGGACTTTCAACTTCAATATTGGTAACTGAAAGTAACCCAGTTGATAACTTAAAATATAAAAAAGGTAAAACTTGGACTGAACTACAAAATATCTGGCAATCTCGCTGGAACGCATCTGACAACGGAATCGTTCGAAGAAAATTCATTCCTAGTGTTTTATTTGCCACATCAGTTTCAACTATTAAATGGTTCTTCCCATCTACGACAACGTTGTATATCCTGACTGGTTTTCGTCATTAAGGGCCAAATTATTGGCTTTTAGAATAGTCCTTTATATCAATGTGGCTCTAAAGAATCTTGGCCATGCATACTCGTTCAATGTCCATTTTAGGATACTCAAAGAAATCTTTTTAATTCTATCCATCCCTGTGTGATGAACATGAAAATATCCTACTTCAAAATGTGACAAATTTTCGATTATTGGAACAGTTCTTTTCAAATATCTTAAATAGAAGAAAGCAATTATTAACAATAATTTCCTAAATCTGCTTATTGCAGATCTCGAAAACAGATCATACTAGAGAAGATGGACTTGCGTTTGAACTTTGCTTGGCACATGTTTGGACTTGGACTAGCCTTAACAGGACTCCAGACATTCCAGAGATTAATTTTATAACAGTGTCTTAACTAACATGATTCCAAGTGATCTGCAAGGTTAACCATAAATTTGTGAAGATGGGCAGACTTCACGATCAAGACGTCTACACGGTAGCACAGCGGTATCGTCACCGTCCTCCCCACACCGGGTGGAAAAGGCTCTGGTTCAAATCCCATCGATGACGCGAGGAACTTTTATAGGCTTTTTTCACTCCGTGGCTGTGTTAGTCGGTCTCAAGCGTGGACAGCAAGCTTTTTGCCCCCGGAAAAACTGAGATTTTTCGTCCAGTATACCAGGCAAATCGACCATAGAACACACGCAATTTACAGACAGCACACTTGAGTAGTTGACGTGACTTTCTAGGTGGCCCATATATATAATCGTTTCTTATCACGGTCTAGATGATCACAAACTCTGTAGTAGGTATAAGTGATGCGATTGTGGTGACCACACAATAATTTGTAGTACCCCCTTCCTGTTATTTAGTTGTTAGAAAATCCACGCACAGCTTAAAGCTGTGCTCCGGGTCATTGTCCAGAGGATGAACTCTGGATATTACATTTTCAAGAACGTTTTTATAGTTGTTGTTTGGAGTTTTCTGTTGAAAAGGCTACTTAGGCCACATTGCGTTTTTATAGTCTTCTTTTCCTCAAGTTCCTTCAATTCTGACGATGTCACCCACTCCAGAAAAGCACAAGCAATCCCAGATCATGATGCAACCACACGTGCTTCACTGTAGGCACTAAACAATGTGGCGCTATCTTTTCTTCAGTTCATCGATTTACAGAAAGTTTACGCTTTGATCCAAAAATTTCAAATATGGATTCAAATTCAAATTTGAAATTTTTGGATTCATCTATCCACAGTACGTCGGATTTTTGATTCATCTATTCACAGTATGTTTTTCCACTCCTCAACTGTTCCATGTTGATAGTTCTTAAACCGAGCCAACCGTTTCTTTTGAGTTTCCTGTTTTAATGAGTTTTCGGGACAGCTACAAGAACACGAAGTCCTGCCTGTTCAAGGCGAAGTAAGTCTTCGATTGCGTTTAGAAATCAGTGTTATGGTCTTATCTTGTGCTTCCGTTGCTACGCGTGGCGGTCTTAATCGTGGTTTGTCCTTTAAACTGCCAGTCTCCTTGAATCATCGAATGGTAATTTGCACTCATTTAAATGAAACACCCCGTTTTTTGCCAATGCTTCTCATGGAATAACTTTCCTTATACAGAGCTATAATAGCACTTATTTTTTCAATACTCAGTTCATTATTTCTTGCATCGTTTATCATGAATCATACAACACTTACAACAAATACTCTTTTTTTATAAGTCACAGCTGTTACTCCTCAATTTGTATTACGAAAACACTCTAGAATCATCTACAATCTTCTTTAATATTTCAACAATACTCCCACTTTCTAGAATGTTCTAGAATCATCTACAATTTTCTACTGCATTAAGAAACCTTTGTGGAATATTCTAGAATATTCTGGAAATTTCTTAAATATTATTTCGATTCTTTGATTTTTAAACAAAGAAAATATTTTCTAAAAAATTGGTAAACAGGCTGATCCTACTTTAGTAAAACTTTGACAATTAAAAAAAATGAAACGCGATTCCAAACTTTTAGGCGTACATATATACATGTTCATACATACATAAAAGACGATAACCATTGAGCATTGCCCACTTTTATACTTTATTCAGGGATACCTGTAGTTGCCTTCAATAGATGTAATGTCCTAAGAATGCCAAGAAATAGAAGGTTCATCAACGTAAAGGTAAGCCCCAACAGTATTTGGGAGTTCTTTTGTAATGGTCTAAATTCTGAGGGTAAAAAGGGTCGCACTCATTACAGACCCTTGCAGTACTCCTTTCTGCAAGAATATCGTAGAAAAGGAGTTCTGATCTCGAACATGAAAAGAACGATTCTGGAGGAAGTGTTTAATAAACATAGACAGAATTCCTCATAAACAAAGAGCATGAAGGGTGCTTGAGAATGCTGTGATGCCAGGTAGTATCAAATGTTTCTTCTGTATCTATAGAATCCATAAAAAGGCTTTCGTTTTTCACAAAGGCATTGAAGACTCAGTCTTGATCATGAGATCTAAGGAGAACCTGTTTTGGCGAGATCCTGCTGACTGTTACCATTGCGATGTATGACCGCAATTGCCATCTTATGACTTTTACCATAAGCTGTTACGATCTATGATCGCAAAAAATCATTTTTTATTTCTCAATGATTTTACCAAGGCAACTGGAGAAAGAGAGATTGTTCTGTAACTATAAGGACTCGTGGGCTCTTTTCCAGTTTGCAAGAAAGCCAGAACTGTAGAATGATGCCAAGAAGTGGGAAAAATGTTTTTCAGAAATATTCATTGTAAAAGACTAACAGCAGTTGTAAAAATTTTATCATCAAAGTGCAGTAATGTGACATAATACACCGAGCGACAAAATTAACAGAACACCTACAAAACGTGGTGTAACTTGTGCAGCTTGATTCCATGAAAAAAAAAAGTATCTTCCGAATCCGAGATAGAACTGGATGAGAGTTACGTCTCACCGATAATCTCACCTGAAACATGCTTGACAAAACAGCGTATGTGCTATAATCTTTGGTAATCGCTATCTTTAATGTAATCAAGAGCTATTTATATTTCAAGCAGCTCTGCGGTATATATCTAGATTCTTGTGGAATCTTGTAGGACACTGTTTTTTGTGGAAGAACAACACCTAATCCCACATATGATTCTGACTTCGAGCCATCTAAGTAGAACTGCAATCGATGTAATGCAAATGGTTGCTGGTAAACGGCTGGTGGTAGTGGTGGTAGCTATCTATTTGCCATGATGCTCCGTGTATATTGTCTGTAAATTGCGTGCGTTCTGAGGTCGATTTTCTGCCCTGCTGGACAAAAAAAAAAACCACACTACTCTCGCCTGAGATCGACTAACTCAGCCACGTTGTGAAAAAGGCCGATAAAAATTCCTCACATCATCGATGGGAATCGAACTCAGTTCTTTTCCAACCGGTGTGGGAAGGACGGCGATTCTACCAACTGTGCTATCCACGATGGAGCAGGTGGTTAGTGATGTGGGACTGTTCTCATAATCTTCAGAGAGAAGACGAGCTTGCCAGAGTGGAAGAAATTGGTTTGGTGACTGGGCTACGTTATCTACCATTACGTTTAGTTAATTAAGAGCTCTTGAATTCGAACACCAAAAGGTTGATTGGCAGTCCGAGGTATGATGTTGAGATTTTCTCATAGTTGCTCAAAGAATGGTTTCCACGTGAGAAGGGGAAGGGACGTTAATTTTAAAGCGTTCTGCATACGTCGAAGAGACAGCGATGGCTTATTTCCTGCAATGTAGAGGGTTGATTTGGTAGTTGTTGGCGCATCGGCGTCTGTGGCCATATTGCACCTCCCAAGGTTTTTGTAGTACTTTGATCCAAGCCCGAGGCGGGAATCGAACCCGCGACCTTTGGGTTGCCGGGCAGGTACTTTACCCACTCGGCTAGCAATGTAGAGGCTTTAGCGGCAAAAGGAAGGAAGGAAGGCTCCAGTGGCAGTGCGGACAGCGTAGTGATGGACTGGATCTAGCCATCAGAGTGCACTATCTGTAGCAGAAGCATAAACCTGGGAAACATAATCGAGTTTAGAACAGAAAAGAGCTCAGTAGAGTACAGCAATCTGCACTCCACGAAGCTGACCAAGGACAAAATGCATGTTAAGACCTTAGGCACACCTTATCCCTTAGCTGACGAACGTGTTGTAAAAATGTCAGCTTCTTGTCAAAATCAATTCCAAGAAATTGACTTCGCCTACCACTGGAATGTTGTTTGCTCAAGCCTTAATTTTGGATCAGGATGAAGATTACGCAAACGCAATATTTATCTGAACCCATTAGCTAATGACTAAGATGTAAGGTGATCAACTGCGTTTTGCAGTTGCCTTTCAATGACTCTCATATTAAATGATTGAAAAATATCGTAAAATCATCAACGTTGGTGATGGACTGGATCTAGCCATCAGAGTGCACTATCTGTAGCAGAAGCATAAACCTGGGAAACATAATCGAGTTTAGAACAGAAAAGAGCTCAGTATAGTACAGCAATCTGCACTCCACGAAGCTGACCAAGGAATGGTTATCCTACAAACTGTGTTACTCTCCATTACTGGAGAGTAACACAGTTTGTAGGATAACCATTCAACCCACACCGGGTGGAAAACACCTGAGTTCGAGTCCCGTCGATAACGGGAGGAATTTTTATCGGCCTTTTTCACAACGTGGCTGAGTTAGGTGGTCTCATGAGAGGGTGGCATGGTTTTTTCCCAGAAACTCGTGTTTTACGTCCAACAAACAGAACATCGACCTCAAAACACACGCAATTTACATGTTGTTTATCAAGGTTTTACGAGAATTATCGACCAAAACCATATTGCTCCGTACATACTATGTGTAAATTGTGTGTGTGTGGTCGATTTTCTGTTGGCTGGACGAAACATCCGAGTTGCCGGGAGAAAAAACCATGCTACCCTCGCCTGAGACTGACTAACTCAACCACGTTGAGAAAAAGGCCTATAAAACTCCTCACGCATCGACGGGACTCGAACTCAGTTCTCCTCCACCCAGTGTGGGGAGGACAGCGATTCTGCTAATTGTGCTACTTACAAGGGCAGGCAATTTACAGAAAATATAGACGAAGCAATATGGCCTCAGTCACTGATGCTCCTAAAACCCTACCCTACGACAAAAACAACGAACTTGAAATGTAATTAGCAAGAAAGTTTTTAATAAAAAGAGCAAGGTTACCTCTAACACCAAAGTTATGGAGGTCTTGCAATAATCGCTAAGCTGTGCCATGAGTTTTTTTTTTTTAATATCGGAGAAAACTGCTATCAGATGCTCAGAATAAATAAAAACATCAGAATGCGTTTCTAGTCTGATTCAATGATCCAAAGTGTATCTGTTTTTTCAGAATGGACACTGTGTCCTGGAAAGCAGGCCATATTTTTCCAAATACAATATATTGCAAGTATTAACCATTCTTTCCGTGTCCTTGCACAAACAGGTTTTCAGAATGATGGGACGACAGTTATTGGATTTCCAGGATCCTTTCCTAGTTTTCCGATGGAAAAGACGATTACCTTCCTCTACGAATCCGGAAATTCTTTATCAAGAAGACTGTATTATATAAGCTAGAAGAAGATCCTTAGATTGTCTTGAAAGGTGGTTCTTATCATTTTTCATAGCGAATGCTATCTGACCCCAGAGCTCTTGCTCGTGAGAGCTTGTTGTATGGTTTAAGCCCTTTTGAAGAAAAATTTAATGAACGTTTCTCGCTCTTCGCTTTCAGAGGCAAGAACTCCGGTGGGAACGACGTTATTGCACAGATTTTTTCCCCTACAGTATTTCCAACTGCAGGTGGATCTGCAATTACAAATATATTGTGCCCTAGGATTACTAAAGGGTATGGTGGTTTTTTTTTTTTTACCGTTCATTTTCCGAATCTTATTTCAGACTACTTTTAAACTAGCAGAAAACGGATCCAAGATTCCCTTTGGCTGTGAAGCCGGATGTAACCAGCTTTGGCACGTGCACATATGCATTTTAAATTCTCTGTCATGGAATATCGGTGGAATATCCTCCCCCACTCCTTGTTTTGGGATTTTCTAACTGCTGTAAATTCTACAAAGAGTTTGGGAATGGTTACTTTTTAGGCTCATTGAAATGCTCTCTGTAAAATGCGTATCTGCATCAATGATGGGCTGCTCGCTGACTCTTGTCAAACTGTGCACGATGTCCGAAGTGAGCCTTATCAAACTTCCATTCAGATATCGTTGGTGGATAACATTGTTTTTAAGTCAAGTTTTAAGTTAAGTCTGAAGAGGATAAGCGATCACTGCCATGGGATTTTCTTCAACCTCCCATTTGAATATAGGAAGGAGAGCTGACAAAGAGATCAATGGTAATAAAAGTACGGGTACTTTTATGAGCTGACAAAGAGATCAATGGTAATAAAAGTACGGGTATGCATATGGGAAAGATGTTCGTTCCCACGTTTAGGAGAGGGAGCTCGTTATTTTCGAGTATGCACTTGTTTTCTTCTACCTCATATTAGTGTCTACACTTCCCCACAGGGTTTTATGTACAGTAAGATCTCCTAATAAGAGAACAGGAGCAGATTGTTGCAAAATAAGATCATCGAGGTCTGTCTGAGAGACGCTGATCCCAGGTGGCAACACACTGAAAATGTTGTGAGAACAAACAATACAGAGGCAAATGGAAACTGCCTCTGTGGTAGTTGTAAGACGAATTATTTAGAAAGGGTTATGGTTGCCCGCTAGGACGGCAACTCCACCATAAGCATGTCCATTCCCTACTGTCTTTTCGTATTATCTGATATTATGTAAGGTAGACCTTCATTTACCTTTATATATGTAACCTGCAAACAAAGGCACACAGGCTTGTGCCTAGGCACGAGGGCCTAGATGTCATCAACGTTCAGCTGGAATCTACAGCAATTCCATTATATGAATTTCGTCATTGTCTGAGCTTTGTTGATCCGTCCGAAGACTTCCGCAGTACTCAGGGGCTCAATGTTTTTGGTATGGGCGCTGTACTGGGTGCATTTCTTCCTCTGAACGATTTACAAGATTGAATCGTTCAGTGCCTCCTCTACCTTGATGTCCATGTTTTCTTGAGTAATTCCGGGTAAGTCAGGTTTTTTGACCTTATCACTCATCAATTTTTGCTATAGTGGAACATCAAGAAGCACAGATATTGTAGCGGCAGCTGCTTGGTCCACCTGGGAGAGATTTTGCAAGCATAGCAAAAATCGGGCAATGGAAGTAAATGACCATAATTGTGATATGGTCATATCCGTTTTTATCCCTATGGCACACTTCGCAGAAACCTTTTGGGCGTATGAGAGCCTGCCGCTATTTACAGGTTGGATGGTTTCTTGGCCTCTTGGTAAGAAATATTTAGCTCTGTTTCCAATTTTTGAATTTCTTTCTCTTCCTTCCACAGCTAGCATGCTAGAGAGTATGCAGGATGATCTCCTTGGCAATTTGTACAATGGCTTCGGTGGACATTGCTCTCGTGCTCTTTGGCATCATGTTGAGCACAAACTTTTGAGAGCGGCAATAATTTGAGCATTGAAAAGACCTCAGCGGATTTGGAATGTAAATCCTTACTGGGTAATTTAATTAGTCTGCCTTAATGGAACTCGGAGGCTATGGGATGTTGAATTTAAGAATGAGAACTCAAGTGGAAACGAGATTTCCATCCTTTCGCATCGATATTACCTTTACATTTTTCACTCCTTGATTCTCAAATTCAGAGTACGTCTCTTCTTCTAAGACATGAAGATCCCATCTGATATGAAACCGCGTGAAGAGATCAGAGTTTTGTGGGAGGATTACGATGATAGGTATTTCCCTTATCAATGTGACTCTCAGGATTTGCGAGGCATGTTTTGGATATGAAGCCTCAAAAAAAATGTCTTCAGATCGCAGTGTTTTCACAGATTTTGGGGATCCTGCTAACCCTTCTAATCTTTTATAGATGAAGAAAGGTGACATTTTCAAATTCCTTAACTCCTGTAGGACTGGAGAATGAGGAAAAGTGATGCTTGATGGGGTGTATCTTCAGTCTTTTGACAGAAGTGTTGCCCGCATTATCTGATCGATTAGATAGGGGCCTTGTTGAGACCCCAGAAGAAGAAGGATTTAAAACATAGGAGTAAAATAGTTTCTGATGCCCTAAGTACCTCACCCACCACGGTGATACCCACTGGTGAACTAGCAGGACTACACACACGAATGGAACGCCAACTTCGCTTAGAGCTTCACACCCGCATTCCAAAAAATCTCCTTCCCTTTGGTCCAGGGACACCATCAAGACTTATTGGAAATGTGGATCGCATCAGTCCGGGACTGTCTTGTTGAAGCAAGGGAAAAAGTGATATTTTAGGACTGGGCCCGTTTACCCACCAGGCTCCCCCTGTCCGAGTTTCCACGGCTCTGCATGCTGGCTTCCAATTATGTACGCATGGAAACAAAGTTTGGGCACTGACAGATCCCTTCACCAAGTAGTCCACTTTGAGGGGGCTGGAATTCCCGAAAATAAGTTGATGTCGCTGAGTGTTGAACTAATGTTTGCTCAAGGCATTTGCTATATCTAGAAGGTCAGAGAGTTCTTTTCTTTTTATGTGAAAACATCGAAAACATCTATGGCGGCACTGGAGTAAAACTGATTGGTAACGAAATTTTCTTACGAAAATGACGGAATTGATTGGTAACGAAATTTTTACGGAGATGACGCAATTGACGCCACTTCCTATTAGATGGCTGCTAGATTTTAAATGACGCAAATGGCGTCACTCCCTAAATGGCACTAACGATGCTAACTCAGTCACTAACGTTGATTCTGCAGTGTAAGCAGCGGGTAGTAATATTATGCAAGGATAAAAGCTTTAAAGCCACAAAAGAAGCCTCTCGTGTCGAAAAGGAACGAGTTCAAAAACATAGCGAATTAAAAAAATGCAGACTTTAATAAAATCAGCTTCTCAAGGTTTCGATAAAAATCAGCCTTCTAAGCAGCGTAAGATTAAACCGTTCAAAAATTTAAACGGTTTTACTCTAGTGTCGCCATAGACGTTTTCACAAAAAAAAAAAGAAGAAAAAGCGTCTTTCCTGCGTACAGGGTACACGCACTGCTTTTTTTTTTTTCATGAAAACCCAAAACTGTAGAGGTATTAGAACCTATAATATTGGTACCTTGCTGTTATTTGGTCTTTAGGAGCATTAGCAACTAAGGCCATATTACTCCGGGAATATGCGGTGGTCATTCCTTGACCTTTCCGCATCCTCCGTATTTGATGGTGACGGGCTCGAACCCCGGTCTAATCAAGAAGCGTGTGCTACGCACTGCTGCTCCTTCCCACCTGGCTACGGAGGCGCCGTTTGGTACCTTGCATGGGTTGAAAGTTCAGAAGATGAAAGAAAATCTTTTTTGACATTAGACTTCAACTTCTGTAGATTGTCATTATCAGGAAATACGAATAATCTTCCCTCGTACGTATGAGGGAAGGTTATTCCAGAAAACGGAAGTTGAATGAATAAATAAGAAAGAAAAAAAGTTGGTTCTGTTTGAAGTCGGATAGTAAAAGGATGTTGAGTGGTAACGGCACGTGTTGGGACTGCTTTGAAAGAAAGAGGAGGAATTATAGAAACCAATTCAAAAGAACATTGCCCATGGAAGTATCTGTATAAAACGCATGCACCAGAAACAGAACGTCTATGAGACAGCGAGTAGAGAGACTCTGTTAGAGATGAATCATTAATTAACCTAACTGCCCTCTTCTGAATAGAATCAAGAAGCCTGAGAGAGGTTTTGGGACCACCACCCAAGATGTGGAAACAATGTTCCACTGTAGGGGGGATTTACCATTTGTACAGAGTGGAACTGCTTGAAAGGAAAGTAACGCCGACAGTGAAAGAAAACCCAGTTTTTTTAGATGCAGAGGAATCAAAATTTGTAATGTGCTTGTGTCAGCAGAGATTACAAGGCAGGGTAATCCCCAATAGGGATATATGATCTTGACTAGAAATCTGAGTGTCATCGAAGATAAGAATAGGAGCAGAAGAATCCTTTTTGTGAGATATATAAGGTGGGATTAAGTTTTAGAAGGATTTAAATCAACCAAGTTGTCTTTTCCTCACTGGAGAATTACCTGCAGATCAGCATTCAAGGAATTAGTAGTGGATATTCGAGAAGTTGAAGCTGTTTGAGCAGGACAAGGTTTCTCAAACTGGAAAGTGGAATGCAATGTGCTATCATCAGCAAAACTTTGGTTAGGATTTCAGGTCAATGGAAGAAGGTCATTAATGTACAAGGACAAAGAGTGGGAGAAAGAACAGAACCTTGGGGAACACCAGCATTAGTGGAGAAGTTAGAAGGTAGAGAGCCATCTGCCATGGGGGGGGGGGATGTTTAATGGCGCATTAGCTACACTGGTTATAGTGCCCATCTACCATCGCCTGCAGTGAGCGGTCAGAGAGAAAACTGGAAACCGAATTACAAAAGACAGTCGTAAACCATGAATGTTTGGCATAAAGATGTTCTTATTTAGAACATCTTTATGCCAAACACGACCGAAAGCCTTTGAAATGTCAAGAGAAACTGCTGCTTGAGTTTCACAAGCTTTTCTATTGAATTTTTCCCATAGATGGATAACATAAGCCAGAATATCACTAGTGGATCGACAATGACTGAATTCATATTGGCAATCGTTGATCAGATGGAAAGTTTAAGAGCTTGTGGGAAAGAGTAGAAGTAATTGCAATGAGACAATTTATTGGATGGAGGGGATTTGTTCCCCTTTTTAGGAACTGGCTGGACATGAGCAAATTTCCACCTTTGGAATAATAAATAGAAAAAAGGCAACACAGAACAGGAGTAAGTTCAGTAGACGAGGTTTTGAGAATTAACAGCTCTTGAATTCGAACACCTTTTCATGAAAGGTGTTCGAATTCAAGTTCGAAGAAGATCAAAATTACAAGAAGAGAAATAGCATTAGGACCTTCAGCTTTCTTAGTATCAAGATTGTTCAAAACCCTTCTGACAGCCTTATGGCGGAAGACCATATGAGGCATTGAATACAGCGTTTTGGGAATTGGTGAGAGGTGGTTTACCAAGATCATTAATACACGAGTTTCAAAATAAAAAAAATGGGATGCTAGCAGATCGGTTTTATCCTTGGTAGAAGTGGCAATAGAACCAACTGGTTTTAACAGAGGTGGGGACAGAGGCTCACAAAAGTTGCGGCCAATATCTCTGGCAAAAAGACAAGAAAGCTCGGCTATCATTTGAACAAGTAACAACTTTTCTACTCTTAGCCTGTTTGAAATCTAGTTTAGACTGATTAATAACTCTTTTACAATTTTTGCGAGCTTTGGTGTAGGCAGAAAATAAAACTGAAGATTTGGAAACAAGCCAAGTACGATATGTAACGTCTTATCTTGAACAGCCTTAGCACATTTATTGGAAAACCAAGGTTTAGATAAAGGACGAGATTTTTTTTTGGATTGTGGAATAAAGGATTCCATCCCTAAAAGAATACTTTCACTGACGCGATCTGAGCAAACGTTGACATCAGAAGTTTTGAAACTGTAATCCGACCAAGGATAATGAGAAATTTTGCAGATCATCCCATTGTGCATTCTTGTAATGCCAAACAACACGAGGTTGCGAACCACCATGAGATAAAGCCTCCGTTGGAGAAGAGACCAAGTTGTGATCTAAAGTGCCTAGAAGACCACTCATCTCGACCGTGTACTTAGGATTGTTTGTGAGAAAAAGATCAAGCGTGTTGGCTGTGTGTGTGGTTAGGATTGTCTGGTCTGGTAGGTAAACGAACAATCTGAGCGAGTTCATTAGTTATTGCAAAAGCCTCAGCATCTCGACCAGCTGGATCCGTGTGACTAGAAAACGGAAACCAGCTGGGGTTATGAACATTAAAATCACCAAGGAAAATTATCTCACTGTTAGGAATGTTGGACTGGAGGAAGTCAAGTTTCAAAGAGAGGAAGTCAAAGAGTTCTAATTGATTAGTTGGAGTTGGGAGAACGATAGAGGCAACAGATGAATTTGACAGAATGTGGTAGAGAGATTTTAAACCGAAGAAGATCTAAAAAAGAGGAGATTCCAAATTACTATGTTTCTGACACGAAATATCCGAACGGACATATGCAGAAGTACAACCTTTGAAACGAAAGGAATCATACAGCGAATAATTCGGACGACTGAGGTGAGCACTGATAGCTGAGATTCTGTCAGAAAACGTACATGACGTTTGGCAGACTGTAAGTGGAAATGGACGTCATTGAGATTACAACTGAAACCACGTATATTTGTGAAATTAATTAGGCAGTTCTTGGGAGGTTTAGATCTTTTCGCCGATAAGTTTGCGCTATTATTTTGACTATTCATGGTGTATTCAATATTAAGAGAAAGTGGCCAGGGCGAATATACTGTATGAAATAATAAAATTTTTGGATATGGCGTACACATGGTAAGAATATACCCTGCTTCTTGACATAACGTGGCCTCGAAAATCCCCCCCCCCCCGCGCTTACACACTACTCGGACTTCCTCCAGTCACTATCTGGCAGAGTAGAGGCAGCGAGATTATACAATAGCTGATCCGGAAGCCTACTAGAGAGTTACCAATAGGTTCAGTCCGGTGTGCTAACTAGTGTCGGCCTGCGAACACCGTTTTAGAGCTGTACCCTCGAAATGTACGGAAGACTGGATCTTGCCATGATGTCCATCATAACCTCAAAAGACATCAATACTGCATGATGAAAGAGATGAGGAGAGTTTACTGGAGCTTTGCTCTGGAGACCAAACTTCAAGCTTCCAATAAGCAAAGTGGTGGTATTGCACCGGTTGATGCGAGTCATCCACCATCTAGTATTTCTTGTATTTCACCTATTAGTTCTTGCCCATTCCAGGATAGAATTCGGGAAGGGATGTTTGGAAACTTGCTGGAAAGCTGCCTAAATTTTCTCCATATTAATCCGGAATCAGTGTTTCTATTAACAGTAAATGTAAACCGAGTCCAGGACTCCACCAAAATTATCTTCAAATGAAATGTGCTCTTTTACCCTTATCTTCTTGCAGTTAATAAAACTAACTGTGGATGCGGGTTCGACAAAATATATTTCTTCGAACCCCAACCACAGTTAATTTCCTTCTTTGCATTCTTAATTTCACCAATAATTAAAATTCCATCGACTGGGATTTCAGTAATGAAATTGAATATTTAACTGCAGATAAGAAACGTGCTGTGATATAATCCGTAACTTTATCTATTGGCTGTATTCGTATAATTTTCTCGTCCAGGATGATAGATGAAAGAAATTTTGATCCAACTGGTTTGAGAGAATTTCCATTTTCTGCAAGGTTGCACTGATGGTGGTTGTGTAGTGAGCAGACTGCAAACAATCGGAAAATGATCACTGTACATGGGATCCTCCATAACGGTCCATTCCATGACTAGAAACAGTATCGGGGACCAAATCCAGAAATCAATTGCAAAAGTTTGTCCAGTTAGCAATTGCTTATAAGTGTGCACCTCGGTATTAAGATTGGTAAGGTTTTGCTTATCCAGCAAGGTTTCAATCAATCGGCCAATCTATCTAATTTAGGGTTCGCCATAAGGGATGGCGAATCCTGAATTAGAATCCCCTAACAGGCAAAGATGGAAATGTAGCCGTATTAAAAGTTCAAGACCTTTGTAAGAGTAGGTATAATTTGGTGGAAGATAAACTGAAACTAGCGTTAACGCAAACTGAGTAATTAGACATGGTGCAACGGCTTCAATTTAGGATTCAGAAAGCGATGTGCTTTGTCGTGATCTGTGAATTGACAAAGGTAGCCACCACCACGAGCAGATTCCGATGTAATTCGACCTTGTCGTTTGATAGAATATTTATTGTAATAAAGATTTAGAAGAAATCTTTATTGCAATAACAATAAAAATGCAAACAAAATGGTACGGAGGGACTTTATTCAAAAATGGCAACATAGCACTGGCTGCCATGATATAGAAGCATCACTGTCAAAGATGGAACAAAGGGAAGAGGTGGTTCTCAGTAGGAGATATGGCCACCCCTAATGTCGATGCAGGTTTGCACCGCCTGTCCATAATTAGAACAATGTTGTTGATAAGTTCTTGCGGTAACATCGTCCATTCCTCTGTCAGCGCCATCTTCAGCTGGTGAAGATTTTCTGGTGGATGTGGAGGTGCCGCTAGGCGTCTCCCAAGAGCGTTCCCTGTGTTCGATGGGATTTAGATCGTTGAAACGGGCAGGCCAATCCATACGAACAATGTCCTCACTTTCCAAAAGCATATCAACAGCTGCAGTGCGATGGGGTGTGGTATTATCATCCATAAACACGAACTCGGGGCCAATGGTACCTGGAACAGAAGCATGTGGGGAAGGATTACCTCAGTAATCCTTCTGTACACCTGTACCCCAGGTGCCCACCTGGCGCCTCCGTAGCCAGGTGGGCAGGAGCACCAGTGTGTAGCACACGCTTCTTGATTAGACCGGGGTTCGAGCCCGTGAGCCACCAAATACGGAGGATGCGGAAAGGTCAGGGAATGACTATCGCATATCCCTGGAGCAATATTGCCTTAGTTGCTAATGCTACTAAAAACCAAACAACAATAACCTCAGTACAGTAGCGTGCACCGGTTACATACCGCCTTCCAGTATCTGGAGTTGTGTACGTCCATCCAAGATAACGCCTCCCCAGACGAAAACACCTCGACCGCCGTATCGATCCCATTCAGATTAGCTGACGTCCAGAATCGCTGCTGAGACTGAATCTACTGTCATCAGTAAAGAGTACCTTAAGTAAAGATTTTGTAACTTTTAGAAATAGTGTTGGTCCTTAAGTTTTGCACACCTATGTACATATGTGGACGAATAAAAAATGAATACAACTCAAAACTCAAGGTATAATATATATTTATATACACCACAATGAACAAAGAACATAAAGATGGAAAACTGAAGAGTTAGTAAGCCATCTTCATGTCATATGGTACTGCTGGTTTGCGACATTAAGCGAGGTTCAAGAAGAAGGATCAGGGAAGTAAAATTTAAGGATGCAGCGGCTGTATTCCCTGTCAGAAGCAAACTTATTAAGGTCAACATCTAAAAACTGGGCACATGAGAGTAGCTGAAAAGGCAGAAACCTGTCGAATAGATGGAGACGGCTGAAATGTAGGCATATAGTTGGAGTCGCTCTGAGGGAAGGTTGAGGGGTTCTCCAAGAGTACAAGTCCCAGAATGATGGTGTGAAAACCTTGCCAGTGATGATTTTGACAGTCGTAGTAGGGCGTTTCATACTAATCAGCGCCGTGAGCCTATAATTTTTTTTATCAAACTGGCCATTCATGTCTTTAGCTGTGGCTGTGGGCCATAAACAAACAGGTTTATGTTTGTTTATGGCCCATTTAAGAGCCAAAATTCAGTAAAAAAAAAAAGTGGTCGAATTATGCTAGGGGCAGCAGATTCCCATACCTCTGTAGCATATAAAGGCGGAGAGTATATTGTGGTATTTATATATCTTCTGGTAGTTGTGACCTCATCAATATAATGTAAATGATGTTTAGCCCTCCATCAGAGTCGAGCTGCCTGGGTGAGCAGCTTTTCCATGTGGTTAATAAAGCAGAGCTTAGGATCAAAAACAACCCCGAGATCAGTATGCTTATTGACGATGGGGTTAGGAGAGTTACACCGTGTCGGCTAAATATAAGAAGGCGTTTTCTTTAATGAGAATATCATAAATTCAGACTTTTCTGGATTTATTTTTAATCCTAACTGGCTGAGGGAGTTTGCAAACTCCAGGAGAATATTGTTAATTGATGCTGTTATCATAAGAAGATCATCATGTGGAGAAATCAGTGTGAGGAGTTTCATATCGTCAGCATAACAGAGTATCATGCCCGGACTCAACAAGCGGGGAGATAAGCGCTGTAAACAAGAGCCCAGACAAGACACCACCCTGTGGCACGCCTGAAGAGATACATCGCTCGTATGTTTGGCCGTGGACACTAAGCCGGATTATTCTATTTTGAAGGAGTGAAGTGGGGAACTGTGGAGTGTGTCTCTTAAGTTCTATTTATTCTTCCATATGGAGAGGAAATTTAAGAAGAAACCAACTGAAGAGTAGCGATTAATTAAGTCTTGTTTATTATCAATGTTGCGACGAAAGCTTCTGCAATTCCATTGCAAAATAAAAGGCATCAATTGAATTTAATAGAAAGAGCTGTATTTGGCTGCGTGTTTAACCTCTCTGGCTTATGGCGTTCAGGCCTTGGTTTACCTCATTTTTTGGGAAGAAAGCCAGACAGGTATCCATACCATCTTGTACATGTATTTATAGAATCGGATCTTCCAGTTTAGATGAGATACCTGTATTCATGGATTTGTCTTGAATATTCTTTGTTGAATTCAAACTTGGATTATTAGATAAAGTAGCTATTACTGAAAGAGGAAGAATTGTCACTGGTATTGAAAGAGGAGTGTTACTTGCCTGGTCCGAGCGCTTAGGAACATTGGACTGTTGCTGGAAGCGAGAAACTTAGCCAGTTGGAGATTGATGTTTGGAAGGGCTGAACCATCTTTTGAGTGGCCACTATATGATGTTTTTGTGCAATGTTGGCACTCAGTGAAATTAGTTTCCTTGCTTCTTGATAACTTTGTTTACTACTTTGTAATTTACAATTTTTTTTCTCAGTTTTTCATCTATCGCATGTCTTATAGTACGCAGCATGGTTGTCTTTGCAGTTGGAGTAGGTCATTTTTGTTGCCAAACAATCACTTTGAATGTGGTTAGAGGACCCACAAAAATGGGATAAACCGATTTCTTCTACATATCGTCTTAGAGTGGCCATACTTTTTTGCATTTCTCCCTTAGTCAATTTAAAACTGTAATATTAGGATCAATTGAGAACAAACTCATCCGCCGAAGTGTAATATGACCATAAATTACGTGTGTTCTCTGGTGGATCTGCTGTTGTATACCCTCCCCCGAAAGTCGTCGAAAACACTACTTTCGGGGGGAGGGGGGGATATTCATCCTCTCCCCAAGCGAACTGGCTCAAAAAAAAAAAAAAAAAAAAAAAAAAAAAAAAAAAAAACAGAATCAAAAAAGCCCATGAAGTCCCTAATTTTACCGACGGGAGTCGAACCAGCGCCTTTTCCAGCGTTGGGAGGACGGTGATTACAACCACTGAGCTACCATCGAGAAATTAAATTGCTTTCAGTCGATCTTGAGCCTCTTCTGTTCAGATGGTTGCCACCTCGTAATTTAAATTCTGTCTGCCTCCCAGTGAGCGCCAGGCTGATAAAAATCGCCCTCTTGAAAAAAAAAAAAAAAAAAACTTTGTACAGTCCCTCACTCCTCGAGTTAATCAACAATGCTAGCATCATAGAATCACTCCTATGGGATACATTTAATGCCACATTGTAGAGCCACAACCCCTTTAGGGTGTAGTTCACTTTAACGAACCTATCTGCCACTGGTGAAAGGCTAGCTAGCTTCGAAACGGTGCCGTCCAGGGTGGCAAATATTCAACTGAGAATAAGCACCAGCAGAATTCTCTAATGTGTAAGTGTTACTTACTCGAAGTATAAGAGATTTAAGTTACATCTTCAGTTACAACTACGTAGTTGTAACCAAAGAGAATGCTTAAATCGGTTACAACCAGATTGAAGTTTAACCGAAGTTTGCAGATTCGAGTTGGTAGATTACAACTACGTAAAACCGAAGTACCTGTAATAAGACATTGGAAATCGTAAATGTAAAAAAATTGAAATCGCAATGAAGCCTTTTTAACCGAAGTAGGTGAAATGATAGATTGCACTAAACAATGTCAGTTTGAATTTTTCATAGGTTCAGGCTATCCGCACTAAAATTTCATGAGTGCTCAGGAATTACAATATTAGCTCTCGACCTTTACCCGGATTAAATAGAAGACCACCGTAACACAAACTATTATACTGTTCCTGTTATGCGTGGTACCAGAGTACTCAAAATTCAGAATCTATAAACTAGCCCTTCATTACCCCTTGAATGAAAGAGGTAATGGACAGTTTTGCTGTACTTTAAAAATTATACAGGTTGAGTCATTAAGTCATCTCAACGAAAAGGATGGAAACTACATTATTTCATTGAGAAAACAAATAAAAATTGTTACCAAACAAATATTTTATAGCATTATATGTTGAAAAATAAGATGATTGAGGGATTTCCACCCTTTCCATGAAAAAAATCCGAAGGAAAAAATCTGTAGCAAAAGTCCTTGGAGAGCACTTAGGGGAAAATAAAAGTTAAATATAACTTTTAACTCACCCTACATACATAGTACACAATTTTATTTGTGTACTAGATAAAGTACTTTGCTTCAATAATAGTGTTTCTTTTAAAGTAGAATATGTAATGCCCACTTTCATTTATAACACTAATATTACGCGAGTGTTTTCTGCAACTGAAAAACATTCACCATTCATACTTTTCCCACTGAAAAAAAGTGTCCAATTTCGCTTTGAACTCTATCATGATCTCGATCATCTGTTGCAGGCAATTCATTGGAATGATCTACGACAAGCCGCCCGAAGGTAAACTTAATGAGATCCAACCTTCTGTTACTCCCCAAAATTTTGCATTTGTGCTCCCTGGTTCTTCTCTATTTTGTCAATGAAAATATACCTGACTCGTTAATTTCACTGATTCCCTTCAGGACAATATATACTCCTCCCCTCCCCCCCCTCCACTTCCCTTAAGAAGTCTAGTTGCCAATCTTTGTACGCTACACATGCTAAGCTGTTCATTAAATGGATATCGTTTAGTAACCCCTCACCAATCTAGTTACTCTTTTCTGAACCCTTTCTGGAAGTCATGTCTTAAATTTTATCGCTTGATTAGTTGTTGTAACATTTTAGATGCATCAGAAAATTAGGCCATATTGCACCGTATGTATTATGGCTGTAAATTGCGTATGTTCTGCGGTCAGTTTGCTATTTTCCAGACGAAAAACCACAGTTTCCAGTAGGAAAACCATACTGAAACCGACAGAGACCCACACCATCAAAAACACCCATAAAAATTCCTACCGTCATTGACAGGATTCCAACTTAGGACTCTTCCATCAGTTGTGTGAGAGGATGGTGATTATACCATCTTGCTATCCATAAGGTCTATATATCACAGATAGGACACCATGTGTCCAACTAACCTCCTGGTTACACACAGTGGAAAATTTCATGCCTGACTAAATTATAAAATCTAAATCTTTGTTCGTCATACGCCACTTTTAATTACAATCCCTCTAGCATGTAACTCACTCCTGGATTTCTCTTTCGTAGGTGCAAAAGCTTACATTTAGAAACATTATAGTTCAGTTTCCATATTTCAGATTATTTTGCAGCCGATCTGAGTTATTTGAAGCAAAATAGTCTGGTTCTGGTAGTAAACCTTTATCTTTAGATTATCAGCAACCTTTTATAACTTTCACTGCACTCCCTCATCAATGTCATTAAGGATAATAAGAAAGAAGTGGTCCCAAAAGTTATCCCTGAGGAACTTCTCCTCTTACTACACCCGTATCAAATGTGGTATTAAATTTTGCTATATAGCATTAAGAAATATCGCTGAATTTAACGTCACAAACAATCTGAGCATTATGTACAAGGGCGGATCATAAGCCATGCACAATTATTCACACACAAGCATAAGTAAAATGGGCGGGGGGGGGAATTAGACAGTACACTTGTTGTACTACCAATTACCCATTTTTCTGGGGTTTTCAGATCTGAAAATACGGATGGACAAAATGACAACCGTTTCTTGCAAAGGCGTGTGATGGAGTTCCTGTTCACATCAGGTGATCGGTCGGCAACATCTATCCATCGAAAACTCCTGGCAATCTATGCGGACCAGACAATTGATCGAAGTAATATCCGAAGGTGGCTCCAACGGTTTCAGGAAGATGATTTCGACATCAAGAACAGACAAAAAAAAAAAAAACTTATTTTTAGGCCACCCGAATAATTAAATTCATCTACTGTGCTGGGCGTCTTATGTCTGTTAATTGCGTATGGTTGATTTGTCTGTTTTGCTGGACGAAAATCCCCAGTTTCTGAAGGGGGAACCTTGCTATCTAAGCCTGAGTTAGGCGCACTATAGCCATAGCAGCTAATGCGCCAATAAACAACCATACCACAATATGCCTGAGACCGATTAACTCAGCCACGGAGTGAAAAAAGCCCATTAAAGTTCCTCGTGTCATCGACGGGATTCGAACCCGGCCTTTTCCTCCACGAAGAACTCGTTGACTGGCGCATAACCACCAAACAAGTGATAGACTCTGCGAAAATGTCAAATGGAAGTGTCAAATGGAATAAACAGACTGGAGTACAGAAAAATTTGTTCTTGTTGGGTGTTTAAGCTGCTCGCACAAGAGATGTTGGTCGCGAGGAAGATATCTATGAAGATCCTCTGGGGAGCGTTTAGTTCGAGCGGTTCTGAGTGCTTTAAAGCGGTCGTCACATGCGATGAAACATTGCTCTTCCATTGTGACCCACAAACCAAAAGACAATCCATGAAATAGGCACACCCAACATTACCTGTAAACAAAAAAAAAATACGCTTTTCAAATCATCATCATCGACAAAACTTATTGCCACCTTCTTCTGGAATAAAAATGGCATCATTTTTTTATGATTTCTTGGAAAGTGGAACAACCGTCAACAAAGAAAGATACTGCCTTTTCTTGGAAAAGTTTCAACCATCTCTGAAAACCACAAAACCTAAACTGACTCAACAGGCCATCAAGTTTCATTAGAAGATCGCAAGGCTTCACACAGCAAAGAAGAAACTATCAAAGAACGCTCAGCTGGGATGGAGCATAGTGCTTTACCCAAGCTACAACTCTCACCTTACCCCATTAAATTTGAGAGTGATATGAAACTCATTTCTCACATTAAAAATTAGTATAAACGTCAACCCCGTGATTTTTACCAAAGGGTAAAAATTACTGAAATACAGCAGTGTGGTGGTTCTTACATTGAGTGATATTTTCACAAAGTGAAAGAGCGTATTTTATGTTTGTGAAGTATGATTACAATAACTCCGATAACAGAGATGGTACTGCTTACAGTGCGTTACTTATTGACCCGCCTTCGTCTACTCATTCATAGATCTTCTCATACGCCTTACTCACACGACTTCTCATTTATAGACACGAACGATGACTGTTAATGTTCATATTTTAAATTGACACCATTGAAGAATAAAAAGGCAGCTTACAGGTTTAAAATATGTTAGTTATGGGTAGTCACTGATGCGCCCAATTTACTTGAGCTAGCGAATTTTACTGTCCTATAAGAAACTCTGCTAGTCCTCTAATATGAATATTTAAAGATTCTCTATTCTGATATTAGAAATAACGAAAATGAATCATGACATTTTCATGTTATCAGTAAAGTTAACTGATAACATAAAATTCAATCACAAAAAAGTCTTCCCACACTGGAGTCAGCACACATTGCTAAAAAAAAAAAAGTCAAGCGTGACATCCTACTATTGGTCTTTGGCTTTTTAAGAAAGCCTAAAGTGCGAGGAAGTTCACTAATCAGAATCCAGTTCATTTGCACTGAAATGGATGATGCATAGCAAGGAATGTCCAATTAACAAATTTTACGTGGTCAAGAAAGAAAAATCGTCTCCTGTAATGGAATTTTGAGAGAGGAAACACTCTTTGCAAAACAAATCAACGGACTTCTGCAATGACTGGGCTGTCTACACCACCAAGATTTTTTTTTCCAATAGGACAATTTCGAAATAAAAAAATATCAATTTTTCCATCAGAGATAACGCAACTTCGTCTATGGTTCGTGTAGTTGATTGAAGTCACTTTAAATATGAGCCCGTTGAATCTACGTATTATTTTTCTTCTGTTTGTAAAATAGCTGGTAAAATTCTTGTTTTTTGATGTCCCTTGTTAATTCTGCTACTCCGTTGGATGTCCACCACAATTAAATCGACACATCAACCACTCTAACGTTATCTAAACCAACCTTCTTTTCAATTTCCACCATGTTTCTCCGTATATCTTGCACTGACCCTGCCAATCAAAGGTAATTTTCGATAACCGTCCATAATTTCTGAAAGGTGCAATCATATTTGATATCTTAAGCTGCTTCTTCCTTTCTGGAGGTTTTGGACCCATTTTAAAAGAATCAGTTGAAGGGAAACTAATAAATTAATCAAGTAAACATAAGATTTTAAAAATAGCATATGGGGTGAAGGATGTCGAAAATGATATACCGGTGGCAAATTAAGTGTCGTTACCTAAATTTGCCACTTGTAAAAACAGCAACGTAATCAGTGCTACATGAAGACGAGCTTTATTTAGGGACACCATTTTCTGGTAGAGAAACTGAGACAGAATTCATTGGTCCAATTTTAATGAAATTTCGGAAAACTCGACCAATTGTTCTAAATGAGCCATGTATAAAATAATACGAAAATCCATTCACTGTAAGTGAAGTTACTGCATGCGGACGGACGGAAGGACGAAGAAGTAACAACTGCCGGATTTCTATTGGTCTCATTTTAATCAGATTTGGGTTTTCTGGATAAATATTTCTGACACACCCACATATGAAACTTTATGAAAATCAATTCCGTAGAGATTTGAGTTATTACATGGGGAAGGACGGACGGAGAACATGCAGACGACATCCTATGCTCAGTAGAATAAGCTCCCAAAGTCTGAAGACTTTTTAGAAACACCATGTGTGCATCGAGGTCCTCTCATGTAGCTCAGTGGATAGCATCGCTGCTCTCACACGCCGAATGGAAGTAGCCTGAGTTCCATTGCTGTCGCCAAATGGAATTTTAGGTGCTTCCCATCGAGGAAGATATATATATTCAAAAACATCCACTACATAGCAGATACAAAATATACTTTCGAGAATTGGGTCTAACTTTTGTTCCCGCCGCTCTCATGCCCTCACACATCCATCGTTATATATGCCGTGAACTGAGTACTTCCCTCATTTCTGAAATATGTATCTCAGAAGTTGTCCATCGGCGAAATGAGTTAAGTTGTTTATTGACCCTTCATGACAATAAAGCGGTTACAATGAACTCCTCCTGCCACGGTGGCCATACAAAGTACAAACAGACTTATTCACTGAACTTCTTATAGTCCATTCTGTTCACTTGGAAGAAAAATGTTACTTGTTCAGTAGTTCGGTTGCACGAAATTGGCAATGATTTTTTGGGCAAGTGGAACACCAGAGTGGATAAATTTTCAAAATATTTTGAACCCATGCTGACTGAATTGGATTGCAATAAGGGCTTCAAAGTTCACTTTTTTACTATTTGGACTACTCTCAGTATAATTTTGACAGTATTAACAAAAAACTAGGAAAAGACATTACCAGAATATCAGGGCAATGGAGTTTTATATTTGTCAATGCCAAATATAAAACTTTATGAAAATCCATCCACCAGAAGTCGAGTTATTACAATCGGACAGAGAACAGATGAAGGCAATAGGCGCTTTTCAATTTGCGCTAGCTAACGCACCTAAAAATTGGTGACATCCGGCGAAAAGCAAAAAAAAAAACACAATGAATTTAATTTCTATGAGTACTAAAGGGCACTCAACTTGCAGTTTGTGAAATTGCTTTGTTGATATCAGGAGAGAATCTAAGTGACCATTTAGTTGGTTACAACTGAATGGACACGCTGAAGTTTTACCATCCATTCAAAACTGGATCACATGTAGTTGCTACTAACGTATTACAAGAGGATTTGTGCAAGTGTATCTCCAGAGGGATAAGCTTGTCCTGCCCATTCCCATTTGTTCACTAAACAAATAGGAACAATATAAACCCTTTCTTGAATTATGTTAATAATATGAAAGCTATTCTCCAAATACCTTCTGTTCTATCGAACTACTTTAAAACAGCAGATGATGCGAAGAGCCAACCTGATTTAACCGCAGACTTTATTAAAACTAACTTCGTCTGTTCAAATGATATCATTCAAAAATGAATGACGGCCATTACATACTCAGTGAATATATTAACTCCGCATCTCAGAGCAAGAAGGAAAAAAGGCAATCAAAAACATGAAAGCCTACTCTTCTCCTGACCTTGATAACATCACTCCTTTGATTTATCAAGGAATATCAGCATGAACTCTTCCAATTTCTTCATTTGTTGTACAAGTCGCCAGAATCTGGAAAATTATCCGATCCTTTCAAAGAACGAAAGAAGATTATATTGTCTTCCAAAAGGTGATTCTACCAACCCTCATAACTAAATCAATTTCGGTTTGAGTGGTAAAATATTTTAAAGATTATTACACGACAAATTACACAGCCATTTTAGAGCACTCATTTGCACTGAGAAGCATTTCTGGTTGCTCTCTTACAAATAATATCATGGTAATTTGAATGTTTATTTCGACAGCTTTAGAAAAATCAATGCAATCATTCTTATTTACATATCTGCAGATGACTGTTCATTAGCCAACTTTCGAGCATAAAGGCAAGTAACCATCCCGAATTTGATGGCATATACCCAGTAATTTTGAGGAAGGCCGCCAAAGAGTGTATTGAACCACTGAGGTAATTATGGAGGCATCTTTGGACTGGAGAAATGGCAGCGTATCTCCACTACATAAAGGCGGTTCTAAGTGTGAAGTTGGTAACTACAGGCTGGTTTATCTGGCTTCAGTGATAGGGAAAATCATAGAGACAATGATTAAGAGTGCAATTCAGGGATACTCAGATAGAAATGGCAATCTGAAAAGCACATAACATGGTTTTGTTAAGGGGAAAATCAGGTTTAATAAACATAATGAAGCTATTTTGATACAGTTACTCACGAGCTGGATGTACGGAACAATTTCGACATAATTTATTTGGATTTTAGCAAATATATAATTTGTCTCAGTTCTTTATGAGAGTTACTTTTTAAGCTGGAACATGTCTGAATTATTGGAAAGATTCTAAGATGGTTTTTGTTGGGTGGCTGCAGGGCAGAAGGTTATGATTAATGGTTATGCTTCATATTGGTGTAACGTCTGAAGTGGGGGCCCCAAAGAATTTTCATAAATTACATCGACGAAGGGATAAATGGCTTGATTTCAAAACTTAAAGACGACCTACAGATTAGTTGAGTCGTTAATGAATAGTGTCAAGCAAATGACTCCTCAGATGACTTGAATAGGTTTCAAGAGTGGTCAGAAAAATGGCAGCTATGTTTTAATGCAGAAAAATGCAGTCTTACACTTGAGAAATAGCAATCCCAAAAGAAATGAAACGCTTGATGAGGTTGAATTAAAAATACTAGAGGGGAAAAAAGGATCTGGGAGTTACGATACCGGCAGATATGAAGTTTTGTGAGCAGTGTAAACAAGCTTCCAAGAAAGCCCATGGTATGCCATCTTAATCATGATATATCGAATAACATCCTGTAGAGATATTGTTCCCACTGTATAAGTCAATTGTAATATTTGGAATACTGTGTCTATCCAAGTATGGAGACTTCATCTGAAAAAAGACATTAAGCTTCTTGAAAGGGTCCAAAGACGGCAACTCGCATGGTGAGAAAGGCAAAGGGGAGACCGTAAGAGGAAACACTCCGATTATGTGGACTACACAGCTTGAAAACCAGGCACATTAGAGGGGACCTGATTGAGGTTTATAAGGCTCTGAAAGGGATTAGCAAAACGGATGAAGGCGGAATTTTCAGAGTTATAAAGAATTCCTGAACTAGGGGCCATGCATTCAAGTAACAGAGGAAGAGGCTTAGATTAGATTGTAGGAAGTTTTCTTTTAGCCAGCGAGTCAATGATTATTGGAACAAGTTACCCCCGCAGGTAGTTGGGACTGACTGTTTGAAGTAATTCAAAGGTCAGCTGGATAGTTGCCACTATAATGAGGGATGTGCATAATTTGTTGTTCCTTATCAAGGACCTTTGAGTTACCTTGGAATGGGCTATTGCAGAAAAATATATGCCATTACCAACTCAGCATACAAAATGAGTTTTATTGTAAGGCATGGATCCAAACTTACACAAGATAAGGCACTTGTGTAAAAAATTAAACAAAAATTTTAAGATTACAAAGCATTGGGAAGAAGCATTTTTCCCATCCTTTCGTTTCAAGAGTTGGGCAAAACGTCAGAATCTCTACAAAAATCTCTAAAATCACTTTGCCAAAATATTTCTTACCGAGGAGGAATGCAATTGGTAATAAGGAAGTTGAAAAGTTACCTGCCATTGAGTAGTGAATAAACCTGGTTGGTTTAAATGGGAGTTTATTAGCACAAGGGCAACTAAGGCCAAATTGTGCCTGTCACAGTTATTCTGCAAATGAAATATTTTTTTTCCCCTTTTTTTTCCGTCACGTGTCGGATAAGTTCATATAAATGAATTTGTTTTAAAAAATTAAATAAGTCGAACAGATTTGCATCATTACTGAGAATATGGTTCATCTCTAATGAATTTTTTGAGTTAAAGCTGCTTTAAAATTTGTTAATCGAGCAGCATGATTGTGAGGACACTCGAGGAGGATATGTTTCACTGTTAGTAGGACGGGACAATGACAACAGTGAGTAGGTTCATTACCTGTCAACAAGTGAAGGTGGGTGAGATGGGTGTGCCCAATACGTGTCTTTGTAAAGACAACCTCTTCTCGTCTGTTTAATCGTGAACTAGATTTCAGTATTGTGGCTTTTTCTTTATTTGGAAGGGTTTATTATGGGTCTGTTGCTGCCATACTGATGCCCATTGGTTAATACATAACTGTTTTATTAATACATAACTGTTTTATGATGAGTTTGCAGTTGCAGTCCATATAAGGAATCGGCGCAAGTGAAGACACCGGGTTGACTTGATTTTTTGCTGCTTGATCTGCTTTCTCATTTCCCTGGATTCCAGCAGAACCTTATCGCTGTGTTGTATTCTATGAGATTAATTAACTGTGCTGTGATTCTTTCAAAATAGGATGAGCGTTCCGAAATTTATGTTGTAAAGAAGTTACTGCACTCAAGGAATCGATATAGATTATCTCTTCATTAGAACTGTTCCATAGCCATTTTTATTGCATGGAGTTCAGCGGTGTAAATACTGAAACTAGTGAAAAGTTTTTCAGAGATAGAACAAGTAGGAAGAACCATTGCAGCACCTACATCTATATCAGATTTGGATCCATTAATATATATTTGCAGAGAGTGTGTGTTTGCTGATGCATGGGCTGAATGTAGCCGCTGAATATTTTGATTGTCCATCGCCTGTTTATCGCACTTCCGAAAAAAGTCATCACAAATGTTTGAATGTGAACCATGATGACTCCATTTCTCCGGTGTCTGGGTGGATATTGTCTAGTGGGACACAAGAGTTCTGTGCAACATCCTTCAATCTGATTCCAGCAGGTTTATTTTCATTTGGTTTACTGTTGTAGAAATTTTGGAAAGACGGAGTAAACATGTAAGGCCAGATGGGATGTTTGGCTGCGTACGTAAGCAGCAGCATCTGTCTCCAAAAAGATAACGGAGGTTCATGTGCATCAATATATAGATTATGGACTGGAGACGTTCGGAAGGCATCTAGAGTTATTCTAAGTGCATTGTGTTGAATAATATTGAGGGCCTGTAATGCTGATTTTCTAGCTGTCATATACGGGTGCACAATAGTCTAGTCTGGTTCGGATTCTGGATTTATACAAAGAAGGGAGTATCGTTCAGCTCTTCATGACATCGCAGAAAGCACTAATGTTGTCATTGACTGGAATATGATTTCCCAGGCGCAATTCAGGATTAGAGTGCAATTTTCGCTTCTTGCAGAAGTGTATAGAAAACGTTTTCTGTGGAGATAGTCGGTAACCATTCTGAAACAACGATTGTGTTTTATTTATTGATAGTTGGAGTTTCCTTTCAATGTTGTTGTTTTTTTTTTTTTTTTTTTTGTTTTTTTTTTTTTGGCGCAAGGGTTACTATGACCAAATTGCGCCTATTTCTGTGGAGAGACATTGTACAGATCAGTACAGCGAGTTTATAAGAGCATATATATATATATTAATCTGTTTCAGGAAGTGAAAAAAATTCAGATAAATTAGAGTTGTCTCCAAGAATATGTCTTAGTTGAAGAGACTCATTCAAGTTACGGAGGGATCGGAATGATGTGAATCTGGCAGACTAATAATGATCGCACTCTATAAAGAATGTTTTACAGTTAGTGGTGAATCACAATGCAAGCATGGTGGGGGATTATTTCCTTGCAATAAATAAAGATGCGTAAGGTGGGTATGTCCAATGCGTGCTCTGGCAAGAATAACCTCTTCATGTCTGTTTGAGCAGAAACTAGATTTCCATAGCTGTGGATTCTGTTTTATATTTCGTAACTTGTTATTTAACTGATTATGCCAAATTTCTCTCTATTTTTCATTGCATATTCAGTGTATGATTAATTTATAGTCTGTGTAAGGAATCTGGATATTGTCATTGTCAATGGGATTTCTTGCTGCTTTATCTGCATGTTCATTTCCTGGTATTCCAGTGTGCCCTGGGAGCCAACAAAAAGTTACACTCTGCTTATTTTTATGAAGATCCGATAGTTGAGTTGTTATTTGGTTTATAAATCGATGTAAAGAGCGAGAATTGCCTTGGAGGGTTGCCACTGCACTCAAAGAGTCTGTATAGATTATAGTCTTTGGAGTGGAGTTACTAGCAATGAAAGTCAAACCCATCTTAATAGCATAGAGTTCTGCAGTGAAAACACTGCATTCCTGAGGTAACGAGACAGAGACTGTTAATGTTAGTAGAACTACAGCAGCTCCCACAGCTGTGTCACTTTTGGAGCAGTCAGTATAAATTTGCAGAGTTTGTGCATTTGCCAAGGAGTGGGCTGTATGTAGTTTCTGAAAAGTTTCATTATTCAGGAATTGTTTCCCCCAAAGTCGGACCTAATCATCACATGAAGGTTGCACGATTTCTCTGTCTTGATGAAAATTGGTCAAATGCATATTCCACTGCTGAATTAGTTCTTGTAGGCGGATTCCTGTAGTTTTGTTTTCATGAGGTTTATTTCTAAAAAGGTTTACCCATTGAGGATCATAGAGGTGTGAACAGATAGGATGAGATGGAAAACTATTTATTTTAACTGCATAGTTGAGGTTCACTGGATTCTATATATAGGCGAAGTCCTGAATGCCCCCAAGGGCAATCCTGAGCGCACTATGTTGTACTTTGTTAAGCCATGTCAAGAGAGTCTTTCGAGCGGAATCATAAACTGGAGCAGCATAATCTAATCGCGATCTTATTAAAGTTCGGTATCGATGAAGCAGAGTATAGCGATCAGCTCCCCATGTCATGGATGAGATGACTAAGTATATTCAGCTTTTTCATACAGATAGTTCGTGTTTGTAGTATATGCTTCTGGAATGTCAGTTTGGTGTCAAATATCATGCCCAAGAATCGGATATTGCTAGTGATTGGTATCAATTTATTTCTCAATGATAATTCGGGTTCTGGATGCAACTGACGGTTTTCACAAAAGTGAATGGTTGTAGTTTTGTTTTGTTTTTTTTTTTATGAAAACCCCAAACACGAAAGGTATCAAAACCTATAGTACTTAGTACTGTGCATGGGTTGCTGATAGACGATAACCATTATGTGAAGTTCATGACACTATTTTGTTTTTTCAAGTTGCAGTTGTCGTTCAATGGAACGCATATTCTATGAATGGCAAGATATTGCAAGGTCATCAGCATATTTGTCTTCGTTACTCAAACTGTTGTGCACTAAATTGTTTATCCTGAGAGCAAAGAGTGTAGCACTGAGTACCGATCCCTGTAGTACACCTTCTCCTTGACAAAACATTGTGAAACAGTATTACGGTAACTCAATTGAAAAGTTCTATTTTTAAGATAACGCTCTATGATTATTGGGAGCAGACCTCTGAGTCCTATAGCATAGAGGTCTTGTAGAATGTCATAGCGCCAGGTGGTGTCAAATGCTTTTCAATCCTTTCAATGGAGTATATATTTTGTGACTGACTGGATATAGTGAGGTCATCGGCATAAAGATAAGTTTCTACTGAATTCGTGATGGTTGTTGTTAAAGTGTGTATTCCAACCGCGAAGAGAGTGGCAATGAGGACTGGCCCTTGTGGGACTCCTTCCTCCTGTATGGAGATTTTGAAGAGTGCACTTCGATAAAGGACCTGGAAGGTTCGATATTCAAGAAAGCTCTGAATTAATGACGGTAAATGTCTTCTTAGTTCTAGGGCATGTAGGTCACGAAGGATGCAATGACGACACGTGGTTTCAAAAGATTTCTCTATATCTAAGCTCACCATTGCCAAATGTTCATTCTTTATGAATGCATTTCGCACATTTTCCTCAGTTTTATCATAGGGTAGATCTGTTTTTACGAAATCCAAACTGATCGTTGTTAATAGTAGTTTGAGTTTCCAGATACCATTTTTTCCAGAGTCTTACCTACGCAGCTAGCAAGTGAAATTGGTCTATAATTATGCGAGTTTGATTGGTATTTTTCTGGTTTTGGAATGGGTAGAACTACAGAATGTCGCCAGGATAGGGGAAGGTAATTTGCGATAAATATTCGGTTGAAAAGTTTTAGGAGAGAGTAAAGAGTTATCTCATATAGATTCTTTAACATCAGGTAATATATGCCGTCTGGACCAGGTGCACTATTGGCTGATTTTTAAAGACTTTTCTAATTCATACATAGTTAGTGGTTCTTTGTAAGCGAGGGCTGACTTCGTTCCGAAATATATTTTATATTTTTCAGCTATTGATTTGGCTTTTAGGAAAGTTGGATGATATGCGGTTGAGGCAGAATGGTGAGCAAAAGATTCCGCGAGGATGTTTGCAATATCCACGGGAATAAACCTAGGGATTCTGAGTTCAATTACCGTGAGTCACCAGAAACTGTGCACGTTATTTGAATACTTGTTTAAGGATGATACATTAGTTACACCTCAGTGGACAACAAATCTCATGCATGACTAATTCACTTGTAATACGTCTTACGAAGTCATGTGGTCACAGCGGCAGTACAGCTTTACACGCGTTTCAATTGATCTTGGGTCGAATCCAGTTTATGAAACGCTGCCGTAATGATTCCATTACTGATCGAATGGTACAGTCCCTTAGCGCAAAATTACTATAAACTAACAAATATTTACAACATAAATTTCCATTAAATTTTGGAACTTAAGCGCACACTATATGAATTGATGGAATGTTTGATCATTTCCCATCCCCATGATGAAACACTTTACCACAAGGTCCTGGAAGAACACGTCAGTACTTTAAAAAAATAATAATGACTCATGTATTAAATCTTTACGAATTCACTGGCAGATTGGCAAGTTGTGCGGCCAAATTTCTCGAACTTGCTGGATTATATCTTAAAGAATTCGATAAAGAAATTAGAAAGATAAAACAGCTTTCATTCACACAATTCTGAAGTCGATCTGTACCTCCATTGTATCAACTCCACTGTGTCTACCACTTGTGCATCGAGCTTTCTACCAACAAATCGTTCCTATTATCTCAAAGCATGTTAAGCCTCGTGTATAGACCCTAGGAATTAAGTTAAACGCTTATATACTTTATATGTATACTATACATTACTAATTTTTTTTTATTTCTACTACTAATAAAAAATTGCGTTTCTGTATTTTTCCAATTCTTCTGGGGCCCCTTTTTTTCTATTTATTACTTTAGGCATTTTCAGTTTAACTCGCAGTTTTCCCAGTCGTGCCCTGTGGTTCCCTCGAAATATTTCCCAGGCTATTTTGCAGCTAGAACGAGCCAACATTTTTTTTTCCTCCTCTTTCATCTTGATGTAAGCCCTGTGCCATTATTATTTGTCTTCGGACACTAAAAATTTCAATCCAGATTTAATTTTTGTCTGCTACAAAGTTTTTTAACAAAATACGCAGATTTGGAGTTAACTCTCGCAGTGAGCTATGATGTGAAAAACTCAGAAAAGTAATTCATACATTCAATGGATGCTTAATTAAAAGATAGAAACGAAGTAGAGTTATAATATTTAAGGAATCAAAACTCATTTTTGGGTTCAGCCTTACAACTAGTTCCGAATCCTAAATAAAATTTAAACAAATATTGAACTCATTTAGTATTAGTATTAATCATTTAGTGTCAGCAACAGAATGGTTAAATGATGCAAGGGGGCGTACTTATTCTGCATCTGCCAAAAAAATCATTTATACTTATCCGCGAAAACATGACTAACCAATTCTGTTTCCACCTTTACTATACTCTCTGCCTGAACTACCTTGGCAGATAATTTTCTCGAATGATCCAACCATGAGACCTAGCAATCCCTTATTCCCTAAGATTTCATATTTATGTCCCCCCCTCCCGCGGTTCTCGTCTCTCCTATCGCTGGAAATATTCCTCCAACGCCCATTTCGCTGATTCACTTCAGGATTTCACAGACCTCAGTTAGGTCTCTCCCATATATTTGTGTTCTGGAATCGGGCTTCCTAATATTACAAATTTTTAACCAAGTCCATGAAAACACAAAAGCAAACTATTTTTTCTTAAATATGAAAAACTCCAAAATTTAATTCGGTCCAATATGTTGTTGTTGTTGTTTGGGGGCTTTACGGCGCAAGGACAGCAAAGGCCATAATGCGCCTAACTATGGTGATGTTAAATCTTGAATTGCGTCCGTATAGATGCTGTTCAAATTTATATTTATATTGTGTTGTATAGTTTTATATGTTTGAGGAAATCAAAAATTTTGGACACCTGTGGTGTGTCTCCTAGTAGATCAGAAATGCTGAGAGAGGTGTTCGTCGTGGGAAATGAAATAAACAGAGCCTGTCGTTGAATACTGTACTTGGGACAATCAATAAGTAGATGGTGGACAGTGAGCTGAGTGTTGCAGTTTGTACACAGTGGTGGGTCAGTGGCTGCCAGCAAATAAAGATGTGTCAGGTGTGTGTGGCCTATCCTTAATCGGGCTAATACGACTTCTTCATGTCGGTTCTCACGGATACTAGATCTCCATGGTTTTAGATATTTTTTTATGCCAAGTAGCTTATTGTTGGCTTGATTCTGCCAGATATGTTGCCATAGTTCAAGGCATCGCTTATTTATAATGTATTTATAGTCAGATATAGGTGTAGTGAAGGATTGGTCTATAGGATCGGTAGCAGTTTTGGCAGCTAGGTCGGCCTGTTCGTTTCCGGAAATGCCAGCGTGACCAGGGATCCAACATAACAGAACCTGTTGTTTCTTCTGGTTTAACTTGGTCAGAGTATTCCAGATCTGTCTAAGTAAGGGGTTATCATTTTTTGTATTGTGTTGTATAGCTTGGATAGCACTAATGGAGTCGGTATAAATAACGCTGTGGAGTCTTGTTCTTGAGAGTATGTAGTTTAAGGCTATGTGGATAGCACAGAGTTCTGCAGTATAGCTGCTACATTCGGTGGGGAGTTTTTTGGACAAAGTGATGTTAGGAAATACTGCTGCTGCACCGACATGCTTTTCAGTTTTAGATCCATCTGTGTAGATCGGTGTGTACTGGCCGTGCTGGGTTCTCAGTGCGGCATGTATTTGTAGCACGTTCTGTTGGGACATGGTGTGTTTTCCCCAGGCTGTGAATGAAAAGTCACACGGCGGTATATGATACATCCATGGTGGGACTGCATGAGAGGTAGTAGGCTGTATCTTACTCAGGTCAATTTGCCAGTCAACTTGTAGTGAGCGAAGACGTATCCCAGTTGGTGGGTTTATTGATGGGTAAGCTCTATAAAGGTTTTCCCATTTAGGATAAAAAACACCATTCCAAGTAGGGTGGTTTGGATGCCCTTTGAGTTTTGCAGCATAATTTAATAAAAGCATTTGTCTCCGTAGCTGTAAGGGTGTTTCATGCGCTTCGGTATATAGGCTCTGTACCGGTGATGTACGGTACGCCCCCAGTGCAAGACGAAGGGCGCTGTGGTGTACAGGATCAAGCCAACGTAAAGCGCTTGGTCTAGCAGAGCTATATACGACAGAACCATAATCCAGACGTGACCGAATTAGTGCACGGTAGAGATTTAGCAGCGTGTAACGGTCAGCTCCCCACGTTGTGCCCGATAGAACTCTTAGAATGTTAAGCTTTTTAAGACAGTTAGTCCGGAGCGTTTTTATATGATCAAGGAAAGTGAGTTTTTGGTCGAATATCACACCCAGAAAGCGAACACTAGGGACCACTGGTATGACCTGATTTTCTAGTCTAAGTTCCGGATGTTGGTGTAGGTTACGCTTTCTACAGAAATGTATCCCAACTGTTTTTTGGTGTGAGAGACGAAAACCATTGTTTTGGGACCATTTGGCTATTTTATTGATAGCACATTGCAACTGCCTTTCTATCATTCGCATGTTAGGCGAATGGCAGGCGATACTGAAGTCATCAGCGTACAGGGTAGTGGATATCGTTTGTGGTAGGTCGTGTGTTATTGAATTCATTATTATACTAAAGAGAGTAGCACTTAGCACTGACCCTTGTGGTACTCCTTCTTCCTGGA
Source organism: Mastigoproctus giganteus (assembly GCF_048544385.1). Lineage (NCBI taxonomy): Eukaryota > Metazoa > Arthropoda > Arachnida > Uropygi > Thelyphonidae > Mastigoproctus > Mastigoproctus giganteus. The sequence continues at coordinate 209,948,766 of NC_143583.1, forward strand.
TGAATTTTGAAGATAACTGGTTGTGAACTCTAACTTGAAAAGAGCGGCAATGCAGGAAGTTTCTGATAAACTGTGGTAGGTGTCCGCGAAATCCCAGATCGTATAGGGTTCGCATAATACCATATCTCCAAGAAGTGTCAAATGCTTTTTCGATGTCAAAGAAGACCATTGCAAGATGTTCTTTTCGGACGAAGGCATCCCGGATGTTTATTTCTGTCTTGATCAAAAGGTCAAGAGTGGATCTGCCTTCCCGGAAACCGCATTGCACAGGATTTAGGAGATCATTTTCAGCTAGAAACCAGGTTAGGCGGGCGTTAACCATTTTTTCCATGACCTTGCTCATACAGCTAGTGAGTGCAATAGGTCGATAATTTTGCGGATTTGTAGGGTCTTTGCCTGGTTTTGGAAAAGCCAGAATGTACGCGTGGTGCCATTTGTCGGGGAACGTGTTTTCTTTGAATATTCTGTTATAGAGGAGTAACAGAGTCTTGAGAGCCGGTTCGCTGAGTTTTGCTATCATGATGTAGTGGATTCCATCTGGCCCTGCTGCACTGAGTTTAGTAGACGATAGAGCATGATGCAACTCTGACATTGTGAAGGGGAGATTGTACGCAGAAATTGATGCTGATTCAAAATTGATACGTTTTTTTTCAGCTTGTGCTTTGTGTGCCTGAAAATATTGCGAGTATGATGTTGCGGCTGATATATTCATGAAAGTTTTACCCAGGGTGTTTGCGATATCCTCAGGTTTTGTGATATCGTGGCCATTGACAGTGAGCATGGGACAGTTGACACGTGGGTATTTTGCGTACATTCGCTGTATTTTTGCCCATATTGTTTGAGTTTTTGTCGTGCTTGTGATTGTGGATGCGAAGCGTCTCCATGCTTCCCTTCTACTAGTCTGCCTGACTCGTTTTGCCCTTGCTCTTGCCTGTTTAAAGCGGATGAGGTTTTCTGTTGTGGGGAACTTCCTGAAGATGTTCCATGCTTTGTTCTTCTGTTTTTTAGTTGCATTACATTCATCATTCCACCACACTTTTGATTTGGCCGATATTTTTGTGGATTGTTTTGGAATTGCTTTGTCTGCTGCCTGCAGTATTTGATTAGATATGTATTCTACTGCCAGGTTTATGGATTTTTGTTGAATCTGGTTTTCTTCTAGTATTGCTAGCTGCTTGTACACATCCCATTCAGCTTTTGAGAAGTTCCATTTGGGGATCCGATAAGAGAGGTGGGGAATGCTTGTGTTAATGCGACATATCACAGGATAATGATCACTGCCCAGTGGATTGCTGTGAATAGTCCATCCAAATAGAGGATATATGGTTGCTGTGCACAGAGAGACATCAATAGCTGATGTGGATCCTGTCGGAAGATGTGTATAGGTGTGAGCCCCATTATTGAGAGTTATCAGATTCTGTTGATCGAGTAATTTTTCAATGATTTGTCCACGCTTGTCCAGATTGTGGTTTCCCCACAGCGGATGGTGACTGTTGAGGTCTCCTAAGATACAGTAGGGTTTGGGAAGTTGTATTACTAAGTCTTCTAAATCGGCATAGCTTATATTTTGGTTAGGTGGCAAGTATAGTGAGACTATGGTTAAATCAAAGTTGATATGGACTCGTGCAGCAACTGCCTCAAGGTTTGTTTTTAGTGGGAGTGGCTTTGAGGGTATCTGGGCATTGATAATCAGTGCTACTCCTCCATGGGCAGGATTGTTCGAATTTTGTGCAACACGATCTTGACGATGTATTATGTATTTCCGAAGGGAAACATTTATATTTGGTGTCAGATTGGTTTCCTGTAAGCAAAAGGCAATAGGGTCATATTGTGAAAGAAGATCTTGGATGTCGGACAAGTTACTGCGATAGCCTCTGCAGTTCCACTGTAAGAAAGTAAGCATTATTTGGGTTTAGTGGAACCCTCGACTTCTTTTCGAGGGACAGAAGATTTGCCTCGGTCAAGTTTAACTTTTCCCTTCTTTGGGAAATAAGGTTTCCCTGTATCCATATCCTCATTGGAGAACAGTTCTAGAACCTGTTCGTCGTGATTTAAATTGTCTTCTGAGTCCATGTGTTCTGTTTGGTTTGAGTCAGGAGTAGAAGATACTGTGGTATTCTGTTGAATGGCATCAGGTTGTACTGAGATTGGTGTATTTATGGCTTTGCTTTGTTTGTTTTTCGTTTGGGGCGTTGGTACTGGGGACAACAGTGACCTTGCCCATTCAGCTAGTGATTTACTTGGTGGTATAGATACTTCCGTTTGGGTAGAAATTGATATGTGTTTTGTGGTTATTTGTGCATAAGTGGGCTTATTAGTATTTGGAACCGGTAGGGATTTTTTGGCCTCTTGGTAGGTTACGTTATGTTCGGTTTTGTACCGCTGTATCTTTTTTTCACGCTGCCAAAGGGAACACTCTTTGGAATATGCTGGGTGTGCCTCTTTACAGTTCAGACAGATTGGTCTTGTGGCTGTGCAGTCAGTACTAATGTGTTCAGTGGATCCACACGTGGCACAGGCAGCTACTCCTCTGCAGACTGTCTGTGAGTGCCCAAATTTCTGGCATTTATAGCAGCGTAATGGGTTCGGGATGTACGGTTTAACTCGGCAGTTAAGGTAGCCTGCTTTTATCACTGTTGGTGGCTTGGGATTGTCAAAAGTAAGTATTATGTTCCGTGTAGGAACTAGTATGCCATCTTTCTTTGTCATAATTCGTCTGACATTAATGATTCCTTGGTCGTGTAATTCTTGTTTTAGTTCTTCGTCCGACACGTTCATGAGGTCCCATTCGGTGATGACACCTCTTGACGTGTTCAGGGAAATGTGGGGTGAAACGGTGATAGAAGTTCCACCAAAAGTTTTCAGTTTTTGTAGTTGCTCAGCCTGTCGAGCAGTGGCAACTTCAACTAGTAGGTCACCTGATCTTAGACGACGGACTGTCTTTGGAGTTCCTATTGTGCTTTCTAGGCATTTCTGCACTAGAAATGGAGAGAGCTTTCCAACTGGTTGTTCTTCAGTTGAATGAATAATCAAGAATGTTGGAGTTCGGATTCTGCCTACGTCAGTCTTTTGACGTTTTGCTGCGACAGAACCAGACTCCTCTTGTTCTTGCCTTGTCAAGGTTTCTTCTATGCACCCAGTGTTTTTCTGGGTTTTACGGACTTCTTGCTCCATTTCGCCCTGGAAGGGAGACCTTTTCCCCTCCAGGTTACCGGCCCCGCCACGTGGAGGCAGGAGCAGTGCCACCTTTGTGACCAAGCGGTAGTGGGTTAGTAGTAATGCAAAAATAAAAGAAAAAAAAGAAAGAAGGTTACTTTTCCTCCTGTTCAAGTAAAGTGATTTCTTTACTGAAGCTTATTTAATTGATTGTTAGTGTAACGCTGTAAATAAAGAAGACGATTTTATTTATTCAAGAGAGCGCAAATTCACTGGCAAAGACACTTGATCACAAAATCGCTTGGCACCTGGGGCCAATTCGGTCCAATAATCTACTTGAAACACTTGTTCGAAATTAATAAGCAAAGAAAGAACAGCAGGCAATACGGCTCAGTTGCATCTACTGGAGATTGGGTGAAGAAAATGGAAACTTGTTTTATCATAAAATCCAAATAGTTCACGTTTCCTGTTGTAAATATTCTAATAAAGAAGGAAATTAAAATAATGGTAAGAACAGAACCTAGAAAGCTAAAAACGATATCCTTACCAATGTTTATTGGGAAGCACGGCTGAAAAATGTAGACACGAACTATGACATCACACCCCTGGAGTTAATGGCGATCTAATATTTCTATAAACGTGGTTTACTTATAAGAAAGTTAATCGGGTGGACAGTATCCCACCCGGAAAGTCTCAGGATTAACAAATAAATACTCTTTATTTACAGATGCCATTTGAATAGGTTTTTCCGCTCAATGTTGTGCAAATATCGCTGAAATACTCCAGGTCCCCATCAAATAAAAAGGCGTACATACATAAAAAAATGAATAACTTACCTTTAGCATAGGCTAGCTGAGATGAGATAAGTTCAAAGCCAAAGTTCACTTTCTGCCACCGCATTGTAAAAGCACAACTCGAAAGAAAGGAGTTCCAAAATGGCCACTGGTGAGAAACACGCACGGTAGTGACATTGTGGACCTATCTCGCCGAATACTGCAGCCAATGGATAATTTTTAAAGTTACACGCAACGAGCAGCCGTCTTTCCTGCATAACAAAATGCAAAATACACGTTAAATGCATAAATATGCAACTAAAAAAAATAGTATATCTTTAATATTACAAATACAAATTACGTTTCTGTTAAGTTGAATGTTGTTGTTGTTCTTGGGTTATTAGTGAAGAGCAGCTGATTAATATGATAATCTTGTACCTTGCATTGTTTCTTAGTTGGTACTTGTGTTCGAGTTCGAAAAAATTTATAACAGACAGATTCGTAGCTTGTCCTTTACAAGTTGCAGTGCTAGGAGTTTCCGTGACAGGAATATGCAGTATGTGCATCTAGCAGCTTTCATATAAGCACACTCCTATTTATCTGCCATTTGGATCTCCCATATATGGTGGAACCAATTATGGGTCTATCACAGAAGGAACTTTAGTTTGAGCCATTTCGGTGTCTTTTGGCTGTTTTACAGCTTGGTCTGCATGGTCCTTTCCTGGACTGCTCCAGTGAACTGAAATCCAACGAAAGGTAACTGTTCGATGCATTTTTTTCAAGATAAGATGGATAAAAGTTGTGCTGTTCTGTAAAGCAGATATTGCACTTTGACTTATGACATTATGATTGGAAGGATAGCATGTTTAAGTTTTCTATTGGTAACTTTACTGTGTACAGGTGAGCAGTGTAGTTACTGCATTTCAAACAGAATCTGTAGCAAGATGCTACACCTTCTGTGGTGTCCGATTTTAATTCACTAGTATACATCTGCAAGAAATGAGAGTTCTTTCAAATGAGTTTTCCAAGTTTTCATATGGTAGGAGTTGTAAGTGACACACACACACACTTTGTATTAAGATAGTCATAGGCAGAAGAAAAGCAAATAAATGGTAAGAAAATTGTGACGTACGGTGATGCTGTGTTGCCTCGTTGAGTATAAAGACAGCACAGGCTGCTCGACTGAAGTTATTTTAAGTCATAATGGCGAAAACGCGTGATCTATCAGACTTTGAAAAAGGTCTCTTATCTTGAGGTCACGTTTAACAGGAGCCACGATTCAAGAAACGAAAGACATAACAGGTTTCTCAAAAACATCCATCTCAAATGTTTTTAATGATTGGAAACGAAGCATATCTCAAAGACTAAAAGCAATACTTCAAGAGTGACAGCATCATGCTCTGAGAAGGACTGTACGGAAAAATAGGGCATTCAGTGTGTAGCAAATAACATCTGAATTCAACCAAGCCCTGAACTGCCCTATTTCAACCCGTACCATGCGCAGGGAATTGAAGAAATTGGGTATTGACAGTCGCCTGCCTATTCGGAAGGCACTTGTTTCGGAGAAAAAAAAGAAAAACCATCTTGCAGTGGTGCCGAGAACGTCGTGATTGCACAGTGGAACAATGAAAGAAAGTGAGGTAGTCAGACGAATCACGATACACTTTGTTTTGCACTGTAGAGAGTGTGGCGAGAATCTCAACATGCAACGTAACCTGCTTGCCTTGTTAAAACAACCCAAGGAATTGGAGTTGGTATCATGGTATGGCAAATGTTTCGTTGGCACGGATTGAGTCCGTTGATACCAGTGGAAGGTTGAATGTCATCCAGGAAATACGTGAATGTTGCATCAGATCCACTACACACTAGTCTGCGCTGGTAGTACAGTGGTATCGTCATTGTCCTCCCCACACCGTGTGGAAAAGGCCAAGGTTCGAATCCCGTAGATGATGCAAGGAACTTTAATAGGCTTCTTTCACTCCGTGGCTGAGTTAGTCGGTCTCAGGCGTAAATAGCAAGGTTTTTACCTCAGAAACTGGGGTTTTTCGCCCAGTAAAACAGACAAATCAGTAGAGCCACTCGGGATCCAATATTTGAGCCAATGGTATCCGCTAAGCTGTGCTTACAGAGCAGAGAATGGCGGGATGGCTGAGAGCATCTCTGGGTGTACCGTATCAGTATGGGGTCTTGTATCCTCACTAGTTCCAGCGTAATCATCCACATACCAGCGTAGGGCTTGGTCTTCATACTGTCAAAGTGTCGTCCAGAAGAGAGGGAAGCCTTCATCTCAAGTAAGGCCATGGTCCGTGTGGGAGGAAACCTTCTTGATTAGTGTGCCACCTATTAGGATATCTATGTAATTTTGCTTAATTTTTTCCATAATTATTATTTGGACAGCTTTGATTGGGTTAAGCTCCAGTCCAATTGGGGTTAAATAATTTTTAAGGTTCGTGTCGTCTGCATAAGATATGAAGTCTGGAGATGGGGGGACAAGAAAGGTTCCAGCGCCGCCACAAACAATGTGGCCGAAACAGTGGCACTACTTCTGCTGATTACGGATGTTATTAATATTGATAAAAGGGTTATGTAAGTGGTGCCTCTCAGCAGTTAAAATAATACGAAATAATCTCTTTTCAAAATTCTGAAATATATTTCGTGATGTAGTTTCATGATATTATGCATTTATTTCAAATATTCCAAATTCCTGCAATATAATAAAATAATGCAACTGTTATTCGAAGATTAAATGATATTCTTAATTCTTCTGAGAAATACTCCATAAGTTAACAGGAAGTGCTGACCGTGAGTGAGAAAAAAATTAAATATATTTTTCGGGCCTGAACACCTCAAGAGCAGAAACAGTCATTTCCAAAAACATAAATCAAATACATCAAAATGCAAGCTACACTTGAAATGATGCTTCGACACTGCGTGGAATCTTTCGTTGGAATGCGTGGTGTGGCATCGTATCTGAGCGAACAGATAAACAGTTTTATTTCATCCACTCCACGGGGGGGGGGATTATCCGTAATGCATTTAGCGATGACTGTGTCGTATCATTAAGAAATGACAAGTGGGACAATTCTGTTTTCTCGCAATCGGAGAGATTAGGAATGGGGTGGGGGTGCGGATTTATTTGAGTTTCTCCTGTGGGCGGCAAAGGAAATATTTTTCTAAAATCCGAGAGCTCTCATTGTGGTGGGCGTTTCTTCTTCATCGCATCCATCGGCGAAGAAGAAACGGAACACAAACATTGATTTATCACCCGTCCATTTATCACCCGTCATTCTTCTTCGTCGGATCCCCGTCAATCAATGAGTCTTACACGAGCGAAATCGCTGCTTTTATCAAACTACACTAAAAATAAAATTCTTTCGCTGTATTCATCCCTTTTTGCTTCCAATTCTTTCTTTCTCTCTTTCCGCAGCTTCCACCCCATTGACCAACAACAAGGACCCCGGGGACAAAAGGCAAGATAAGAGCTCCATCTCCGGAAGCGGCAGCACGTGCGTGAAGAAATCCCGCCACGCCAAATCCGTTCGACTGAGCATCAACGCCCGAGAGCGTCGAAGGATGCACGATTTGAACGACGCCCTCGACGAACTGCGATCCGTCATCCCGTACGCCCACTCGCCGTCGGTCCGCAAGCTCTCGAAGATCGCCACCCTCCTACTGGCCAAGAACTACATCCTGATGCAGGCGAACGCTCTCGAGGAGATGCGCCGGATCATCGCCTACATGAACCAAGCTGGCGTTCCTCTTCCGCCAGCTGCCGCTGCCGCAGCGGCGGCGGCCGCCGCTCTGCCGACACTGACACAAGCCAGCTTCGGTGATGCCTACGGCTTCGGCCGGACGTCTGTGCCCGCTGAAAAGGGTCCCACCAACAGTTCCATGGCGCAAGTTCCAGCAGTGTTCGTCGGGGGAGCACCACCTCCTACGGCCCCCTGTACTCAGTGCACCGATAAAGCCTAAACCCCGCCCGTGCACAAAGGTGAGCAACAACCTGTTTACTCTTACAGCCGGAAATGTATATTCCTTAGTTATGAACTTCGGGCGTCTGTGCTGTCATTAATTTCGTGTGACCTTTCGGTGACTTCTCCAGGCCTTATTTCCGCGTAGTGGTGGAACTGTTTGAAGTTCGCCGATGTGGCCACTTTGAACATGCACACGGGACTCGTTTATTTTCGATTTTGTTTAACAACGAAGGACAAGAGGCAAGGAGTAAGAGATGCATTCTTCCCCGCTAAACGATTCTCTTGTTGTCATCTTTCTGTGTGGATCCCTGTTTCAATCCACCTCTTGTGTCGTAAATGTCACGCAACAACTGTGCCATGCTTCGTCATGAAGTAAGCTGTATATTCGTAGTTAGGATAATAAAATGTCTACCTTCTCAATGAGTCAATCACTGTATGAACACCAACACACAATTTGGACACGATGCAAAAAAGAAATGCGCACCACCATTTCCATGAGTAACACCATCCACGTTTTCAGAGATTTATTGTTTGTAGAACTTGTTTACAACAAGTTCTACAAACTGGTAATTCAGATCATTAAAAATAACCTGTTATTTAAAAGTTTATAAAACTTTGATTTAAGTTTGTCTTATTTGATCTCATAGCAGTGACCGGCAACCTTTTTCATCATATGACAAAGGTTGCCGGTCATACTTTACAAAATCAACTTCGCAAAATCCTCAAGGTCTTAAGACCATCTATCACAATTGGTTTTTTTTACATGTGTATCTATCTTAAATGAAGTATGCTTACTGTAGAACCACTTTAATGTTTTTATTATAAAAAAATAAACACTGAAGTGGGTGAAATGTTTGAAGCGGGCAAACACTAAATTAGAAGGGCAATTAAAGATTTCTGGCATTGCTGTTTCCCAGAAATAAGAAGTCTCTAACATTTTGTTCTCCAGAAAATACTACTGCATTATATTTTTATTTCTGTACACCACGATAGACCAAAATACGCTTTGAGATCGACCATTTGCAGTCCCTGCTATAGCACATGTGGTGTGGGATCCCGTCATTTGCCCGATAGACATATTCTGGACAGCAGGATTTGTAAAAGGTATATTTTTGTAAAAGTACATTTTCTGGGGAAAACTGATAATGGTGTTTCTTATCTGATATATAATTTCCTAATGTCCTGCTTTGATGGCGTCCATCCACCATTCATTATGTAAATACGTGTACAATCTATTATCGAATACGAGACCAGAAAACTAATTCTAGATCCTATTTGACCCATTTGCTAAATGAAATATCCGAGATTTTCTAAAGATAATCCATGTACCCTCGCCTGACTGACTCGGTCAATTCGTGATCCCCTCTTATGGCCTTCGAGAGTAGACTCGAACCGAGTCCTTTTCCCACGGTGTGAATTAACATAAACTTTCCAGTTGCCTAAAGAAAAAAGTAGAGAAAAAACCCAAATGTACAGTTACGTTGTTCATTGCCTTCTTACGCAAGAAGATGGGTTCCCTGAACAGAACAGAAAAGTATGTTCCGAGTATGTATTATAGGTGTGTATTATAAGCCCAAACGTTTCCCTTAAGCAAAAGTACAGCTTCAGTGAAGACCAGTAAGAGGACTAGTGATGACTAATCTTTAATTTCATGAGGTTTCACAGTGCCTTTCAATAAATCCACCACAGCTAGCGGGTGGGAGTTTTAAACTCAAAGTCCCAAGCCAGATTTCATCCAGTTATTACCAAAAAACAAAGTTTATAAACGATAACTACTCGTATATGAGCATAAAGAAAGGTCAGCTTTCTGGTGGTGGCTTCTGCAATAAGGATCATGGTGTTACACCTTATGGTCTTACTAACTGTCTTGTCTGTAACTGCGCGTATCTTTCGACTGGTTGAGTCATTCAATTCATAAATGAGGAAGAATTTTTCCTCAATTACGAATAGCTCGTGCATATTTTGCTTTTCTCCTCTTAGATGAAAGGTTGCGATGCTTTGAAGATTTACTGTGCACCGGCACATATTTTGAATTTCCTCAAAGTACTTCTTGTTGTCTAATTAGCATTCTTTCTCTTTATTAAGTGGATGCAAGTACTCTGCTTCATTTTCCAAAGCACACTCTTGATGCAGCAGTGTACTTGGTCCGTTTCTTTTGATTTCGGGTCATGTGTTTTTGATCCAGGCAAATACCTGTTCCCTCTCGAAACGAGGGTTCAGCAATGCCGCTTTTCCATAGATAACAGAAAGAGTACTAATCGTCAACCAAGTGCGTTTGGTACACATTTATAATATTAATGCTTACATCTGATATCGACAGAAATCCGATTAACCATCTAATGCTTCTTTCAGAGGTGGATAAACCGAGCATCCGACATCCTGTAAACATCGTCCATTAACCATGTGGAGGCCATATTATACAAACCTAAACAACCAATCCTGAAAACAACTCATCCTCACAAAAAAATGTACATACACTTCTCAGACTACTCACTGGAAGATTTGATGCACTAGATATAGAGGCGTTCAGTTCCCAACCACGGACCAAATCCAGATACACCAAAAATCCGCTCCTCAACCAACTGGAGGTCTAGCGAGATTCTTTCCCATTCCCAACAGACACGCTAGACACCTTCAGCCATCTAAAAATTTACCCAGAAAATAATTGTGCAAGTCTTGCTCACAGAAACTTTCTCAACCAATTATAAGAATTGTTTTCACTCCACTTTCTTCGTTCACCTCTCACGACTTGGCAGCTAAAAAGTGTGCACGTACAAAAACTAACTCTAAAACAACAAACAGAATTATTAAAAAGGATGTTGTCTTGCCATGCGCAAAAGGGACTACACATTGGGCTTTGATTATTTTAATCCACAACGTGACTTTTGAAATAGCTTTGATAAATCTGGAGTGACCAAACATCGCGTTCTACGTACAAATACAGGAAGACATGCATATATCTAGAAAAGAAGAGGAAAGGAAGTATTCACCATTATTCAGCACAACCCTTAGCCGAAGAAGGCACTTCTTTTTTGACTGGCTGACAGTTTGAATAACAAAATGGATCACGCTAATAAAACATGCTTGCACAAAGGCCACAAAATTACAAAGATTTCTCTCAATCACTTCGAGTCGAATAAGTTCCAATATTGATATAACCATTGATTCCACCGGCTAAATCACCACGTGCATTACTTATCGTACAGACCCAACCAGCGATCGAAATGTAGCTGCAACTTCGGTGTAGCCCCACAATAGACGGAGCAGTGGAGGGGAAAGTTGTTTGAATCTGAGCGAGCCCTCGCTGCCTGCCTGCTACAAGACCCAGAGGAAATAGATAGTTGTGTGGATGATTGGTAGGACAGCTTATTTGATTGCGGAGGCCTGCGATAAACTGGCGACGTGACACGAACGATGTAAGTAGGAGGATTTTTCACGCGCAACTCCCTCAGGGCTATTTGTACAGATGAGGTGTAGTCAGAACGGACGAGTTTACAAAACGGATGAATACCAGGAAGTTGATTGTGGGTGTCTATAAAATGAACTAAAAGTGTAGTGGGTTAGATAACGACCCGCTATCACGGGCAGCACGCGCGGCGGGGTTTGTGAGAATAAACCGGAAGTGGAGAAGTCGTTTGGAAGATTTATTTCCTGTTATTAATTGCGGGGAAACAACCCATATTTCGCATTACGAATGTGAGAAGTTTACTGGCCTGTCAGATGTTTGAAGTGAGAGATGCTGACTGTCGAGATGCAGTTGGGTACAAACAGGATGAGGGGAAAAGGAGAGAAATAAGATAAGCGAACAGTCACAGAAATACGAGGGTTATCCAAAAAATAATGCACGGTAAGCTGCTACGTAGATACTATTTATTTTACAATAAAATTACAACCCTTCAGTACAATTCCTCCCCCTACTCGCAATAACGATTTCCCAGTTTTTCCTAGTGCTTTCGTTCATTCCAATTAGCATCCCATTCTTGTTTAGATGTCCCTCTGCTCACTTCTTGATTAGATGGTCCTCTGCTCACTTCAATTTAAAAGTTCCTTAGTGATCTGAAAAAACACTTCTACGAAGTGGTTTTTCAGATCCCTTCGTTTTCGTAAGGAACCACTTTGTGGAAGAGGCCCTACCATTCTCTCGCATTCCTCCTGCCAGTTTTAAAACAGTATACGCCCAGTGAACAGGACTGTTGTCATCCTGGAATATAACAGTATCAAAATCATGAGTTTTGTTGTTGTTGTTGTCGTCGTGATAGTTTCTGGCGCAAGGGCTACTTCGACCTTATTGAGACTCCCAGGTCAATTAACTTTACGCATGAGAACTGCCTGGGGAGCAGTTAGAAACGGTCATACATTTGAATATTCATGTTAATAGAGAAAGAATTCAGAGAGATTTGCTTCTTTACCTATGATGCTGCTAGACAAAGGTTCTTGCAGATTTGAATTGAAACTGAAAGAAGTGCGTCGGGCATTGTTGAATAAGTTGAATTCAAGAAGTATACGTTTTACTGTAAGTGGTTACGAGCAGTGTGCACGCTGTGGAGGATCATTTCCTGTAAGCAGATAGAGATGTACGAGGTGAGTGTGACCTATTGGGGGTTCTCGCTAAGATTACTTCTTTTTTATTTTTACTTGTGGTTCAAATTTTAGTTGAAATATTGTTACTTGTTTGCATTTTCCACAGAAGTGCCCATTGTTCCATGCACCTTCTCCAGATATTGTCTATAGTCAGGATATGAGACTAGAACAATTGTTGAGGCTATGCCAGAGGGATGCTTTGCAGCATCATCTGCGCATTCATTTCCTGGACTACCGCTGTCGCCTCGGATCCAAGAGAAGATAAGTTTGTTGATGCTCACGAAGACGTATCAGCTCATGTGTTCTGGGCTTAAATAAAGGATTTCAAGGTGTGGAAGTGTTTTTCAAAGCACTCTGTGAGTCAGTATATATTATGCTTTTATGGCACTGATTTATGGCAAGCTTAATGGCACGAATCTCAGCAGTATAACTGCTGCATTCGGCAGAAAGTGACATTCAAACAGTTGCATTAGAGCAGGCAGCAGCTGCACCCGCTTGATTATTAGACTTAGAACCATCAGTATAGATCTTAGTAAAATGTAGGTACTTTTGTGTGTGAGCAAAATGTAGTTGTTGGATGTTAATATTTGCTATATAATCCAAGTATTCATCAAAAGAAATTGTAAAAGTAGTCCACGGAGAATCCGAAACTTTCAAATCTCTGAGGATATTCTCAAGCTGAATGTTCCAACATTCTATTAGGTTCTGCAGTTTGATACCATTAGGCCGAATTGTTCTGGGTTTATTTGCATAGTGGGTTGTCCCCCTGAGGATCATATAGTAGTGGCCAAATAGAACGAGTGGGAATGCTTTTAATTTTAATTGAGTACACAGGTGGGCAAAATTTAAGGGCCAGTGAGGTTTACACCTGTAGCTTCTCAAAGGAGTGCTCTAGATACGGGAAAAGCATACCAAAGGAACCTCGTGAAGTACAGAAATGATGAAGGAAACAACACCGACACAACGGAAACAAAACGGTACAGAGGGACTTTATTCAAAAATAGTAACATAGCACTAGCTGCCATGATACAGATGCATCACTGCCAAAGATGGAACAAAGAGAAGAGGTGGTCCTCAGTAGAAGATATGGCCACCCCTAATGTCGATGCAGGCGTTGCACTGCTCGTCCATACTTAGAACAATGTTGTTGATAAGTTATTGTGGGAACATCTTCCATTCCTCTGTCAGCGCCATCTTCAGCTGGTGAACATTTTCTGGTGGGTGTGAACGTGCCGCTAGGCATCCCTCCAGAGCGTCCCATGTGTGTTCTATGGAATTTAGATCGACGGGAACGGGCAGGCCAATTCATATGAACAATGTCCTCACTTTCCAAAAGCATATCATCAGCTGCAGTGCGATGGGGTGTGGCATTATCATCCATAAACAGGAACTCGGGGCACCTCCAAACAGACGCACATGGGGAAGGATTACCTCAGTACAGTAGCGTGCACCGGTTTCAGTACCGCCTTCCAGTATCTGGAGTTGTGTACGTCCATCCAAGATAACGCCTCCCCAGACGAGAACACCTGGACCGCCATATCGATCCCTTTCAGTGATGTTTGCGGGGTGATACCGTGTGCAAACATCTCGCCAGATTAGCTGACGTCCAGAATCGCTGCTGAGACTGAATTTACTGTCATCAGTAAAGAATGCATAAAGTAAAGATTTTGTGGTTGTAACCTTTAGAAATAGTGTTGGTCCTTACGATCTGCACACCAGTGTAGTTCATCAGCAACATCTTTCTTCTGATACTGAATGGAGGTTTGTGAGCCTCAACATAAAGACTTTGAACTCCTGATGTCCTGTGTGCACCTAGGCTATCCTAAGAGAGGAACGATGGATGCTTGCAAGACGGGCTAAGGCAGTCTCCCTCAGGCAGGCTCAGTCATAAACAGGTGCTCCGTAATCTAGCTGAGATCTAATTAGGGACCTATATAAGTGGAGCAGAGTAATGATCTACACCACAAGATGTACTGGAAAACTCCAACATTTTCTTGTTGTTGTTGTTGTTATTGGGTTTAAAGACACAAGGGCAACTGAGGCCAAATCATTTTCTTGTGCAAGTGGTTCTTAGATATTTGATGTGCTCCTGGAAGTTTAACTTTTTATCAAAAATTAACGCTAGGAGACGAATAATGTTCACAATTGGTAGAGGATAATCGGCCAGGTGTAACTCGGGTTCAGGATGCATTTTGGTTGTAGATTTGTGGCTTGACATTTTGTATCCATTTTGTTCCATCCATAATTCAATGTTATTTATGGATATTTGTCAATGCCTCTCGATACAGTTCATATTCTGGAAATTGCAGGATATGGTAAGATCATCTGCATAGAGATACGAATTACAGTATTTGGAATGCTGTTTATTCGTATTGCAAACAGAGTGGCGCTGAGAACGGAGCCTTGTGGGACTCCTCCTTTTATGTGTGTTTCAATTAAAACTTGCCGGTATCTAACTTGAAAGGACCTATGGCGAAGGAAACTTTGAATAAAATGGCCTATTATATGAATGGAATGGCGTAGCGCCATGTGGTATCGAAAGCGCTCTCAATATCGAGGCAGGTCACGACGAGATGTTGAATTCTAATGAATGCACTCCTTGTTTGATTCAGCTTTTGCCATAAGGTCCAGGAATGAGATATTCTTCGAAGGCCAAACTGATTATTACTGATTATTTTTCGTGATTCAAGGTACCAGGGGAGTCGATGATGAACCATTTTTTCCTACGTCTTACTCAAGCAGCTGGTTAGAGAAATTGGTTTATAGTTGTGAGGAATCGAATGATTGTGAGTCTTTCTGCTTTTTGTGAATGGGTTGTTTATATCAGTCGAGTATTGAATTTTCTTTTCTTGAAAAAGTAGGAAGTCCTGAGTCATTTTTTCTTCCATATCATCATCTGCATGTATTTCAAGCAGATCTTCTTGGTTGGTTGTATCATCTGTATCCATAATAAGTAAGATTGCATCACCTCAACAGGATCTGATATTTGTAAATTCTCCACTGGTTGACAATGGGGAAGGACTTGGGACGGAACTGTCAATGGTGTATTATTGGTTTATTCCACTACGTTTGATGGAGATAGATGCTGGACTAAGAGGACTGATCGAGCCCAGTCTGAGATCGATGTGTCTGGAGGGATGGACACTTCTGTCCGACATGCTACTGATTGATAACTATAAGTAGCAGAAGCATAAGTGCATTTTGGCATACTTAATTTTATCTGTTTTCTTGCTTCTTGGTAGGAAACTTAATTTTGAACTTTATATTTTGGAATTATTTTCTCCAACTTCCCGAGTTCGCAATCTTTGTTGCATGCCGGATGGTTGCCCTGGCAATTATGACACTGCAGATTTTGGCCTTGCATTCTGTTTGTGTATGAGTTTTACACACACACAGTTTGCACGTGGTTCATCTCCACAGCACACTGTCTGGAAATGGACAAATTTCTGGCATTTAAAATATTTTAGGAATTCGGGCTATATGACCTAATGCGGAAATTTAAATAACCTGCACTGACTGAAGCTGGCAGGTTTGGAGAACTGAAAGATAAAGTTATACTCCTTGAAGGGACTAAACTGCCGTCTTTTCGGATTATGATTCTTTCTGCTTGAGTGACTTTTTGATCTTTAAGTTCCTGAACTATTTCATCTTCAGGTACGTTCATCAAATCCCATTTAGTGATCACTGTGGAAGAATTGA
The DNA here is from genome assembly GCF_048544385.1 of Mastigoproctus giganteus. Lineage (NCBI taxonomy): Eukaryota > Metazoa > Arthropoda > Arachnida > Uropygi > Thelyphonidae > Mastigoproctus > Mastigoproctus giganteus. The sequence continues at coordinate 209,964,949 of NC_143583.1, forward strand.
GTGTGGTATGTGATGTAATTTGAACTGGAATTCCACTCAAGAATGTGAGCCGTAATAATAGTTCTAAGCTTCGTGAATGACTGGTCTCTATCAGTAAATCTCCAGATTGGAGACGTTTCATAATTTTGTTGAATCTGTGGCATTCAAGAGGCATCTCTGAATGATGAAGAGTGAGAGCTTGCCCACAGGTTGTGTTCACAGAGAATGTATTATAAGGAATGCTGGTGGTTCTGTTTGCCAGTGTATTTTTTCATTCTCTTCGAGAAAGAGAAATCATGATCCTTTTCAAGGTTTTCAATTTGTTGAGAGCTCTTGGAAATTTTGGTTTCCATTTCTGCTCCTTTTAGCCCTGAGGATTGGTTTCCCTCACGTTACTGGCCCCGCCACATAGAGGCAGGAGTGGTGCCGCCAGTGACCAAGCGGTTGCTGAAGTTAGTAGAGCTGGTTAGTAATAAATATAAAGATTAAAAAAAGAAGAGTGGATTTCCTTTCTAGGTTCTTTCTTTAGACCTTACAAGTACAGAACCACTTGATGTAAACAAACAAAAGAAAAGGTCTCACATTTTCGCAGGGAGAAAATCGCTTGTCACTCGGGGCCAATCGTGAATGTCCATCAAATGTTCTGTAAAAGGCATAATCTGATCACCCAGAATGTTTGTATAGTTAGCTTGGTTCATCCTGGTTCGCATTTCAAGCATGGGACGCACTTCATGATACTAAAAACTTCTCAAAAGCATCAATGACTCACGACGAGTTTATGCGACAACTTCCACCCAATCTTGATGAAATGCCTCATAGCTCCTCTCCTCCTATGAACTCGGTGCCTGGCATCATTAGAGTATAGTCAAATTTTAAATTAGTCTCACCACATCACGGCTTCTGAGAGAGAGACCACATCACGGCATCGAGGGTCTAGTTCTTACAATCCATTTACTGCCAAGAAGGGAATTTATCCCATATCAAAAGAACACTATATTTATGTTTGGTAGGGCAAATAAACAAAGATTAATTAGTTTTATGCCTTTTACCGGATATTATCCGGGGTATTTTTATGCGTAGCTGTAACAGTGGTCTTTTTTCGGACCCCTACTTATATAATCGCTTATTTGGGAGGCTTCTCTAAAGTGAACTGGGGAGAATAAACTAATGTTTACCTACTGCTAGAGCTGGACTGTAGATTACATCATCGTTCTCATCACGTGTCTGACAATCTTCCTCTAACCAATGTCAACGATATAATTTCCGTATCGCTAATAAGTACATCGTTTCTAGCGCCAATTTAAGCTGAAAAGGCTACAAATTATTTTAAATACACGTCTTCAGATTTAAAATGCTTTTCCAAAGATGAGATATCTTCGTTTCCCCCTCTTAGAACACCACATATCCATCAATGTCCAAATGTCCAGTCATTCAATCTCCCCCCCTGCCCCATCCTTCCCACTAAACCCCCTCGAACTACCCTCTTGCTACTAAGGTTAAACCTCTTGTTGGAGCTGAGCTACCACCTCACGGAAAGCTGATTGACTGCCGGGTATCTGCGGAGTCTACCACCAAGCCAGCCAGAGTGGATCACCGCTATTTGTCGTGTTCAGTCGAGCCTGAGACCGCTGCTTCTCCCGTCGCCTTAGCGCGTCGCCAGGGCGGCTAATTCGGTTACGGCCCCCCCTTCCCCAACGAGAAAGGCTGCTTAGCGAAATTGCATCGATGAACGCGGGCGCAAACTGACAAGTGGACGAGATTAGAGTCTTCACGAGGAGCTTCGTGTCGCCGCTGTTTACTTCCCGTCCTGTTCAACCTCAATACCCCAAATTCCCCTCCCCCCCTCGTCCCTTACATCCACCAGCAATCTCTACTCTTTTTGCAGCCTCATTTCGGCCTGCAGTCTATGAAATCAATTCGCGGGGAAAGAGGCTTAACGGCACAAATTTACGTATAGGATCACGGGGAAAGGCGAGTCGCACGAGGCGGGGAAACTCGTTGACGTCAATTCGAACAAAATAAACAAGAAACGGACACCAGTCAGACACTTTTATCTGACCTAACACTAGCTTTTATTTGTAAGCGTGTTTACACGCTTACAAATAAAAAAGTTTCTTTCGAAGTCAAGACATGCAGATTGTAAGAAATTCTCCCGTTGGAAGAACCTCGATGCCAAAGAAATGAAACACTTCCGCCTGCTTGCCAATGACGCAAACTGCTTCAGAATGGAGTAAGTGTGGTAGACTCCTCAGTCAATCGGATGGACAAATAGATGGTACGATGCACTGCGTAATTTTAATCATTTCAACAGTTCCCCTTAATGTCCTGAGGAATATCGCTTCTTGTGCGTTGTTAAAATAATCAAATGGCAACATAAAACAGAATAAAGATATTGCCAGCGACTTATATTACGAAAAGATCTTTTTTTTTTTTGCTTAAGAGATTTTGCTGATTATAAACGTAAACTCAAGCTGTGTCATTATGCGTAACTATCTGATGCTACTTGTTGTTGAACAATCCGTCCATTAAGAAATGAAGACCGCTTAATTAGAAAAGAGATTCTGGTGATTACATCACGGAATCTTCTTCTACCGTTCTGCAAAGCCTCCCCGTGGAACATTCATTCAGCGAGCACACTAATGCATCGAAAATAAATGACCTGCAGACACCGGACTAAAACTGAATTTCAAATTAAGAGCCTCAGGGTGAGTTTCACAAACGGACATTGTCAATGAAATCTTTCCGAACCTGCAAACCATAATATCGCATCAAAGTAGCAAAGCACAAAGGCCAGTATAATTGGATTCAAACAGTGCTAGGATTCGCCTGCAAGAAGAAATACAATGCCATATGCACCACCATCAAAACAAAAGGTAGGTTCCATTTAGCAAGAGTTTATCTGTGTTTGCGTGGTAATTTTTCAAATTAATGAATGCACGTAAATCCAACTTCTTTAATAAATGAATCCTTGAATAATATAATTTTTTTTGTCCAGATGTCGTCTGATATCCACAGAAAATTTTAATTTATCTTCTCTCCGACCCGCCGTTACCACACTTTGCCACGGGCGGGGGACAGGTCAGGTACCCAGTAAATTTTATAAGTACTCTGGCAGAACCTGCCACCTAGTTTCCGAAGGTTGAGATGCTGCATGTTCCAAAGTATTGTCTCATCCTGGTCATCTGCCTTCAAAAACACCCAAGAAGCACACGACCCTCAAATATAGGACCGTGAGATCGCTCATTCTCCGCTATTTATATTTTAAAAATTGGAAGTCTATTCTCCAATAAAATCGACAAGTGATTATTCATACATTAAGAATTTCAAATAAAGGAACCACTAGGTGGCAGTGATCACAGTGTGCTAATTTCGGATTTAATTAAAGATATACTACCATCAAGGGTAAAGGGAAGGATTTTAGCTTACGTAAAGGTGAGTACAGTGGTCTCGGACAGTTTTTAAATTCTATACAGTGGGGCCAACTGATGATGTTACCAACAGCAAATTCTAAATGGGAAGCATTCAAGGAATTAATCTTGGAAGCTACTAGACGCTTCATACCAACTAAGAAATGCTGTTCAAGACTTGGACCTAAATGGAGGTCAGATGAACTAATGAGGCTCGTGGCAGAGAAGAAAAATGGGTCGGATGCATATAAATTATCAGATGACAAAGAAGACTATAGTAGATATAAGCTAGTCTGTAATCAAGTCACAAAGGAGGTTAGCAGGCGAAGGCAGATTACGAGAAATCTTTGGCAAAGAATATAAAGAAAAACAGTAAAGACTTCTTTAATTATGAACGTAAACTCTAGAAGGAAGGAGATGAACCATATTGGTCCACTTGACGTCGATGGGTCGACTGTTGCTGATCCTGCTCAGGTAGCTGACAGACTAAATGAATATTTTTCATCTACATTCACGCATGAGGAGTTATTCAGGGAGGGAAATGCAGAAGTTTATGATACTCTGCCAGGGAGCCAAATGATTTTTTAATAACTGAGAGCAAAGTGGAGAAGAAATTATTGAAGTTAAACATAAGAGTGGCACCTGGGGTGGATGGAAACTATCCCGTTATATTAAAGGAGGCAGCAAAGGAAGTAAGCAAACCGTCAGCCATCATTAGGAAAGCTTCCTTGGACTCGGAGGAGGTCCCCACGAATTTGAAATGTGAAAATGTACCCGCAATTCACAAAAGGAGATCAAAGGGCGACAAGAATAATTACAGAGCTGTTAGTTCAACTTCTGTTCCGGGTAAAATAATGGAGTCACTGGTTAAAGGATCATCTAGACAAGACCGCAGTTATAGTTCAGATACAGCATGGGTTTGTTAAAGGGAAGTCTTGTCTGACCAATTTCATTTGATACCATGATGTGATCACAAAGCAACTGGATGCAAAAAATAATTTTGATATCATATACTTGGATTTCAGGAAAGCTATTGATAGTGTTGCACATAAAAGACTGCTGTACAAATTGGAGCAATGTGGCACTAATGGCAAGTTGCTGCTATGGATAAAGAAAGGGACGGTTGAGTGAGGGAAGACAGAAGGTGGTAATCCATAGACACTGCTCTGCTCTTCGTGGACTAATGTTATTAGTGGAGTCCTCCAGGGTTCGGTGCTGGGCCTATTGTTGTTTTCTGAATTTATTAATGATATTGATGAAGGCATATCAGAATTGACGTCCAAGTTCGCAGATGACACAAAGGTTGGCAGGGTTGTTAATGTCAGTAATGACAGTATGTTACTGCAACAGGATCTAGAAAAGTTAGGCAGTGGGCTGAGGTAACAAATGAAGTTTAACATTGAAAAATGCAAAGTACTGCATATGGATATCAGTGATACCAGAGTAATGTACCACCTATGTAATTCTATACACAGGGTAGTGGAGAATGAAATGAACTGAGGTGATAGTGCGGTCAGATATGAAGTTCTCTTAGCAATGCAGACAGTATGCCAGAACAGCTCATGAGGTTTTGTCAGTTGTTGTTGTTTAAGGGTTTTAAGACACAAGGGTATCAATGGCCAAGTTGTGTCTTTCCAAGTTTTTAATGTAAATGAAACATTTTTTAAATTTGTTTATCAAATCTGATTTGCCGAATAAAATTAAACAATTCATCTAGATTCGCAGAATTGTCTAAGATCTGTTGAAGGGTAAGTGGATTCTGGTTATTGCATGAACTCTGAAAACAAAGGAATCTGGAATTTCTGAACAGAGGGCATACCAAAAGAATGTGTTTTACTGAAAGCTGAACTTGACATTGAACACAGAGTGGGAGATTTTTATTTGCTAATAGATGAAAATGCGTAAGATGAGTATGGCCAATTCGCAGTCTAGCAAGCATTACTTCTTCTCTGCGACTCTCTCTGATGATGGAGTTCCATATTTGTGGATTAGGTTTTATTTCCTGTAGTTTATTGTTGACTTCATTTTTCCATCTCTGAACCCATTCATTTTCACTAATAATAATTGGACTAAAATCAGTGTGTGGGACTATCATTGTTCTGTTTGGCAGTTCTGATGCTGCGTTAGCCGCAATGTCTGCTTTTTCATTGCCTTCTATTCCAGAGTGTCCTGGGATCCACCAAAGAGTTATTTCAGAGTGTTTCTTTTGACAGAAGTTGATTAGAAAGCCAATTTCTTGTAGGAGAGGATGACGAGAATGTCGTTTACCCTGTATGGCTGAGATAGCACTGAGTGAATTCGAATATATTAGGACAGACAGTGATGACTGTGGATATATTTCATGTAATGCAAGCTGGATAGCATATAGTTATGCAGAAAGTATCCTGCACTCAATTGGAAGGGATTTTGAGATTACACGCGAAGAGAATACAGCTGCTGCACCTACATGTGATTGGGACTTAGACCCATCCGAATAGACTATGAGTTTCCCAGTGTGTTCCGAAGTATAATTAGTATGTAACTGTCGGATATTAAGTAGTGGAATGGAATTTTTTGACCACTGAGCGAAGTATAGGTCAATGTCTATATCATGTTTATCCCATGGAGGCAAAGGCATATTTTTACTTTCCACAATTTTATTGAGGTTGATATTCCACTTCTGTATTACTTCTTGAAGACGTATTCCAGCAGGCCTACGTTCATTAGGCTTGGATTCATAGTGTTGGCCAAAGAGGATCATTGAGGTTGTTATTTGGTTTTCAGGAGCATTAGCAACTAAGGCCATATTGCTCCATGATATACGGTGGTCATTCCCTGACCTTTCCGCATCCTCCGTATTTGGTGGTGACGGGCTCGAACCCCGGTCTAATCAAGAAGCGTGTGCTACGCACTGCTGCTCCTTCCCACCTGGCTAGGGAGGCGCCCGATCATTGCGGTATACTCAACAGGGGTGAGTTGGAAGCCTTCTTATTTTGGCAGCGTATTGGCAGCGTAGGCGTTGTCTTCTAAGATAAAGTGGAGGGTCATGTGCTTCTAGGTACAAGCTCTGAACTGGCGAGGTTCTGTAGGCACCTAGTGCAGATCGCAGGGCACTGTGTTGAATGGTGTTCAGAGACCGTAAGATGCTGTTTTTAGCTGATGCATATACTATAGCTCCATAATCTAATCGTGACAGGATTAGAGCACGATATAAATTCAGCATTGACTGCCTGTCAGAACCCCAAGAAGTTGAGGATACTGCAGGAATGATGTTTAATTTATGAAGGCATGTAGTTCGCAGGTAGGTTATTAAGTTTGGAAATTAAGGAAATCTAAAGTCTAACCCAATAGTCTTATGGAGTCGGTCATCGGTATTTCTCTGCCTTTCAGTTTTAATACAGGTTCCGGATGAAGCGATCGCAATTAACAGAAGTGTACTGCTGCTGTTTTCTCTTTGGTTAATTGATAGCCATTACATTTTGTCCAAGTTTCAATTTTGGTTATTGCTAACTGTAGTTGTCTTTCAATGGTAGCCATGCTCGGTGATTTACAGGAGATAGCAAGATCGTCTGCATACATATAAGTTTCCACCGTAGCTGGGATGTCTCGAGTAATACTACTGGTACGTAATGCAAAAGGTGCGGCATTTAAAATCGATCCCTGAGGTACTCCTTCTTGCGTGTGAATTTTGAACAGCTCATTCTGGTATCTTACTTGAAAGGTCGTAAGGTGAAGAAAATTCTGAATGACTCTAGGCGGGTTACCTCTCAATCCAAGGTTGTATAAGTCTTGGAGGATTCCATATCTCCAGGTTGTTTAAAATACTTTGGTAATATCAAAAGTTATCATTACCATGTTCTGTTGTTTGACAAAAGCGTTTCGAATGCGAGCTTTGACGTGGACATCAGTTGTAGACCTGTTACGTCGGAAACCAAATTGCTGGTGTGTTATAGCATCTTGATCTTCAATAATCCAGACAAGCCTCCTGTGAACCATCTTTTCTAGTATCTTTGCTAAACAGCTGGTCAATGATATAGGACGATAACTGTTGGGTGAGGAAGAATCTTTCCCTGGTTTTGCTATGGCTACCCACTATTGACTGATGCCATGTATCAGGGTAAACATTTTCTTCAAAGATTCTGTTGTAAAATTTTAATAGCGTATATTTTGAGTTGAGGTGGCGAAGCATTATGGGATAAATGCCATCTGGCCCAGCAGAACTATTTCGAGAACTCTGGAGAGCTTCATTGAGTTCAGTAATAGTGAACGGAAGGTTATAGGAATGTGACTGGTTTGTATTAAAGTTAATTTTATATTTTTCTACAGTCATTTTTGTGCGTCTAAATGAGGCTTCGTAAGACTGAGAGGATGAAATGGCAGCGAATGTTTCTGCTAGTGCCTCTGCAACATCAGTTGCAGAAGAAATATCCATTCCTTTCCAAGAGAGAATTGCGGCCGAAGTTTGTTGGAACTTTCCGCTGAGGATACGGATCTTTCTCCAGATTTTTCTAGGGCCAGTGTTTCTGCAGATGGTAGAAGCGAATCGAATAAATGCATCCTGTTTTGCTTTCCTACGAATTCAGCTTGCTTCAGCTTTAAGACGTTTATAATTTATAAGGTTTTCTATTGTAGCATTTCGGCGAAAAATATTCAAAGCTTTATTTTGTTTTCTTTTGGCAAGAAAGCAATCTCTTGTCCACCATCCATTATATCTTTGTTTGGTAATATTTGATTTCGGTAATGCAGTGGCAGCAGCTCCAAGTAGTTCTTCTGCTATATGCTTAGCGTCATTATTAATAGATGTAGTAAGTATCAAATGGCTATCAAATTGGATGGTACTAGAAAACTATTCCCAGTTTGCTCGGTGGAAAAAGTCCACGTAATTCGTTTGTTGGAGGCATAGTTTGTATTTGTCTGTATTTTGCAAATTATGGGAAAGTGATCACCGTTGTGAAGGTTAGTTAAATGGATGAGGAGCATATGGACAGGCCAAGGGTGGAGCTTGATCCTGGGGGCAGGTGGATATATGTGTGTATACCAGTATTCATCAGGGTTAAGTGATGATTATCGAGTACAGTTTCAATCACCTGCCCTCTCCGATCCATGTTCGCGGAACCCCACAAAGGACGATGAGCATTTAGATCGCCTAAAAGGCATACAGGTTGGGGCAGTTGGTTTAGTAAATCATCAAGTTCTGCAGTGGAACATGAAACGTTTGGTGGAATATAAATAGAGACAATAGTGAATGTAATGCCAAGAAGAATGCGAACGGCTACTGCTTCTAGAGTGATGCAAAGCTCAATAGATTTGTATGGTATGTTTCTACGAACTAAAATTGCTACTCCTCCTCTTGCTGGAGATTCAGAACATCTGTCACATCTGTATAGTGTATATCTTGAGAAGTGGGTAGTATAACTTTATGATAAGTACGTTTCCTGTAGACAAATGCTTGCAGGATCGTGCTGGTGTATTAAATATTTTAATTCATCAAAATTGCTTCTTAGGCCTCTACAATTCCATTGAATGATTTTCTGCATTAATTGGGTTTAGGTTAGGTGTATTGGTCAGATCGTTTTGTTTTCCCTCGATCCTGTTTATGTTTTTCACGTTTTGGACGAGTGATATCCATCTCGTCATCAGCATGTAGCTGGAGAACTGCATCTTCATTATCTGACTTCTCATCAATTTCCATAGTTCAATCAGTAGGTTTATTCTGAGTAAGGAGGGCATCTTTCTCCTTTGTTATCGTTCCTGACTTGAGGGCATTGTCTTGTTGTGGTTTGGATGGCTTCGTATTAGTAGAATTTGATGTACTTATTGTCTTTGTTGCTGTCAGTGTCTCACCATCCATCAGGATGGATCTGGCCCATTGGAGAAGAGATAATTTAGGAGGAATTGTAATATAAGTCTGTGGTGAAACCTCTTCAGTGTTTTTAACTGCATTAGAGTATGATTTGGAAAGTATCGCCTTTAATATCTGTTTTCTTGCTTCTTGGTATGAGACATTTTTCTCTACCTTGTACTTCAACATTTTCTTAACCATCTTCCACGATTCACACTGCAAGTTCTTGAACATGCAGTGTGAGCATCCTCGCACTTTAGTGGGACACTTTAGTGACACTTTAGTGTTGCTGCTGTGCATTCAGTTTGGGAGTGGTCCGGAGAGCCATATGAGGGGCAAATGGCCTTTCCTTGACATGCTGTTTGAGAATGACCATAGTTCTGGCATTTAAAGCATCTAAGTGGATTCGGAATGTATGGTCGGATCTTACAGGAAAGGTAGAGAACATTAACTGATGCAGGAAGATTTGGAGTGTTAAAGGTAAGGATTACATTTCTTGTGGATGTGAGGATACCATCTTGTTTAGTCATAATTATTTTAGCACAGATGACACGTTGTGCACTAAGTTCTTCAGCAATTTCATCCTCGGTAACATTAAGGAGGTCCCATTCTGAAATGACTCCTTTTGAGGTGTTTAATGTTCTATCTGGGGTTACAGAAATGGGAAGGCCTCCAAAGGTCGTTTGCTTCAGGAGCTGCCTAGAATGAGTAAGAGTAGACGTTTCTATGAGATCTCCTGAGCGAAGTCGTTTGACTATTTTTGAAGTGCCTGCTACAGCCTCTATGCTTTTCTCCACCAAAAATGGAAATAAGCTGCTTATAGGTTTTGTAGACAAGGAATGTAAAATTAGGAAAGCAGGCAGATCAAAGAATCAAAAAAGAATCATCTTTTTTGATTCTTCTTGCTTGAGATGACTCATGTTCACGTGAGCATGTAGTCTCTACAGTCGGTGATATCAAGGGATCCATGTTTGCTCCTTTTCGCCCTGAGTATTCAATTTATACTCAGGTTACCAGCCCCGCCACGTGGAGGCAGGAGCGGTGCCAACAGTGACCAAGCGACAAGAAGTTAGTAGTTACCGTGTTAGAGAAGTTAGTTATATAAATACAAAAGAAAGGTGTATTTCCTTTCTTGGTAAAAAGCTTCCCTCTTTATTTAGAACGAGCCAAAAATAAATAACTTTGAAAGAAAAGAGTAGAAATCTCTTAAACTACTCGTTTATAGAAAGGACGCTTTCAAATCGATTTGGAAAATCGCTAGATCACTTCGCTTGGCACTCGGGGCCGGTTTTTTCAGTAATATACAGGAATTTTGCTAGAAAGGTTAAAGAGGTGGTTATCGCTTTTTATAAGAAAATGGTTAAGCCATCCTTTGAGTACTGCATACAAATCTAGAGGCCTCAGTTTAGAAAGGATGTGGAGCTGCTGGAAAGAGTACAGAGAATGGTGAAGGGGAACTGAATTGCAGAGTCTGGAGACTAGGCTCGTGGTCTCTAAAGACTGTGACGTGACCTGATTGAGTTGTTTAAGGCTTTGAATGAATTGAGCAAGATCAATGCTGATGGAATTTTTCCTCTTGCTCAGATTAAACACTTGAGTGGGCATAAATTCAAACTGAGTAAACACGGTTGCAAAATAGATGTGTGGAAATTTTGCCTTTAGCCAACGAGTGGTTGATTACTGGAACAAAATCCCATGTCGGTGTGGAAGTTGATAGCCTAAAATTCAAGGAAGAACTAAAAAAAAACTTTTGTGATGGTGTTTTTTTTTTGGCTGATGCTTGCATATGATGCAAGCTTGCTGTCTTACATCATATGCCGCTAATTATATTCACCTACCTAATAACAGTCTTGATCTGCCAGAACAGCAGATCGGAACTTGTGTAAGGTTTTTGGGTTGAATTACGACTTAAATGTTCAGTGAGATTAATTTCTGAAGGTTAACAATAGTCATTCCATTTGGAAAATTAGCATTAGCAACAGCATTAGTAGAGGCACATGATGCAAGAAAGCAAGCTAAGACAGCATAAGCCACAAAAAAAAAAAAAAAATAATAAACCCGCCCATTTCACCTTCCCTTACACGAGTTTGTTCCAAATGTTTGTTTAGTTCTGCCTTGAATTTATTTAAACTGTCCACTTCTACAACGACAGACGGAAGTTTGTTCCAGCAATCAACCACCCACTGGCTGAAGGCAAACTTCCGCACATCTATTCTACAACTGTCTTCACTCAGTTTGAATCTATGGCCCCCCCTCAAGCGATTAGTCTGGACAAGAGGACGAATCCCATCAGCATTGAGCTTCCTCACACCATTCAAGGCCTTATACACCTCGCAGGTGCCTAGTATCCAGACAATGTAATTTGCAAAACTTAAACCTTTCTTCGTAAGAGCAACCCTTTGTTCCATTCACTAATCTCGTTGCCCTTCTCTATAATCGTTCCAACAGCTCTACATCCTTCCTAAAATGAAGCCCCCAGACCTGAATACAGTACTCAAGGTGTGTCCTGACCATTGCCTTATACAAGGGGATAATCACCTTATCTCTGCTAGAAGAATTCCTGTATGTCATTGACAAGACACCATGAGCTACTCCTGCACCGCTCAGAAAACTTCATATCTGACTACACAATTACCCCCAGGTCCTTTTCATTCTCAACCACTGTCAGTGTAGTACCACACAGTTGATACGGCACTCTGGGGTTACTGCTATCCATATGCAGTACTTTACATTTGTTAAACTTCAGTTGCCACCTCTCAGCCCATCTGCTAAACTTTTCTAGATCCTATTGCAGTAGTGTACTGTCATTAGTATCATTAACAACCTTTTCAA